>NC_041382.1:590093849-590273977 GCF_002162155.2 Triticum dicoccoides | reverse complement strand
CACACACACACATATATATATATATATATATATATATATATATGTCAATATTTAAAAGGAGTTTTCAATAGTATAATTTTTATAGCATACATTTCATCTATTGTTGATCATATCGATGGTCAAATCAAATCTTGACATATGTATTAGGCCAATTTGTTTGGATGGAGGGCATACCACTATGCATTGCATATCCATGATCTATTACAAAAAGAAAGGATTGAACAAAATAAATGCATTGCAATGTAGGCTGACTGCCTGACTACAAGAAAGATGTAAAACTCGGGGACTTTCCAACATTTCCTCCAACAAAGAGGAAGGAGGTCAAAACAAATCCCGAAACGCATAAATAAACCGGAGGCGCACCCGCCTTCCTCCCGTCCGTCACGGCCACCTCCCCGTCCACGGTTCCACCTCCGCGCTCACACCTCCCTTCCCTGCCCCCTCCCGCCCGCCCAAACCCGAGATCTCGCAACGCCACCCGCCGTCCCGCCCACGCAAGCACTCGCGCGCCTGCCGGGAGCGTTGCCGAAGCAACCCGGCGGCGCCGAGCCCAGCGGACAGGGCCAGATTCCCGGTGCTCCGGCGGGGCTAGATCTGTGAGATCCCGCCCGCCGATCCCAACTCCCCCGAGGTACAGTCGAAGGCACGAGTTCTTCTGATATCTTCATTGTCCTCCTCATTTCTGCGATGCTGGAACTTGTTTAGTGTACCTTGTGATCCAGTGGTGTAGGTAGGTAGCAGCACGCGGTTGCTCTGCACCTGATAATGACTTAGTAGCTATGCTGCATGTTTTTTTAGGAGTTTTGTGATCTGTCATGGGTTAGCTAGCTAGTTTCTCATGGGGGATCATATCGGGCTTTGGAAGTTAGTACGTGTTTTTATGTTCACGGCCAGTCGGCCATGCTATTTTTGTTAAATTTCATTTCTGCTCTGATATACGTGAATCTGCGGAATGTTGTGAATTTCGACGGAAAGACTAACTAATATCACCTCTGTTCCGAATTATAAGGCGTTTTGAATATTTCAATATGGACTACATACGGACTGAAATGAGTGAACAAACACACTAAAACATGTCTACATGCATCCGATTCAAACAAATGTTACTCCCTCCGATCCATATTACTTTTCGATTAAATGGTTGTATCTAGACGTATTTCAATGCTAGGTACATCCATTTGAGCGACAAGTAATATGGATTGGAGGGAGTAGAACTTATAAGTTGGAACGGAGGGAGTACTAGTTACTCGGTTTGCAGTGATTAGTTTGCTCATTTTGATTTTTTTTGTCTTGGACACAGGTGTGCGCAGGGAATCCTTACATGTCACGGCTATAGAGTGATATATATCTCTTGCTGGTGCTGTTTGTGGTGCTGCTGGTCCTGGTTGGTTTGAGAAGATGCAGAGGAATGGGGTGATGGAATGCAGTGTCTGCCACTCCAAGGTGGTGGCGGGGACCCCCAGGAGCATATCAAGGGCATACGACAAGCACAAGAGCAAGATATCATCCAAACAGCGCGTGCTCACCTTCCTTCTTGTGTCCGGGGACTGCGTCTTGGTCGGCCTTCAGGTATTTCATTTTCAATATGATAGTTAACTTCATATCCAATCAACACCTGTTTGGATGGGATTGAATGCGTCATATTTTCACTGGAAAATGTAACATGATAATGGGAATCCAAATCCATGTTATGTGCTTCTTCTGATAGAGCATGGTTATGTCTTCTAGTAATTTAAGTTTGCTTGTGCTCTCAATTTGCCGGAGATTTTTTTTTTCTGAATTTCCCAAACACGGGTACCATCCGCGGACTTCATGCTATAGTGTTGTCATAAGATTCAGTTGTTGTTTTCCCTTAAAAATGCATTATCATCAATTTGCCAAAGAGATATATTGGCAGATCCGGTAGCATTCCACCTAGAGTAAATAGTAAATCGGCTAATGGCTACCTGTACATTTTTAATGTGGAGTTCGTACAAACATGTAGTCAATCTGTAGCGTGTATCTGATTGCAGACAATTTGCAATTGTGCTAATAATTTACTTTGCTCTGCAGCCTATCCTAGTCTTTATGTGCAAGGTTGATGGGAAATTTCAGTTCAGTCCCATCAGTGTTAACTTTTTGACGGAAGTTACAAAAGTTTTCTTTGCTATGATAATGCTAATAATTGAGGTTAGTTCTTGTCGGCCTATATCCTTTCCTTACTTGTTATTTGTGTTTCAGTCCTTGTATCTGTATCTGTATACTATCCTGCTATGAACTATCAACTTTTTAGTGCATCGTTGTCAATACTGGCAATGGTAATCAAAGTGTTGTAGAAACTACAATTTTATTTTTTATTAGACCGGCAGTAATGAATTTATGCATGTGTGTGTTCTATTGCGTTGAAGGTGTTACCCCCCTAATGTTGTTGCTTTTCTATTTGACAGTCTAGAAAACAGAAGGTTGGGGAGAAGTCACTTCTGTCAGTTTCGACCTTTGTACAGGTGATTTATCTTTTAGAACATAGAATGCCTTGTACTCTTTTGTTACTGTGCTCAACATGCACAAAATAATTGATGTTACTTCTGCTTCTAATGTTAAACCGCATGTAGAATGTTTCTATTTGTTTTCAATTCCTGGGAACAATTGGTGCTCATCTCTTTTGTTGTTTTTATGCCCAACCGACTTGCTTTCAGTTTTCATGTATCTTATTTATTTATTATAGCTCCGTACCTAGTATGGTAACTAACTGTTTCACCTGTCAATTCCTTTCTTGTATAGGCAGCCCGTAACAATGTACTCTTAGCTATTCCCGCTCTACTATATGCCATCAACAACTACTTAAAGTTTATCATGCAGGTAAATGTTCATTGAACTGGCTGAACTTCCATTCTTCTGTGCAATGTACTCGTATTTTCTCCAGTAAATATTTTGGCACTCCTGATATTTACAAAACCTACAGTTATTTTGATGTAGTTTATCAATTTACATGTACGAGACGATGCATCTTTGATAATTATGTTACAGTGTAATTAAGTCTGTCACGTCTCGAGAAGGAAATTCATTATCACCTTCATTTGGAAGGATCAAACCATACATTTTAATTAATGAATTCAAAAATTCACTTCAAATTTAATATTCAGCCAGCTGGATTCATATCAGTTCTGTTAGTAACTTGTATCAACCAAACAGCAGGATTTTCTTAGTACCAACTTGTACTCTTGTCCTTCGAGGATTTTCTGATAGTTCTTTTAGTTCTGCCTTCTATTTTTCTTTCCTTGTCAGACAAAGGATTACGCTAAAGGCAGAAATCAAAGCCATCATAGTAGGAGTACAGATGATGAACAAATCCTAATTTTCTCATCTACCCATTTTTTTGAATTTTTTCTTGAGTTTGGACATGGAGCCTTTGCTGCATTTATATTATTATATATTAAATCAATGCACACCATGCAATATTTTCTGCTGTACCTTTTGGTATTCCATATGACATTGGTTTTAGTTACAACTATTATATTTTTTTAAATGGCTGGGTGCATCCTAGATGCAGAGGCCGGAAGTGATTCTTCTGTCATGTAAAGTATCTTATTATACTTCGGATGCAGTTATACTTCAACCCCTCGACTGTGAAGATGCTAAGCAACCTGAAGGTACTCATTTTTCATGTATTACCATGTTCTCGAGCTTAGCCATGCAGTGTCTGTGAATACGTGCTTACATCTGTTTGGAAAATGCAAAACTGTTAATATCATACTCGTTTCTACACATTCCAGGTACTCGTCATAGCTGTACTCCTAAAGTTTATAATGCGAAGGAAATTCTCTATAATTCAGGTGAGGCTGGCATTGCAACTATCTATATATCTTTACTAAACTACAGTTGTATACCGATTCATGCTGTTGTGTTCACCTGATAATTTCTCTTCTTTAGGTGTTTCTTAAATAGAAAAGGCATTAATGGCTTAGGATGAATACATTTGATTTATTTCCATTTAATAATCTGTTTGAAATTTTCAAGTCATTAGGCAAGTTGAACTTCTTTTGTCAAAGTTCTGTTCTCCCCCTTTGTTTCCTATATTTCTCATGACCTCTGTAGTACTAATATAAATCAGTTGCTACCAGTGATGGTTGCCATTTTCAGCCGCAATCCTGAATTGGCTAAAAATGAACCAGGGTTAATACTGCAACTTCAAATTAATCAAATATAGGAAGAACTAATGCACACAAGTATGTGTTCTGCAAACGCTGTAATTCAAATGCTTTCAGCAATATTGATAAATAACCCCATTTTTTTCTGATAAATATTAGTGGGAAGCCCTTGCCCTGCTGCTTATTGGAATCAGCGTGAATCAACTACGCTCAATGCCTGAGGGCACCAAAACTTTTGGTCTTCCAGTCACCGCAATTGCATACATATACACACTAATATTTGTAAGTTTCTACTGAACTGTTTGATCTTTATATTTATCTTTTTTGTGTTGCTTCAGATGACTAAACCATTATTGGATCCAGAGTTCATGCATGTATATATATGTATGTGAAATTGTAGGTTACTGTCCCATCGTTTGCCTCTGTCTACAACGAGTATGCATTAAAAAGTCAGTTCGACACAAACATCTATCTTCAGGTAATTCCGACTAAGGATTGTCTTCCAGCTCTTTCAAATAGTAATAGTCCATGTGCATAATGCCGTACTATGTTCTCTGCCTAAAAACAATAAGCGAACATCCTTATCATGTCATTTTTATGCTTACCAGTTTGGTCCACTTGCATTCAACTGTTTAACATAATATGCACTTGCCCAATTCCCACTTTCCTCTGTTTTTTATTCCTTCCATTCATCCTAACTGTTTAACATAATATGCAGAATGTGTTTCTGTATGGTTATGGTGCAATTTTCAATCTCCTTGGTATCCTAGGAACCGTCATATTTCAAGGTAACCATCTTATGTGAAAAGTGAAAACTTGCTTTCATTGGCAACAAATAAGGGTGTTATTCATTGAGACTGTTGTACTATGAAGGTCTATATGTGTGCGGCTAGGAGAATAGGATTCCATACAACACTTGCTGAGTAATTTTTAGGTTTTACAAACTACATAGGTGTGGTACACAAGCTGGGGTTTCTGTTTTACCTGCGAGGTTACAAAGCAGGCAAATAGAATGGCTGTTTAGTGATTGATATGTTGATCAAAATGTTGTGCTGTGAACTATGGTCTATGTGGTTTGAGCATCATTAGGATCTTGCAGAAATATCCTAATTTAGAAAGTCTGGAACTTAAGCCATGTGCTATTGCACATTGTTGTTAACTTACTACATATTTGGACACCAAGGAGTCATTTCATGAATGCCCCATGGCGTCTTGTGTCTTCTTGTGACTATTGGCTATTGCAGCATTAGCTATGTATAATTTAAACTTGGCCCATGTGTTGCAGGGCCAGAGAGTTTTGATATCCTTCGAGGGCATTCAAGGGCCACTTTTTTCCTCATTTGTAACAATGCTGCGCAAGGAATTCTCTCTTCATTCTTCTTTAAATATGCAGGTAAAGGATGATCGCTATTTCATTCTCTTATACTCCCTCCATCCCAAAATAAGTGTCTCAACTTTATACTAACTTTAGTACAAAGTTGTACTAAGTTTGAGACACTTATTTTGGGACGGAGGGAGTACCATATTATTTTTACCTGTCCTTGGCCCTTCGTTCTGAAATCTGCTTTCATAATCTCATATTTCCATCTGATTAACTGAGATCATACTGCAGACACAATTTTGAAGAAGTACTCATCAACAGTGGCCACAATTTTTACTGGTCTAGCATCTGCTGCATTTTTGGGACATACCCTGACTATTAACTTTCTATTAGGCATCTCAATAGTGTTTATCTCAATGCACCAGGTGATTGTTGTTTCTTATTCTTTAGCTTGTTGTGCCAAGTTGGTCCTGACTCTCAACTGAACTTATATAAGAGCTATTTCTGTTCAGTTTTTCTCGCCATTAGCCAAAGTCAAAGATGACAAACCAGCTGGAACTTTAGAGTTGGGAGATGCACAGAAACATAGGTGAATATTTCTCTTGCCTTGTTTTTCTATTCTATATTAATGTTAATATGAAATGAAAGCGTCAACTAGCAACCTTCAAATTTCTAATATCTGGGAGTTGCAGTTGAAGTTCTTGTCTAGTTTCTTCGACATGGTGCTATATTCATACATTAATAAACTGTTTTATTGATTCTCTCTGTTATATTGATGAGCATATTAACTGGTGATGGCATGCATTTGTGTTGTTTAGAAATATTTCCGAACATCTAATCTGATAAAATAAAATCTTCTTGGCAGGTCATCCGATTCTTCTTTTGTAAATATGACTGCTGGTGCTGCTGATGATGTAAGTGCTACATCGTTTGAGTAAATAAAATCTGGGATAACATTCTTCTGTTATATTGACTTATTTCCTATGCTTTTCATTATCTCAGGCAAGCCACATTAGCGATGATAGAAAACCATTGTTGCCAATCTAACACTATATTTGAGGTGAGTCTCATACTTTTGTTTTTCATCTCGAGATAAGTTACTGTTTTACTTTGTAAATCATGCTGTCGCAAAGTTCTGAACCTTGAATACGATAGTGTGGAACTGTTCATTTATGTTGGCACACCACTTCGATTGTTTGTCAGACAAAACAACCAATTTGCTGCATCTAGAGTTTAGCCATTGCAATCAGTGTTTTACAGCTTTGCTTACATCGTCAACATGTAGCTATCGTGGTTGGCATCTGTCACGGCAGCCAGTATAGGAAAAGAGTTCAGGGCTGTAACAAGTATTACCTGAACATCCGTTATCCATGGGCCGAACGTAACCTAAAGTGATCCCACCGGCTTACAGCAACCTAATAATTTGTTTTGTTTGGCAACAGAAATAACTTACTTTTGTTTTATTAATTGGTGTTATTTATATTTAGCACACGTAACTACAAATCCTTAACATATGAGGCACCTCATTCTCAAGAGTTTTGATGAACTTGTTCCCCTTTTGTTATGCAGGTAGGTATAGAAGAAAATTCTTTTTGCCGCGAACCACAAATATTTGTAGCATGGTAGATTAAACCAAATGCTCTTGTAAACTGTAAAAGGAAAAGAAATATTTATATGTAAGAGGCCATCCTATTCTTTCTTTCTTTTTTGACCCCCAACTTTTTTGGGGGCGACAAATGAGGGGGTGGTACACATTACTTATTCCATACAAATTCACTGATTATATACGATAGTTTTTCTCATGCGCCTTTTGGCTAAACTGGTGTGCTCAATGTTGTATCAACGGTATATCCATATGTACTCGCCATTATTAAATGCTGCATGTCAGATTTCCCTGACGAGCTCAGCGCTCTGTTTATTATGTGCCCACAAATATTTCTTGACGCAAAAACAGAAGAAGAAAAAATAGT
The DNA here is from genome assembly GCF_002162155.2 of Triticum dicoccoides. Classification (NCBI taxonomy): domain Eukaryota; kingdom Viridiplantae; phylum Streptophyta; class Magnoliopsida; order Poales; family Poaceae; genus Triticum; species Triticum dicoccoides. The sequence goes on along the minus strand of NC_041382.1, from coordinate 590,266,559 downwards.
ACCCCTATCATCTACTCTCTCCATTCCTAAATATTCATCTTTCTAGATATTTCAGCAAGTGACTACATACGGAGCAAAATGAGTGAATCTACACTTTAAAATATGTCTATACGCATCCGTGTGTGGTAGTCCGTTTGAAATGTCTAGAAAGACAAATATTTAGGAACGGAGGAAGTATGCTTGTGCGTGTGTTCAAGAAATGAGCATGAATAAATAGAATGCTTCTGTCGACGGGCTACAGGGTTTTCTCGCATGGCAAGAACTGCTACTCAAACATGGCTTGCAAGCTTACGAAGTTCAGATAGCACATAACTTCCAAAAAAGTTACAGTAGTACTAGTACAGGCAACGGCATGCACGGTGATTCGCAGGAAGAACACCCGGCAACGGCAGCAACTTCTCCCCACACGTACACCGGCACGCGCACATCGTCACAAACATCAGACCACGCCCTGCTGGTCCCGCACGACGGCGTAGTTGATCACGCGGGCGATGGTGCCCATGGACGGCCGGTAGGTTGGGTCATACTGGAGGCACTGCACTGCGATCCTCCCTAGCTGCAAGGGACACCAACCAAATTTTGCAGGGTTTGTTACATTGGGCGATGGATTCAGGTACACAAATGCGGGATGAAACCGTGTGGAGAGACCTTGAGCGCTCCGGTGGCAGGGTACTTGTCGCCGAGCCTCGGGTCGATGCATTCCTGAGCTCTGTCTTCAGTCAGCAGCGGAGATGCCTGCAGGTGCATCGGTAGGAGCAGGAGGCCCATCAAACTTTGTTTGAGAACGGAATGGAAAACGCAAATGTGTTTGCCACGGTAACTTAATTCTGTCTTGTTTAGAAGCTAGTTGGATCCTTTGAGAATGTTCTGCATGGGTGGTAATTGCATTGTTCTTTTTTTTAGTACTAGTAAAACTTGTCAATTCTAGTTAGAAGCTATGCAAAGGAAAAAGAACAAGAGATTAACTTGAACTGATGTTATAGTTTGTTTGATAGATCAGAAAGAAGAAAAAATGATTAGTCTGCATCAACCATCAAGTGTCTGTTAAACCTTTTCACCAATTGATTATTGGCAATTTCTTAGCTTGGCAAACGGGCAGGATGATTATGGGACTGAGAAGCATTGCTCACCCAGTTGACTAGGCTGCGCTGGCCCTGCGGCAACGTCCGATCCAGCGGCTTCCTGCCCGTCAACAGCTCCAGGAGAACTATGCCGAAGCTGTACACGTCGCTCTTGTCCGTCATCTGACCGCTCATCGCGTACCTGAATGCCCAGTCAAATCAGCATTCAGTTTTTCATCAGAAACCAAGCAAATTAAGCAATGGACACGTTCGTCAAATTCGAATACGTGGGCTAGTAATAACAATCAATTAACAAGGACGCCGGCGGCGAGATGAGATGATGTAGGGTTAAGGCACGTACTCCGGCGCCTGGTAGCCGAAGGAGCCGAGCGTGTGCGTGGAGCGGTTGAGTCGCGCCATGTCGGCGGCCTGGCTGAACATGTTGTAGTCGGCGATCTTGGCCCTCATGCCGTCGAAGAGCAGCACGTTGGTGGAGCGCACGTCCTTGTGGACCACCGGCGGCGACGCCTTCTCGTGCAGGTACTCCAGCCCCCTCGCCGCGTCCAGCGCGATCTGCACCCGGTGCGCCCAGCTCAGCACCGGCCTCTCCTCCACCTCCTCCCGCGCCCCCACGCCCTCCCTCGGCCCTGCCATCCATGGCGTCGCGTGTCAGACAGTCAGTGCATAGCTCGAGGTCGATAATGGCGTGGGCTTTTGCAGGTCGTGCGTGCGTACCGTGCAGGGCGTCGTGGAGGGTGCCCATGGTGGCGAACCCGTAGACGAGCACGCGGAGGTCGCCGCTTATGGTGAAGCCGAGCAGGCGGACGAAGCTCTCGTGCCGCAGCCTGGACGCCACGGCCAGCTGCCGGCGGAAGACGTCGTTGGAGGCGTGCTTGGACGCCTTCTCCAGCTTCTTCACCACGGCGAGCCTCGCGCTCCGCAGCGTCACCTTGTACACCTTGGCGTACGACCCCTCCCCGATCAGCTTCTCCCTGTCGAAGGAGCCGGTCAGCTCGTTCACCTCCCGGAGCGCCACCGCCGGCACCTCGATGGCGCCCGGCTCCTCCTCCGCCGCCGGAGCGGCGCCGCGCGATCGTTTCCGCTTCGCTGGACACGACGGAAACAGAATTATATACTCCTACTTGGGAGACAGATGGAGCAGCTGAAGAACTCTGGATGACTGGATCACTTAATTACCGGGCTCCACCGGGTAGGAGTGGAGATCCTCGGGCGCCTTCCTCCCGACGCAGGACAGGCAACCGAGGTTGCCGCCGTCGGCGAACAGGCTCTTGACGCTCTCCCACCACCTCATCGCCGGCCGGCGGCACACACCGCAGAAGAAAGAGAAAGGGCTAGCGCCGGTGCAACTTTGAAGAAAGCTTGAGGCGACTGACTGATTGAGTGACTAGTTGTTGTTGTTGTTGTCGTCGTCGTCTAGTCTTGTATCGCACGGAATCTATCGACACCGAGCTGCTGAAATTTTCCTGCCTACCGGCCTGTGGACGATATGGCTGCAGCCTGCAGGGAAGCTTACGGCGACATGGGCGGGAAGTAGTGGACGAAGTTCTGAGACTGAGAAGCGATCGAGCAGGCAGGTGATATGTGGTCCAGTCGCTGGGAATAGCGTGACATCTCGCCGCGGACTTCCTTGCGTGAGGGGGCCCCGCCCGGGGAACGTACTGGTAGTACGAGGCAGTTGGACCGAGTCTCGGCTGTAGCAGCTTTCATGCGCCCCCGACGCCAACGGCCAACGCCATGTTCGCTTAGAGCATCTACGCCCGCGGTTAGCAAATCTAGTTCCTTAAACTTGCGCGGACGCGTCTAAATAGTAACCGGGCACGTCTCATATGTTTGCTCCTACAGAAACGTCTTTTATATCCGAAACCTCAAAAACCTATGCAACCCCATGCAACGCTACGTACACGGCGAAGACGCTTAATCCATCCTCCATAGTTTATCGCCGGACAAAATGATCAAAGTTCATCGGTGGACAATGTCAATTCATACTACAAATTTATAAAAACATTAATAAAACATGGATAAACGGAGAAGGGCGGAGGAAATCACCATTTCCTCACCGCACCCTTTCCCTTGCGGTCGCCGGCGCTGCTCTACCCCTCCGTGTACGCGTCAACGTGCGGCAGCGCATCGTCGTCCGAGCAGAAGCTGGAGCCGTCCGTCGGGTCAAAGTTGTCGGAGCACCTTTGTCCTGACAGCCTCCGAACCAGATGGTCCTGTTCCCTCTCATGCCAGGCCGTCTTCGCCTTGGCCGCCGCCCCCTTGGATGCCTCACGCTCCGATAACTAGATTGCGAGCCAGAGTATGTTGCCATTTTGCAACGGAGCCGCCACACATCCATCTTCGCCGTCATGAGGGAGTGGCACACGAGAAGTGCGACCTCGGGATCCACCGACGTGCTCGCGCATTCCCTCCGCGCGGCAAGCACCTTCCTCGCCGCCGCCCTCTTCCTCGCCTATTGGCGCTTTGCCCGTGCCTTAGATTTGGGCGTCCTCATCCGCGCCGGCGTCGGCGCAGGCATGAGGTCCCACCGGTGCCCGGGTACCCCTTCCAGAGCAGATTCAACCTGCGGTGGACGGCGTTGTACCTGGAAGGCCGAGGAAGCAGGGTGGAGCGGCCGGAGCTGTCCGACCGTCGGGACGGCTCGACGACGTCGTCGGGGCTGCGTCGATGTGCAACGGGCGCCGCGGAACCGGAGCTGTCACCGTCTTGTTTGAGCAGCGACTGCCTCATAGCAATGCGGAGGGCGACCTCCTCCGCATCGCCGGGCTCCGCATTGCGCAACGGGCTCGACCAGTTGTAGAACCCGCTTGATCTGCCACCAGAGGTGACACTGCTGGCGGTGCTGGCTAGAGAGAGAGAGAGAGAGAGAGAGAGAGAGTTCGGGCGAGGGTGGGCCAGGCCAATGTGGCAGGCGTGCCCAGACCACCCTAGATTTAGGCTAGATATGAAATATTTGTGGGGGGCGAGCGTGGGCTAGGCTGACGTGCCTGGCGTGCACGGACCGACCCATATTCGTCATAAATTTGGACTTGATATGAGAGGTGCCGGACAGCGCGGCCGTTTGGAGCCGGTTTGAGACGCTCGGATGAGTTTAGTTTTTTTGACCGGTCAATGACCGATCCGTCCCATCCAAGTGTTTGAGACCGGTCTGAAGCGTCCGACAATAGATCTCTTAAAGTATCTCTAACAGTCGCGTGATATAAAATTTGCGATGGAAAAATACTGTTTTTTACGTGAGCGCAGCCGATCCGGACGCTTCAACGAAGGTGCAAAAAACACGCGCGCGGTATAAGTGATTCAACGTGCGGAACGAAACGGCGTCGCGTGCCGCTTATTTGATGAGCCCGATTCCTGGCTACCGGCCTGTGGACGACATCGCTGCAAGAAAGCTTACGACGACATGGGCGGGAAGTAGTGGACGAAGTTCCGAGACTGGGAAACGATCGAGCAGGCAGGTGATATGTAGTCCAGTCGCTGGGATTAGCGTGACATCTCGCCGCAGACTTCCTCTCGTGCGGGGACCCGCCCGGTGGACGTACGAGCAGTACACGGCCGTTGGACCGAGTCTCCGCTGCAGTAGCTAGCTAGCTTCATGCACCCCAAAGCCAACGGCCAACGCCACGGTGGCTAGGCTAGCTCGGCCACACCCCTGACCGGATCGGAAGGTGGCGCACGGTCGCCGGTGTCGCTGTTGCCGGTCGGGCTTTGTTATCCGACTTTTATGAGGATATATCTGGACGCGTTTGAAATGGTAATATATAGTGAGTGAGGCGTCGCTGTTGCGTGAGGTTGCGGCGGCGTTGCACGTCGAGTTCCGGTGTGCGCACGAGGGACGTCCGGGCGCGGTGGGCGACCGGCCAGAGATGCTCCGGCCGCACGGCTCGGCTCGGCTTGCCGTACCGTCAGACCCGGCCGCACCTCAGGCACAGCCGCACTGCAGGTTGAACCAGTCCCCTCTATCTGTCTCTGCCGCGGCGGTGTCATCGCCTCCCGTGCCGACAGTAGTTGCTTAGAGCATCTCGAGCCGTTGGCTCCTAGACGGCTTGAAAAATCGCCGCCTGGGGTGAACCGGTGGTAAAATCGGCCTGGAGCGGTTGAGTTCCTAACCGACGCCTCAGGGTCGGCCACATACGCTTGTTTTTATTTTTTTGAACGTTTATTTGACTAAAATTCGGCGAATGGGACAAATATTCGGTGAAACAGTGCATTATTTTGGCGAACTGAAATAATTTTTTACATAGATAAAAGACTTAAAAAAATAAACGCGACTACAGGCTGAATAAGGCGCCGAGAGAGGCGAAGTCGCTGCCGTTGCCGCCGCTGCCGCCGTTGTCCTCGTCGTTCTTCTCTTCCTTCACGCGTCCACCCCTACTGGACCCCTGGCGGACCGGTGGTGGCAGCGCGTCATCCTCGCTGTCGTCCCTCGTTGTTCGTTGTTCTTGACGCCCCCACCACCGGCTCCTCGTTGGTGGACGCTAGTTGCTGCGCCTACCGGCGCTGGAAGTACGCCGCCCACGACGCATGGGTGTCGGCGCCGTACTGCGGGAGGGCGCGCTGCTCCTCTGTCAGCGACGCCCGCATGCGGTCGACCTCGGTGGTGAAGAGGCCGGGACGCGCGTCGACGTCAGGCACCGGGGGAATGGGGACTCCACCGGCGCTGAGTCTTCACCCCGTTGGCCCGACGCGCATGTCTGATGGTGCCGGAATGTTCGCCTCGAAGAAGAGATAAGCCTCCCACTCGTGGAGCGAGCGGCGGCTGAAGCCGTTGGTCGCCACCCCATTGCCAGGGAACCGCTCGTCCATCGGATGGGCTTGGGGAGAGAGGGGAGGGGAGGAACGTCGTCGGCGGCTGCGCCCGGGGAGAGAAGCAAAGCTCGGCGGCGGCTGTGGGTGGGTGCGGCCAGAGGCGAGGGGAGGCCTTGCTTTTATAACCGCGCGCCATGTGTACGCATGGCGGGAAGGGAGGCGTCGCCGCGCCGCCCGCGAAGCGCCGCCCGTGAGGAATCAATGGCAAGGCTAAAAGGCGGCAGCCTTGCCATTGATTCCCCGTGAGAAACCAAGGCGTTGTGAGGACGACGAGGCGAGTGTCGCTGATTCGGCGCGCCCGCAGCTCTTTCGCGCCAAAACCACTCGCCCCAGCGCCTCCGGGCGCCCCCCAGCGCGCCGGGTTTGGCTTGGGTCCGCCGGCGCCAGTTTCGGCCCAAACCGACGAAAAACGGGCTCCTGGACGTGACTGGGCCGATTTTTGGACGCCGGCGCGGAAAAATCGCCTGGGGGACTGTTGAGGACGTGGCTGGAGATGCTCTTAGGCGTGACCCGGCGCCCGGCGGTCACTTCCAACCGTGGCCTGCTCGCGTTTGTGTTTTGACCAAAACCCATGTTTGAACTAGTACTCCTTCCGTTTCATAATACAGTGCATATATTTTTTTAAAATTAAACCTCACAAACTTTGACTAAATTTGTGAATAAAAATATAGAGCATAATTGGTTTGCTACCAATATTTGTCTTGCCAAATGTTGGCATTGGCAAATATTGGCAATACCAAGACCTGCCAACTATTGGTAACTTTATGTGAGATAGACAAAACAACTTGTAGACAGCCAAGTAGTTGCCCCTCCAGGCGAACCAATTTTTGGCAGCAAATCAATTATACTCATATACATCTAGAATGCCAAACATGACGCCCCTCCAGGCGACCACGGGGCGAAACCTTACGCCCAGCCGCCATCACCTCCCCATCCTCCCGCCCCTCGTCGCCCTCGAGGCTGCCGCCGGCAAAGCTTGGCGTCGCCGGTGAAGGGGGCGGCGGGGATATGCTACCTCCCGTCCCCTTGTGTGGTGGTAGGAGGAAGACCACCATTCTGGGCGTCGATCGATCTTAGTGCCGCCGGATCGGATCTGGCACGCAGCGACCGCGGGCCATGTGTGGCGATTCGGCGGCCTTCTCCCGCGCGTGGCGGCCCCGTACTCCTCTGACAATGGAGACCCATGATCTGGCGATGATCCGGTTGCGTGGAGCGGCGGGATCCCGGTGACGAGCGCGAGCTGACGTTGATAGGGAGGCGCGACTGCTCCACGACGGGTGCGTACATGAGCACCGATCTAGCGCGGCCCAGATGGGCTTGGGCGGGTGACGACTCTCGTTCGTGACTCTAGGCTGGTGCGGTGGTGCCTGACGGCGCCGGTTGCTAGGCACCGTGGTGGTGCCGGTGCCTGGCCTGGCGGCAGCAGGCTGGATCGCGGCGACGTGAGGGCCTGCTGTTGTGATGATAAAGGTGGCGGTCTGCGTGCTCTTCTCGCATCACGACAATGGCTGCAAGATCGGTCCTCCTTGATCTGTCCATCGATGTGTTACGAAACGGTCGGCGGAGATTTTGCCCAGGATATCTGGATCGGGTGCCGTGTCGTGACTTTCAGGGTGAAAACCTAAGGTCTGGCCTTCATTGGTTGTGCCTGGCGATTGCCTTGTTGAAGGAATTGTTTTGAGAGTGCGGACTTTCTCGAGGGTAAAAACCTAAGATCTTGGATCGGGCAACGACGGCGCTTGTGCACTGTTTCCTTCCTGGAGGCGTTACTTTTGGAGACTTTTATGTTTTCCGAGTGTTGTATTTCGTGGTGGTATGAGTGCTGCTATTGAGAGGAGTTGATCGTCGTGGCGGGTCCTTTATTTTCCCCTTTTCTTTTTATTTTCTCCTTTGTTTGTGTGCATCCTTAATGTTTTGGCAACATCTCGTAGGTGCAGAGGCCGGATGTAATTGATATCTTCACGATATTAATATGTCCCATTTTCAAAAAAAGTAAAAATAAATAAATTTGGTCAAAGTCTATGAAGTTTGACTTTTCAAAAGAATATACACACACTGAGAGGTGGAGGTCGGAGTTTTTTTTTAAGATGAGAGGCGAAATCTTAAGCACAATTTTTTGATGCAAATCGAAACAGTCAATACACACTAACAATGCACAACACAAATGAAAAACCAAATATACTAAAAATGTAGACATGTTTCAACAGAAAAACAACCTAAAACATATGATAAAAGAAGATTTCAATGGCATCTAGAAGACCCAGGAAATGGCAGTGCCCTACCCCCCTTCTAAAAATCTTCCTTAATTTTAACAAGATCAAACTTTTGAAGATCACTCGCTCAATGTAACACACCATCAAGTCATTAAACCAACCATTGGATATCTTGCTGCACAACTCAATCTTGATGATTTTCATTGATGAGAAGGCCCTTTCAATTGTTTTCATTGCTACCGGTAGTAGCAATGCCAACTCAATGAGGCGATAAACAGTAGGAAACATGACATGCCTTTTAAGTTCAACCATCTCTACCAATATCATGACAATCTCTAAAGTCTTCAATTCTTCTCATATGGATAATGGATAAATCAAGGTTATCTTCTATATGTTCACGTTCATAATGAGAGAAATCATCATGATAAATCTTTGTGAGTCTAGCAAGCTTATTCAGATTGAACCTAGAAAGGGAGTTTCTTGGGTCAAGACAAGAGAAGTTCTGGAGTAGCTATGAAGATACCTCATTAAAATGATGATCAAACTATGTGGTGATGGAGTCTATACCAGCATAGAAGGTGTCCACATGAAAAAATGATCACCCGTGACATTATTTCGTCCACCTTTTCTTGATTTTCCCCACTTTGTAAAGATGTCACCCATACTTGATATTGGAATGTCGTTTCTGGTGCAAAAGGCTTTGACATCTTCCAAGAGTGGCTCCCAAACATTTAATTGGATTCAGGTTGTTGTTAATAATTGCTACAAAATTTTAGAGACATGAGAGATATACCCCTTCCTCCCTTTTCCTTTGGATTTGATGGTCCCTTCCCCTTCTTTTCCATCTTATATGGCCGCCGGAGCCTGGAGCTCTGTTGCTCAGATGCTGTCTCCCATTGTAGACCTGCATTAGTTGGAACATGGAGCCACCGTTGGAGCTTGCTCTCGTCGCTCTCTAAGCTCCCAGCCTGCCACTTCCCTCTAAGCCCCCAGCCCGCCGCTGCCCTCTAAGCCCGCCTGGTTCTCATGACCTGCCTAGCCGCCGCTGATGCCGTGCTAGCTGCTTAGGGTTGCGTTGTGTGACTCAGGTCTGGAACTGGGTGGAGCTGGTCGCGTGCGTGCCCATCGGTGCTCGATGGAATCGAACATGCATGGTCGATCTCGACCTGTTCATGGCCCAACAGCTGGATGTGTTGGCTCATCAGGCCAGCGAACTCTTTCCTTTCATCATTTTCTAGTTGCGGTCAAACAAGACAACGATACCAATCGACTCATCGATATATGCATAGGTATAATTTTTTTGCCCAGAAACAAGGTATGGCGGCTTCCATACCATGTCCACCAGAGGCCACCGCCAACCCACCATGTTATGGAACGAAGGGAGTATATGACACACCTACCGACCTGATGATACGTCTCTAACGTCTCTATAATTTTTAATTGTTCTATGCTATTATAGTATCAATCTTGGATGTTTATTATGTAATTATGTGCAAATATATAACATTTTTGGGACTAACCTATTAACCTAGTACCCAGTGCCAGTTGCTAGTTTTTTTGCTTGTTTTGGCTTTTCAGAAAATCATTACCATAAGGAGTCCAAATGCTACAAAATTTTTGATGATTTTTTCTAGACCAGAAGGGACCCTAGAAGCTTCGTGAGAAGACGTGAAGTGCCATGAAGCAGCGACAAGCCTGCTAGGCGTGCCCAGGGGGGCGTCCCTAGGCTTGTGGGCTCCTCGTGGCACTTCCTGGCCTAATTCCAGCTCTATAAATACCAAAATATTCCCAATATATCAGAGAGCCACCCAAAATACTTTTCATGTGCACACAGTTATTCTACTGTTATGGTTGTTTTTGTGTATTTTAATTAGTGTTTGTGGCAAGTAAAGCCTTTGGGGTGATTTGGATGATAGTTGATTGATTTTGTGAAAATTAGAAACTTTTGCATCTAGTAGCATAATTGTTTAAATTCACAGGAACATGATTTTGATATGATTTTTTACACATGATTTATATAAAAATTTCCCATTCTATCCTATTTTTTTAGTTTTTGGAGTTACAGAAGTATAGTCATTATTCAGATTACTATAGTCTGTTCTATTTTTGATAGATTCTATTTTCATTGCATTGTTTGATTGTTTTGATGAATCTATGGATTGTATTGGGGGGTATAAGCCATGGTGAAGTTAGAATATAGTAGGTATTAATCAATAAAAAATATGAATGGGTTTACATAGTACCTAAAGTTTGTGATTTGGTTGCTATACTAATGGATCTCACGAAGGTTTTTGTTGAGTTTTGTGTGCTGAAGTTTTCAAGTTTTGAGTGAGATCACGATGGATGAAGGAATAAGGAGTGGAAAGACCCTAAGCTTGGGGATGCTCATGGCACTCCAAGGTAATATCTAAGGACACCCAAGCATCTAAGCTTGGGGATGCCCCCAATTGTATCCCCTCTTTCGTCTACCAACCATAGGTAAAATTACTTGGAGCTATATTTTTATTCATCACATGATATGAGTTTTGCTTGGAGCGTCATGTACTATATGAGTCTTTTCATTATTTTCTTTTTAGTTTGCCACAATCATCTTTGCTGGACATACCTTTTTGAGAGGGACACACATTATTCGTGATTTGTTAGAATAGTCCATGTGCTTCACTTATATCTTTTGAGCTAGGCAGTTGCTCTAGTGCTTCACTTATATTTTTTAGAGCACGGCGGTGGTTATATTTTAAAGCAATGGTTGCACTCTCATGTTTCACTTATATTATTTTGAGAGTTAGATAAATAGTAATGGCAATTTGCATGAGTTATGAATTTGGTCCTAATATGATAGGTATTCAAGTGGGATATAATTAAAACTTTCATGCAGATCATTGAATATGATAAGTTTTGCGATATAAAGATGGTAATATGTGGGAGGTACTAGTGATTGTGGTTTAGTAATAATATTGGTGTTAACATTTGTGATTCCTGAAGCATGCATGTATGGTCTCTCGTTATGCTAAGAAGTTGGAGCATGATTTATTATTGATTGTCTTCCTTGTGAGTGGTGGTTGGGGACGAGCGATGGTCTTTTCCTACCAACCTATACACCTAGGGGCATGCATAGTAGTACTTTGCTTCGAGGGCTAATAAACTTTCGCAATAAGTATGTGAGTTCTTTATGACTAATGTGAGTCCATGGATTATACGCACTCTCACCTTTCCGCAATTTGCTAGCTGACGTAGCTTGAATATGCGCTGGTATTTCCCCAAAGAGGAAGGGATGATGCAACATATCTACGACAAGTATTTCCCTCAGTTATGGAACCAAGGTTATCAATCCAGTAGGAGAACCAAGCAACACTATGTAAACAGTACTTGCACACAAAGAACAAATCCTTGCAACCCAACGCTTAAGAGGGGTTGTCAATCCCTCCTCGGTAAAAAGATAGATTAAATCGTCTGAATTTGGATAAATAGATCTGAATAAAACACGAAATAAAATAAGTAAAGAAAAAGTGCAGCAAGGTATTTTTGGGTTTTTGGAATAATAGATCTTAAAATAGTATGATGAAAGATAGACCCGGGGGCCGTAGATTTCACTAGTGGCTTCTCTTGAGAAAATAGCATACGGTGGGTAAACAAATTACTATTGGGCAATTGATAGAAGATCAAATAATTATGACGATATCCAAGGCAATGATCGTATATATAGGCATCACGTCCAAGATTAATAGACCGAAATGATTATGCATCTAGTACTATTACTCCACATATCGACCGCTATCCAACATGCATCTAGTGTATTAAGTTCATGGAGAAACAGAGTAATGCAATAAGAACGATGACATGATGTAGACAAGATCTATTCATGAAGGAATAGACCCCGTCTTGTTATCCTTAAAAGCAATGATACATGCGTGCCTCGCTACCCCTTCTGTCATTGGGTGAGGACACCGCAAGATTGAACCCATCACAAAGCACCTTTTCCCATTGCAAGAAAAATCAATCTAGTTGGCCTAACTAAACCAAAGATTCGGAGAAGAAATACGAGGCTATAAAAATCATGTATATAAGAGGTCAAATAAACTCAACTAATATTCATGGATAGATCTGATCATAAACTCGAACTTCATCGGATCCCAACAAACACACCGCAAAAAGTCATTACATCAAATGGATCTCCAAGAACATCGAGGAGAATATTGTATTGAGAATCAAAAAGAGAGAAGAAGCCATCTAGCTACTGCCTACAGACCCGTAGGTCTATGGTGAACTACTCACGCATCATCGGAGGAGCACCAATGAGGATGATGAACCCCTCCGTGATCGTGTTCCCCTTCGGCGGAGTGCCAGAATAAGGCTCTAGATTGGATCACGTGGTTCTTGAACTTGCGGCGGCTGGAATTGTTTTTCGTCGACCCCCCATGGTTTATGGAATATTTAGGTATTTATAGAGTGAAGAGGCGGTGGAGGAGACCTCCATGGGCCCCACCACCCATCAGGGTGTGCCAGGGGCCTCTAGCACACCCTGGTGGGTGGTGGGACCCATGGGCCTCCCCCAGGTGCTTCCTTGGCTCCCAAGTTGTCTTCTGGTCCAAAACAAATCTCCAACAAGTTTCGTGGCATTTGGACTCCGTTTGGTACTGATATTCTGTGAAGTAAAAAAACAAGCAAAAACAGGACACTCGCACTGGGCACTATGTGAATAGGTTAGTCCAAAAATGATATAAAGTTGCTATAAAATGATTGTAAAACATCCAAGAATGATAATATAATAGCATGGAACAATAAAAAAATATAGATACGTTGGAGACGTATCACTAGCCAATTCGGTACCGTGCATTGCGCTTTCTCACCTCAAGATGTGGTGCAAACTTCGCCGGTGCATCCAAACCCCGTGATATGATACGCTCTGTCCCATATAAGCCTCCTTATATATATTCTCCAAACAGCCACCATACCTACCTATTATGGCATTTCCATAGCCATTCAAAGATATATTGCCCTGCAACTTCCACCGTTTCGTTTTTTATGACACACATCATCATTGTCATATTGCTTTGCATGATCATATAGCTAACATAGTATTTGTGGCTCAGCCACCATTCATCATTTATTAGACATGTTATGCTAGATCATTGCACATCCTGGTACATGATAACCCACAAGTATAGGGGATCGCAACAGTTTTCGAGGGTAAAGTATTTAACCCAAATTTATAGATTCGACACAAGGGGAGCCAAAGAATATTTGAAGGTATTAGCAGCTGAGTCGTCAATTTAACCACACCTAGAGATTAATTATCTGTAGCAATATGATCAGTAGCAAAGTAGTTAGATAGTTTTTATAGTAGTGACAGTAGCAATGGTAACAGTAACAGTGATAGCAGTAATTTGTAGCAAGTGTAACAGTGATGATAGCAATAGTAACACAGCAAGATCAATAAGGATAAATTCGTAGGCATTGGATCGGTGACTTGTTGGATGATATTCATCATGTGACAGTTATAACCTAGGGCGATACGGCACTAGCTCCAGTTCATCGATATAATGTAGGCATGTATTCCGTAAATAGTCATACGTGCTTTATTAAAAGAACTTGCATGACATATTTTGTCCTACCCTCCCGTGGCAGCGGGGTCCATATTGGAAACTAAGGGATATTACGGCCTCCTTTTAATAGAGAACCGGAACAAAGCATTAACACATAGTGAATACATGAACTCCTCAAACTACGGTCATCATCGGGAGTGGGCCCGGTTGTTGTCACTCCGGGATTGCCGGATCATAACACGTAGTAGGTGATTATAACTTGCAAGATCGGATCTAAAACATGGATATAATGACGAATTCATAAATGGTTCAGATCTGAAATCATGGCACCCGGGCCCAAAGTGACAAGCATTAAGCATGGCAAAGTCATAGCAACATCAATCTAAGAACATAGTGGATACTAGGGATCAGGCCCTAACAAAACTAAATCGATTATATGATGAATCTCATCCAACTCCTCACCGACCAGCGAGCCTATGAAGGAATTACTCACTCCCGGCGGGGAGCATCATGGAATTGGCGATGGAGATAGGTTGGTGATGACGAATATCGAAGATCCCCCTCTCTAGAGCCCCAAACGGATTCCAGATCTGCCCTCCCGAGGAAGAACAGGGCTTGGTGGCGGCTCCGTCTCGTGGATCATGATAATTCTTTCTCCCTCATTTTTTTCTTGAAATATGTGATTTCATAGTATCAAGGGGGTCATCGGCGGGGCCACCAGGTGGGTACAACCCACCTGGGTGCGCCAGGAGAGGGGGGCGCGCCCTGGTGGGTTGTGCCTTGACATGTCTCCAGCGTATCTATAATTTTTTGATTGTTCCATGCTATTTTATTATCAATCTTGGATGTTTTATAACCATTTTATAGTCATTTTATATCATTTTTGGTACTAACCTATTGACATAGTGCCTAGTTCATGTTTTTTCCATGTTTTTACATCGCAGGAAATCAATATCAAACGGAGTCCAAATGGCACGAAACTTTACAATGATTTTTTATGGGCTAGAAGAAAGGCAATGGGCCCTGGTTGCACCTGGGGGTGCCTCAAGGGGGGCACAACCCACCAGGGCACGCTAGGGGGTCCATGCGCGCCCTGGTGGGTTGTGCCCACCTCGGGTGCCCCCAGACCGCCTCTTTGCTCTATAAATACCACAATATTCCAGAAACCCTAGAAAAAACGTCGAAATATTCATCTAACCGCCGCAGAGTCCAGAACCACCAGATCCAATCTAGACACCATCACGGAGGGGTTCACCACTTCCATTGGTGCCTCTCCGATGATGCGTGAGTAGTTCTTTGTAGACCTTCGGGTCCGTAGTTAGCAGCTAGATGTCTCTCTCTCTCTCTCTCTCTCTCTCTCTCTCTCGCTGGATTCTCAATACAATGGTCTCTTGGAGATCCATATGATGTAACTCTTTTGCGGTGTGTTGGTTGGGATCGATGAACTTTGAGTTTATGATCAGATCTATCTTTTTATATCCATGAAAGTTATTTGAGTTTCTTTGATATCTTATATGCATGATCTTTTATAGCCTCGTATTTCTTCTCCAATATTTGGGTTTTGTTTGGCCAACTTGATCTATTTATCTTGCAATGGGAAGAGGTGCCCGGTAGTGGGTTCGATCTTACGGTGCTTGATCCCAGTGACAGAAGGGGAATCGACACGTATGTATTGTTGCTACTAAGGATAAAAATACGAGATCTATATCTATCACCATATAGATAAACGGATCTTGTCTACATCATGTCATCGTTCTTATTGCATTACTCCATTTTTTCATGAACTTAATACACTAGATGCATGCTGGATAGCGGTCGATGTGTGGAGTAATAGTAGTAGATGCAGGCAGGAGTTGGTCTACTAATCTTGGACGTGCTGCCTATATAATGATCATTGCCTGGATATTGTCATGAGTATTCGAAGTTCTATCAATTGCCCAACAATAATTTCTTTACCCATCGTTTGCTATTTTCTCGAGAGAAGCCACTAGTCAAACCTACGGCTCCTAGGTCTTTCTTCTCATATATTTGCTTTGCGATCTACTTTTCCTTTGCATTTTTATTCAGATCTATTAAACCAAAAAATACAAAAATACCTTGCTGCACTTTATTTATTTGCGATCTATTATTTCAACCTATTACAATTTATCTCACGTCTGCTTGCCAATTTCTGACGCCGTTAACCGAAAGGGATTCACAACCCCTTTAACTCGTTGATACGTCCATTTTGCATCATGGTTTTATATTGATATTTATTGCATTATGGGTTGTTATTACACATTATGTCACAATACTTATGCCTTTTCTCTCTTATTTTACAAGGTTTACATGAAGAGGGAGAATGCTGACAGCTGGAATCCTGGGCTGTAAAAGGAGCAAATATTAGAGACCTATTCTGCACAACTCCAAAAGTCCTGAAACTCCACGATAGTCAGTTTTGGAATATATTAAAAATATTGCCGAAGAAAGCACCAAAGGGGGGCACCCACTGTCCACGAGAGTGGAGGGCGCGCCCCCTGCCTCGTGGGCCACCTGGAAGCACCCCGATGCCCATCTTCTGGTATAAGGTGTATTTTGCCCTGAAAAAAAATCAGAAGGAAGCTTTAGGGACGAAGCACCACCGTCTCAAGGCGGAACCTTGGCGGAACCAATCTAGGGCTCCGGCGGAGCTGTTCTGCCGGGGAAACATCCCTCTGGGAGGGGGAAATCATCACCATCGTCATCACCATCGATCCTTTCATTAGGAGGGGGCCAATCTCCATCAACGTATTCACCAGCACCATCTCCTCTCAAACCCTAGTTCATCTCTTGTATCCGATCTTTGTCTCAAAACCTCAGATTGGTACCTATGGGTTGCTAGTAGTATTGATTACTCCTTGTAGTTGATGCTAGTTGGTTTATTCGGTGGAAGATTATAAGTTCAGATCCTTTATGCACATTAATACCCCTCTGATTATGAACATGAATATGATTTGTGACTAGTTACATTTGTTCCTTAGGACATGGGAGAAGTCTTGTCATAAGCAGTCATGTGAATTTGTTATTCGTTCGATATTTTGATGAGATGTATGTTGTCTTTCCTCTAGTGGTGTTATGTGAACGTCGACTACATGACACTTAACCATTGTTTGGGCCTAGGGGAAGGCATTGGGAAGTAATAAGTATATGATGGGTTGCTAGAGTGACAGAAGCTTAAACCCTACTTTATGCGTTGCTTCGTAAGGGGCTGATTTGGATCCATATGTTTCATGCTATGGTTAGGTTTACCTTAATTCTTCTTTCGTAGTTGTGGATGCTTGCGAGGGGAGTTAATCATAAGTGGGATGCTTGTCCAAGGAAGGGAAGTACCCAAGCACCGGTCCACCCACATATCAAATTATCAAAGTAACGAACGCGAATCATATGAGCATGATGAAAACTAGCTTGATGATAATTCCCATGTGTCCTCGGGAGCGCTTTCCTTTATATAAGAGTTTGTACAGGCTTGTCCTTTGCTACAAAAAGGATTGGGCCACCTTGCTGCACCTTGTTTACTATTGTTACTTGTTACCCATTACGAATTACCTTATCATAAAACTATCTGTTACCGATAATTTCAGTGCTTGCAGAGAATACCTTACTGAAAACTGCTTGTCATTTACTTCGGCTCCTCGTTGGGTTCGACACTCTTACTTATCGAAAGGACTATGATAGATCCCCTATACTTTTGGGTCATCAAGACTCTTTTCTGGCGCCGTTGTCGGGGAGTGAAGCGCCTTTGGTAGGTGGAATCTGGTAAGGAAAAATTTATATAGTGTGCTGAAATTTACTGTCACTTGTTACTATGGAAAATAAGACTTTGAGGGGCTTGTTCGGGGTATCTTCACCCCGACCAGTAGAGCAAAGAGTTGCTCCTCAACCTACTGAAAATGTTTACTTTGAAATTCCTCCTGGTATGATAGAGAAACTGCTAGCTAATCCTTTTACAGGAGATGGAACATTACATCCCGATATGCACCTAATCTATGTGGATGAACTTTGTGGATTATTTAAGCTTGTAGGTATGCCCAAGGATGTTATCTAGAAGAAGGTCTTCCCTTTATCTTTGTAGGGAAAGGCATTGACATGGCTTAGGCTATGTGATGATATTGGATCGTGGAACTACAATTGATTGAAATTGGAATTTCATCAGAAGTTTTATCCTATTCATCTGGTTCATCGTGATCGTAATTATATATATATATATATATATATATATATATATATATATATATATAATTTTTGGACTCACAAAGGAGAAAGTATCACTCAAGCTTGGGGGAGGCTTAAGTCAATGTTATATTCATGCCCCAATCATGAGCTCTCAAGAGAAATTATTATTCAAAAATTTTATGCTCGGCTTTCTCTCAATAATCGCTCCATGCTCGATACTTCTTGTACCGGTTCTTTTATGATGAAGACTATTGAATTCAGATGGGATTTATTGTTAAGAATTAAACGCAACTCTGAACATTGGAAACTCGACGAAGGTAAGGAGTCAGGTATAACACCTAACTTTGATTGTGTTAAATATTTTATGGATACCGATGCTTTTCGTGAATTTAGCACTAAATATGGACTTGACTCTCAGATAGTAGCTTCTTTCTGTGAATCATTTGCTACTCATGTCGATCTCCCTAATGAGAAGTGGTTTAAATATCATCCTCCCATTGAAGTAAAAGTAGTCGAACCTATAAAAGTTGAAGAAAAGACTATCACTTATAATGTTGATCCTATTGTTCCTACTGCTTATATTGAGAAACCACCTTTCCCTGTTAGAATAAAGGGTCATGCTTGAGCTACACCTGTGGTTCGTAAGAGTAATGCTAGAACACCTACACCCTCTGAGCATATTAAAGTTGAACGTAGTATTGCTATGGTTAAGGATCTCTTTGTCGATAATATTGATGGGTATGTTATTTACTTCTGTGATGAAGCTGCTAGAATTGCTAGACTCGATACTAAAAATAAACATAGACCTGTTGTTGGCATGCCTGTTGTTTCTGTTAAAATAGGAGATCACTGTTATCATGGCTTATGTGATATGGGTGCTAGTGTCAGTGCAATACCTTATACTTTATATAATGAAATTATGCATGATATTGCATCTGTTGAGATAGAATATATTGATGTTACTATTAAGCTTGCCAATAGAGATACTATTTCACCAGTTGGGATTGTTAGAGATGTTGAAGTCTTGTGTGGGAAAATTAAATATCCTACTGATTTTCTTGTTCTTGCTTCCCCACAAGATGACTTTTGTCCCATCATATTTGGTAGACCCTTCTTGAATACTGATAATGCTAAGATAGACTGTGAAAAGGATATTGTTACTGTTGGTTTAGGGGATATGTCTCATGATTTTAATTTTGCTAAATTTCGTAGACAACCCCATGATAAATAATTGTCTAGTAAATATGAAATTATTGGTCTTGCTTCTATTGCCGTGCCTACTAATGATCCTTTAGAACAATATTTGCTAGACCATGAAAATGATATGTTTATGAATGAAAGAAGGGAAATAGATGAAGTATTCTTTAAACAAGGACCTATTTTGAAACACAACTTGCCTGTTGAAATTCTAGGGGATCCTCCTCCACCCAAGGGTGATCCCGTGTTTGAGCTTAAACCATTACCCGATACTCTTAAATATGCTTATCTTTATGAAAAGAAGATATATCATGTTATTATTAGTGCTAACCTTTCAGAGTAGGAAGAAGATAAATTATTGAAAACTCTGAAGAAGCACTGTGCTACTATTGGATATACTCTTGATGATCTTAAGGGCATTAGTCCCACTATATGCTAGCACAAAACAAAATTAGAGAAAGACGCTAAACCGGTTGTTGATCACCAAAGACGGTTAAATCCTAAGATGAAAGAAGTGGTAAGAAATGAAATACTAAAGCTTCTGGAGGCAGGTATAATTTATCCTGTTGTTGATAGTCAGTGGGTAAATCCTGTCCATTGTGTCCCTAAGAAGGGAGGTATTACTGTTGTACCTAATGATAAAGACGAATTGATCCCACAAAGAATTGTTACATGTTATAGAATGGTAATTGATTTCAGCAAATTAAATAAAGCTACCAGAAAGGGTCATTACCCTTTACCTTTTATTGATCAAATGCTAGAAAGATTATCCAAGCATACACATTTTTGCTTTCTAGACGGTTATTTTGGTTTCTCTCAAATACCTGTGTCGAAAGAGGATCAAGAAAATACCACTTTTACTTGCCCTTTCGGTACCTTTGCTTATAGACGTACGCCTTTTGGTTTATGTAATGCACCTGCTACCTTTCAAAGATGTATGACTGCTATATTCTCTGACTTTTGTGAAAATATTGTTAAGGTTTTCATGGATGATTTCTCCGTGTATGGAACTTCTTTTGATGATTTCTTAAGCAACCTTGGTTGAGTTTTGCAGAGATGTGAGGAAATTAATCTTGTCTAGAATTGGGAGAAGTGCCACTTTATGGTTAATGAAGGTATTGTCTTGGGGCATAAAATTTCTGAAAGAGGTATTGAAGTTGATAAAGCTAAAGTTGATGCTATTGAAAAGATGTCGTGTCCTAAGGACATTAAAGGTATAAGAAGTTTCCTTGGTCATGCCGGTTTTTATAGGAGGTTCATTAAAGACTTTTATGAATGAAAGAAGGGAAATAGATGAAGTTTTTCTATGATTTGAGACATTACTTCTGGGATGATCCACACCTTTATAAAGAAGGAGTAGAAGGTGTTATTAGACGTTGTGTACGTGAGCATGAACAGGAACAGATCCTACGCAAGTGTCACTCCGAGGCTTATGGAGGACACCACGCTGGAGATAGAACTGCACATAAGGTATTGCAATCCGATTTTTATTGGCCTACTCTTTTCAAAGACGCCAGTATGTTTGTCTTGTCCTGTGATGGATGTCAAAGAATTGGTAATATTAGTAGACATCAAGAAATGCCTATGAACTATTCACTTGTTATTGAACCATTTTATGTTTGGGGCTTTGATTATATGGGACCGTTTCCTTCATCTAATGGGTATACACGTATTTTAGTTGATGTTGATTACGTTACTAAGTGGGTAGAAGCTATTCCAACTGGTAGTGCTGATCATAACACCTCTATTAAGATGCTTAAAGAAGTTATTTTTCCGAGGTTTGGAGTCCCTAGATACTTAATGACTGATGGTGGTTCACATTTTATTCATGGTGCTTTTCGTAAAATGCTTGCTAAGTATGATGTTAATCATAGAATTGCATCTCCATACCACCCACAGTCTAGTGGTCAAGTAGAACTGAGTAATAGAGAGATTAAATTAATTTTGCAAAAGACTGTTAATAGGTCTAGAAAGAATTGGTCCAAGAAACTTGATGATGCATTATGGGCCTATAGAACTGCATATAAAAATCCTATGGGTATGTCTCCGTATAAAATGGTTTAAGGGAAAGCATGTCACTTACCTCTCGAACTAGAACATAAGGCATATTGCGCCATTAAAGAGCTCAATTATGATTTCAAACTTGCCGGTGAGAAGAGACTATTTGAAATTAGCTCACATGATGAGTGGAGAACCCAGGCCTATGAGAATGCCAAACTGTTTAAAGAAAAAGTTAAAAGATGGCATGACAAAAGGATACAAAAGCGTGAGTTTAATGTAGGTGATTATGTTTTGATATACAACTCTCATTTAAGATTTTTTTTGCAAGAAAACTCCTCTCTAAATGGGAAGGTCCTTACGTTATCGAGGAGGTCTATCATTCCGGTGCCATAAAAATCAACAACTTCGAAGGCACAAATCCGAAGTTGGTGAACGGTCAAATAATCAAACATTATATCTCAGGTAATCCCATAAATGTTGAAACCAATTTTGTTGACACCGTAACCCCGAAGGAGTACATAAGGGACACTTTCCATAACGTTTCAGACTCCGAAAAGGAATATGTATGTAGTACGGTAAGTAAACCGACTCCAAAACAGTTCTAACAACAATTTTTCTCTGTTTCGGAATACTTAAGAAAATAGGAAAATAAGAAGTAGTCCGGAAAGGACACTCCACGAGGGTGGAGGGCGCGCCCCCTGCCTCGTGTGCCCTCCGGACTCCATTTTCTTGCATGATACTTCTTCTGCTTAGTAAAAATTCATTATATAATCTCCCAAAGGTTTTGACCATGGTACCACAACAAAATCCTCTGTTTTTGTTTTGAGTTGTTTCTGCCACTGATTATAGCAATATGTCGTCCCAGGATTCGGAGGGAGAAAGCTATGTGGCTGATTAACTTGCATACCCTATGGTCTACGGTGACTTGGAGCATTGTGGTTGGACCACGGAGGAAGAAGAAGACTATGATCCTAGGGGAAAGGAGGATACGAGCTCAGATGAAGATGAACTCCCATTACCTCAACCTGGAGACATGCATGCGGAGTTCAAAAAGTGAAGCTTCCCTGATAGAGCAAAGAAACCTAAGATCGAGTTTATCCCTTTCCACCTCTTGTAGGAGAACAAACAGGAACTATGCAAAAAGATATTAAGCCTCGAGTAGGAGATCGATGACCTAAGGGAGCAAAATTCTATCGTCAAGCACAAATTAAGGAAGAAGCCTACGTCATCAACAACTCCATCATCACCACCTCCGAAGAAAGAGGCATAAACACATGGGTATGGGCACTCCCCTTGGTAACTGCCAAGCTTGCGGGAGGTGCCCCGGTAGTGTATCACCATCACACTTCTATCTTTACCGTTTTTCTTACTTCGATCCTTTTGGTTATATCTTGATCTATTAGAATAAAGTTTAGTATGATCTAGCTTTGAGTTTTTGTGTCGATCCTTATCTATGTAATCGAGTCCGTGAGCTATACATAATAAAGATTAGTCTTGAGTCGAGGGCTTGATTATCTTGCTATGATCTTGAGGGAATAAAAGAAAAAAGAAAGAATAAAAAGAAATAAAGAGATCATATTTGTCAGCGTCCTGGGAACGGGGGTCTCCAGACTTGCCTGCCTGCAGCCCACGGCGTGGCTCCTCTAGCGGCCTGGTACGACCCATCTTCACCAGCAAACACTCAAGACCCTCGAAAGGCGGACGACGCAAGACCTCCTCAGGGCGGCCTCACTAGGCTGGCCCGCGAGGGGCGGAGAGATCAAGGCGAGGGGCACCTCGCGAGGTTCCTGTGATGCAAGCCATGACGACCAAGGCCAGGAGGACACTAGGCGGGCGCCAATGCGCATAGTGTACTCGTTTCCTCTTTGGTGCTAAAGAGGCAAGTGCAGGCAAGGAGTCCCGAGGCATCAGGCAAAGGTTTCCATATCGGTGCAACAAGACCAAGACCAGCAGGACGGCAGGACAGAGGTCATCGTGGAGCCCAGGACAGCGTCACCACCAGAGCCTTTGGCAGGCGAAGACCACCTTTTGTCAGGATAACTTGTATTAGTTGTCTCCCTTCAAATTTGGTCGTTGTTGGATCCCTTCCTGCCTACATTTGGGAAGAGGACCAGAGCCTCTATAAATAGGACTAGCCACCACAGTAGGAGGCAACTGATCTTGGATCGGATCCATTCCATCCTCAACCACACAAGCTCATCGAGCCCAAGAACACCTCTCCTCAGGAGGCTGTTCTTCCCTTGTACTTGTTCATCCTCAACCCGAGAGGCAATCCACCACACCACACTGGAGTAGGGTATTACACCACATCGGTGGCCCGAACCAGTATAAACCCTATGTCCTTTGTTCATCGAGGTCAATGTGCTTAGCCTTGGGACCGTGGGGAGTGGGTGAGCTAGGGAAGGGAGAGATCTTCGTGCGCACCCCAGTGTTCGAACCTCGAGGGTTTTGCCGAAACTCGAAATCCGACATTTGGCGTGCCAGGCAGGGGTGCGCTGAAGCTTTCCTTTCATCGACCCACGCTCCACCACCTCCGCGCCTGTCCCCATGGCCGGCGTTACTCCTCCGGCTAGGATGACGGACGCTCACGACGGCTTCAGGGGGCTCAGAGCCTTTGGCGCCTCCTTGCGACGGGTGCAATGGCCGCCCAAGTTCAAGCCGGAGATGCCACCACGTTACGATGGCGCGGCGAACCTGACGACCTTCCTGCTGGCATACGAAGAGGCCGTCCTGAAGGCTGGGGCGACAACAAGGTCATGGCCAACTGGCTTCCCATGGCCCTCACTGGTGCACCACGCGCCTGGCTGCTCACCCCCCCAGGATCCTAAGTGGCATCTTGGGAGGAGCTGCACGGCCTCTTCATTGCATGCTTCGCGGCACCGGCGCCCTCGCTGTCGCAGCCCTCCTCGGCGGCTCACAGGCATCGCCCTCGGACCGTCACACCAAGAAGTTCTTTCGCCAGATCGGCGCCGCTTCTGTGCAGCAAGGAGATCCCCCGGGTTGGGTGGCGCCCAAATCCGACCTCACCTTCGACTCGGGGGATCACCCCGTCACCACCGTCGGCTTGGGTGTGCTCCCAATGCTTTGCATGCCCACCATCTGCAACGTAGCTATCACCAAGACCCTCATCGACGGCGGCGCCTGCCTCAACGTGCTCTCCGTGGAGGCTTCTAGCCTTCTTCACGTACCACTCGAACGGCTCCGCCCCAGCAAGCCCTTCTCCGGGGTCGGCGGCGGCTCCGCCAGCCCCCCTGGGGCAGATCTGCCTTCCTGTGACCTTCGGCACTCGCGACAACTACCGCACCGAGCTGATCGACTTCGACATCGCCCGCATTGGCCTCCCATACAACGCCATCCTCGGGTACCCGGCTCTGGCTCAGTTTATGGCGGTGACCCATCCGGCCTACAACCTCATGAAGATGCCCGGGAGCAAGGACGTCCTCACCGTAGTTGGAGACACCAAGGAGGCCCTGGGAGTGCTCAAGTTTGCCCTCAAAACCGCCGCGGTGGCACGATCGGCCGACGAGGCCACCCCTGGAGCCAAGGAGGCCACACCGGCAAAGAAGAAGCAGTTGTTCACTCAAGATCGGGCCGAAACTAAGCAGGTGCCAGTCGAGGAAGATGGGCCCTCAGGAGCCACCTTCACCATATGCGCCAACCTCGACCCAGACCAGGAGGAGGTGTTGGTGAGGTTCCTGTGCACGAACAAGGATGTGTTGGCCTGGGAACCCAAGTAGCTAGTAGGGGTCCCGAGGGGGGTGATCGAGCATCATTTGAGGGTGTGCCCCAATGTGCGCCCTGTGAAGCAGAAGGCGCGGCGATAGTCCACAGAGAAGCAATCCTTCATTGTCCAAGAAACCCGCAAGATGGAGGCAGCAGGTGTCATTCGTGAGGTTCGGTACCCTGAGTGGCTGGAGAACCCCGTCGTCGTACCGAAGAAAGGTGGGAAGGAGCGCATGTATGTCGATTTCACCAACCTCAACAAGGCTTGTCCCCAAGACCCGTTCCCGCTTCCACGCATCGACCAGATTGTCGACTCCACCGCCGAGTGCGACCTGCTGTGCTTCCTGGACGCATTCTCAGGCTATCACTAGATCAAGATGGCAGTAATGTGGAGAAGACGGCCTTCCTGACCCCATGTGGGGTGTATTGCTACACTTGTATGCCGTTCGGGCTGCGCAACACATGCGCGACCTTCCAACGGCTGATGCACATCACCCTGGGTCAGCAGCTCGGGAGGAACACTGAAGCCTATGTCGATGACATCATGGTAAAATCTCGGGAGGTGAGAACTCCGATTCAGGACCTGGAGGAGACCTTCGCGAGCCTGCGCCAAGTGGACTTGTGGCTCAACCCAGAGAAGTGCGTGTTCGGTGTCCCCTCCGGTAAGCTCCTGGGCTTCCTCGTGTCCAACAGGGGGATCGAGGCTAACCCGGAGAAGCTCAAGGCGATAGAAGACATGGGCCCACCACAAACTCTCAAGGAGATGCAGAAGCTTGCGGGTTGCGTGACCTCTCTGGGGCGCTTCATCTCCAAGCTAGGAGAGCACACCCTGCCATTCTTCAAGCTGATGAAGAAGAAGGGCCCGTTCGAGTGGACCCCCGAGGCCGACAAAGCGTTTCAAGACCTCAAGAGATACCTGACCAGCCCTCCGGTGATGGTGGCGCCTCGCCCTCACGAGCACCTGGTGCTTTACCTTGCCGCCACTCCCTACTCCACTAGCGCAGCTCTAGTGGTGGTTCGGGAAGAGCGCCAGGCCAAGGATCCGCTGCGTCGTGCCGCACCTCCAGCCCGGCAACACGGGACCTAGAGGGCACCGCAAAAGCTGCACCAACAACAACGAGTGATCAGGCCCAGCAAGGCGGCGTTCGCAGGCCTGCAGAAGCCCCAGTGGGCGACCAGGCTCTTGGGGTCCCATTACCTCAAGAGACAGCCCAGCCTCCGGCAGACGCATGCTCCGTCGATGCTCCCGCCCTCGTCAAGCACCCAGTGTACTTCGTCAACACGGTGCTGCAGGATGCACGGGCATGGTACCCCATGCCTCAAAAGCTCTTGGTCGTGCTCTTGGTGGCCTCGCATAAGCTGCATCACTACTTCCAAGGTCACCCAATCAAGGTCATCTCGGCCTACCCGCTGGAGAGGGTACTCAGGAGCCCCAACGCTGCTGAAAGAGTCGCTGAATGGAACATCGAGCTGCAAGCATTCCAGCTAGAGTTCAGCACAACCAGGGTCATCAAGGGAGCCGCGCTCGCCGACTTCATGGCAGAATGGACTGACACCCCAGGGCTTGAAGCAGGCGAGGACCGATCCCTCTCGCCAGGAAGTGAAGCACCAGATGGCTGGGTCATGTATTTCGATGGCGCGTTCGCACGCTGATACGTCCATTTTGCATCATGCTTTTATATCAATATTTATTGCATTATGGGCTTTTATTACACATTATGTCACAATACTTATGCCTATTCTCTCTTATTTTACAAGGTTTACATGAAGAGGGAGAATGCCGGCAGCAGGGATTTTGGGCTGGAAAAGGAGAAAATATTAGAGACCTATTCTGCATAGCTCCAAAAGTCCTGAAACTTCACGGAAGTTATTTCCAGAATATATAAAAAATACTGAGCGCAAGAAGTACCAGAGGGGGCCACCTACTAGCCACGAGGGTGGGTGGCGTGCCCTACCCCCCTGGGTGCGCCCCTGCCTCGTGGGCCCCCTGGTGGCCCTCTGATGCCCATCTTATGCTATATGAGGTCTTTTGTCCGAGAAAAAATCATAAGCAAGCTTTCGGGACAAGACTCATCCGCCACGAGGTGGAACCTTGGCGGAACCAATCTAGGGCTCCAGCGGAGCTGTTCTGCCAGGGAAACTTCCCTCCGGGAGGGGTAAATCATCACCATCGTCATCACCAATGATCCTCTCATCGGGAGGGGGTCAATCTCCATCAACATCTTCACCAGCACCATCTCATCTCAAACCCTAGTTCATCTCTTGTATCCAATCTTTGTGTCCAAACCTCAGATTGGTACATGTGGGTTGCTAGTAGTGTTGATTACTCCTTGTAGTTGATGCTAGTTGGTTTACTTGGTGGAAGATTATATGTTCAGATCCATTATGCATATTAATACCCCTCTGATTATGAACATGAATATGCTTTGTGAGTAGTTACGTTTGTTCCCGAGGACATGGGAGAAGTCTTGCTATTAGTAGTCATGTGAATTTGGTATTCGTTCGATATTTTGCTGAGATGTATGTTGTTATCCCTCTAGTGGTGTCATGTGAACGTCGACTACATGACACTTCACCATTGTTTGGGCCTAGAGGGAGACATTGGGAAGTAATAAGTAGATGATGGGTTGCTAGAGTGACAGAAGCTTAAACCCTAGTTTATGCGTTGCTTCGTAAGGGGCTGATTTGGATCCATATGTTTCATGCTATGGTTAGGTTTACCTTAATTCTTCTTTCGTAGTTGTGGATGCTTGCGAGGGGAGTTAATCATAAGTGGGATGCTTGTCCAAGGAAGGGAAGCACCCAAGCACTGGTCCACCCACATATTAAATTATCAAAGTACCAAACGCGAATCATATGATCGTGGTGAAAACTAGATTGACGATAATTCCCATGTGTCCCCGGGAGCGCTTTCCTTCATATAAGAGTTTGTCCAGGCTTGTCCTTTGCTACAAAAAGTATTGGGTCATCTTGCTGCACCTTATTTACTTTTATTACTTGCTAATCGTTACCAATTACCTTATCACAAAACTATATGTTACCGATAATTTCAGTGCTTGCAGAGAATACCATGCTGAAAACCGCTTATCATTTCCTTCTGCTCCTCATTGGGTTCGACACTCCTACTTATCAAAAGGACTACGATAGATCCCCTATACTTGTGGGTCATCAAGACTCTTTTCTGGCGCCGTTTCCGGGGAGTGAAGCGCCTTTGGTTGGTGGAATTTGGTAAGGAAAAATTTTATGTAGTGTGCTGAAATTTACTGTCACTTGTTACTATGGAAAGTAATCCTTTGAGGGGCTTGTTCGGGGTATCTTCACCCCGACCGGTAGAGCAAATAGTTGCTCCTCAGCCTACTGAACCTACTGAAAATGTTTACTTTGAAATTCCTTTGGGTATGGTAGAGAAACTGCTAGCTAATCCTTTTGTAGGAGATGGAACATTACATCCCGACTTACACTTAATCTATGTGGATGAAGTTTGTGGATTATTTAAGCTTGCGGGTATGCCCGATGATGTTATCAAGAAGAAGGCCTTCCCTTTATCTTTGAAGGGAGATGCATTGACATGGTATAGGCTATGTGATGATATGGGATCATGGGACTACAAACGGTTGAAATTGGAATTCCATCAGAAGTTTTATCATATGCATCTTGTTCATCGTGATCGTAATTATATATATAATTTTTGGCCTCGCGAAGGAGAAAGCATCGCTCAAGCTTGGGGGAGGCTTAAGTCAGTGTTATATTAATGCCCCAATCATGAGCTCTCAAGAGAAATGATTATTCAAAACTTTTATGCTCGGCTTTCTGACAACAATCGCTCCATGCTCGATACTTCTTGTACTAGTTCCTTTATGAAGAAGACTATTGAATTCAAATGGAATTTATTGGAGAGAATTAAACGCAACTCTGAAGATTGGGATCTCGGCGAAGGTAAGGAGTCAGGTATAACACCTAAGTTTGATTGTGTTAAATCTTTTATGGATACCAGTGTTTTTCGTAAATTTAGCACTAAATATGGACTTGACTCTGAGATAGTAGCTTCTTTCTGTGAATCTTTTGCTACTCATGTTGATCTCCCTAAGGAGAATTGGTTTAAATATAATCCTCCCATTGAAACAAAAGTAGTTGCACCTATTAAAGTTGAAGAAAAAACTATCATTTATGATGATCCTGTTGTTCCCACTGCTTATGTTGAGAAACCACCTTTCCCTGTTAGAATTAAGGATCATGCTAAAGCTTCAACTGTAGTCAACAATTGTAATATTAGGACACACAAACCCCCTGAGAAAATTAAAGTTGAACCTAATATTGCTATGGTTAAAGATCTCTTGGCCGATAATATTGACGGGTAGGTTATTTATTTCTGTGAAGAAACTACTAGAATTGCTAAGCCTAGTGCTAAGGATAAACATAGACCTGTTATAGGCATGCCTATTATTTCTGTTAAAATAGGGGATCATTGTTATCATGGCTTATGTGATATGGGTGCTAGTGCTAGTGCAATACCTCATACCTTATACAAAGAAATTATGCATGATATTGCACCTGCTGAGATAGAAGATATCGATGTTACAAATAAGCTTGCCAATAGAGATACTATTTCATCGATTGGGATTGTTAGAGATGTTGAAGTCTTGTGTGGGAAGGTTAAATATCCTACTGATTTTCTTGTTCTTGGTTCCCCACAAGATAGCTTTTGTCCCATTATATTTGGTAGACCCTTCTTAAATACTATTAATGCTAGGATAGACTGTGAAGAGGATGTTGTTACTATTGGTTTGGGTGATATGTCTCATGAGTTTTTTTTTCTAAATTTCCTAGACAACCCCGTGATGAAGAATTGCCTAGTAAAGATGAAATTATTGGTCTTGCTTCTATTGCTGTGCCCCCTACTGATCCCTTAGAACAATATTTGCTAGACCATGAAAATGATATGTTCATGAATGAAAGAAGGGAAATAGATGAAGTATTCTTTAAACAAGGACCCATTCCGAAACACAATTTGCATGTTGAAATCCTAGGGGATCCTCCTCCACCCAAGGGTGATCCCGTGTTTGAGCTTAAACCATTGCTTGATACTCTTAAATATGCTTATCTTGATGAAAAGAAGATATATCCTGTTATTACTAATGCTAACCTTTCAGAGAAGGAGGACGAAAAATTATTGAAAACTCTAAAGAAGCACCATGCTGCTATTGGATATACTCTTGATAATCTTAAGGGCATTAGTCCCACTCTATGTCAACACAAAATAAACTTAGAGAAAGGCGCCAAACTAGTTATTGATCATCAATGACGGCTGAATCCTAAGATGAAAGAAGTCATAAGAAAAGAAATACTAAAGCTCCTTGAGGCACGTATGATTTATCCCGTTGCTGATAGTCAGTGGGTAAGTCCTGTCCATTGTGTCCCTAAGAAGGGAGGTATCACTGTCGTTCCTAATGATAAAGATGAATTGATTCCGCAAAGAATTATTACAGGTTATAGGATGGTAATTGATTTCCACAAATTAAATAAGGCTACTAAAAAAGATCATTACGCCTTACCTTTTATTGATCAAATGCTAGAAAGATTATCCAAACATACACATTTTTGCTTTCTAGATGGTTACTCTGGTTTCTCTCAAATACCTGTGCCATCTGATGATCAAGCAATGACCACTTTTACTTGCCCTTTCGGTACTTTTGCTTATAGACGTATGCCTTTTGGTTTATGTAATGCACCTGCTACCTTTCAAAGATGCATGATGGCTATATTCTCTGACTTTTGTGAAAAGATTTGTGAGGTATTCATGGATGATTTCTTCGTTTATGGATCCTCTTTTGATGATTGCTTGAGCAACCTTGATCGAGTTTTGCAGAGATGTGAAGAAACTAATCTCGTTTTGAATTGGGAGAAGTGCCACTTTATGGTTAATGAAGGTATTGTCTTGGGGCATAAAATTTCTGAAAGAGGTATTGAAGTTGACAAAGCTAAAGTTGATGCTATTGAAAAGATGCCATGTCCCAAGGACATTAAAGGTATAAGAAGCTTCCTCGGTCACGCTGGTTTTTATAGGAGGTTCATTAAGGACTTCTCAAAAATTTCTCGGCCTCTAACTAATCTATTACAAAAAGATATTCCTTTGGTCTTTGATGATGATTGTGTAGAAGCATTTGAAATACTTAAGAAAGCATTGATTTATGCACCTATTGTTCAGCCGCCTAATTGGAATTTATCCTTTGAAATTATGTGTGATGCTAGTGATTATGATGTAGGTGCTGTTCTAGGGCAAAGAGTTGATAAGAAATTAAATTTTATTCAATATGCTAGTAAAACTCTAGACAATGCCCAGAGAAATTATGCTACTACTGAAAAGGAATTCTTAGAAGTTGTATTTGCTTGTGATAAGTTCAGACCTTACATTGTTGATTCTAAAGTAACTATTCACACTGATCATGCTGCTATTAAATACCTTATGGAAAAGAAAGATGCTAAACCTAGACTTATTAGATGGGTTCTCCTGCTACAAGAATTTGATTTGCATATTATTGATAGAAAGGGAGCTGAGAACCACGTTGCAGACAACTTGTCTAGGTCAGAAAATGTTCTTGATGACCCACTACCTATTGATGATAGCTTTCCTGATGAACAATTAAATGTCATAAATGCTTCTCGAACTGCTCCATGGTATGCTGATTATGCTAATTATATTGTTGCTAAATTTATACCACCTAGTTTCACACACCAGCAAAAGAAAAAGTTCTTCTATGATTTGAGACATTACTTTTGGGATGACCCACATCTTTATAAAAAAGGAGTAGATGGTATTATTAGACGTTGTGTACCTGAGCATGAACAGGAACAGATCCTACGCAAGTCTCACTCTAAGGCTTATGGAGGACACCATGCTGGAGATAGAACTGCACATAAGGTATTGCAATCCGGTTTTTATTGGCCTACTCTCTTCAAGGATGCCTGTAAGTTTGTCTTGTCTTTTGATGAATGTCAAAGAATTGGTAATATTAGTAGACGTCAAGAAATGGCTATGAATTATTCACTTGTTATTCAACCATTTGATGTTTGGGGCTTTGATTATATGGGACCATTTCCTTCCTCTAATGGGTATACACATATTTTAGTTGATGTTGATTACGTTACTAAGTGGGTAGAAGCTATTCCAACCAGTAGTGCTGATCATAACACCTCTATTAAGATGCTTAAAGAAGTTATTTTTCCGAGGTTTGGAGTCCCTATATATTTAATGACTGATGGTGGTTCACATTTTATTCATGGTGCCTTTCGTAAAATGCTTGCTAAGTATCATGTTAATCATAGAATTGCATCTCCTTATCACCCACAGTCTAGTGGTCAAGTAGAATTAAGTAATAGAGAGCTCAAATTAATTTTGCAAAAGACTATTAATAGATCTAGAAAGAATTGGTCCAAGAAACTTGATGATGCATTATGGTCTTATAGAACTGCCTATAAAAATCCTATGGGTATGTCTCCATATAAAATGGTTTATGGAAAAGCATGTCACTTACCTCTCGAACTAGAACATAAGGCATATTGGGCTATTAAAGAGATCAATTATGATTTTAAACTTGCCGGTGAGAATAGGTTATTTGACATTAGCTCACTGGATGAATGGAGAGCCCAAGCCTATGAGAATGCCAAACTGTTTAAAAAAAGTTAAAAGATGGCATGACGAAAGGATACAAAAGCGTGAGTTTAATGTAGGTGATTATGTATTGTTATACAACTCTCGTTTAAGATTTTTTGTAGGCAAACTTCTCTCTAAATGGGAAGGTCCTTACGTTATCGAGGAGGTCTATCGTTCCGGTGCCATAAAAATCAACAACTTCTAAGGCACAAATCCGAAGGTGGTGAACGGTCAAAGAATTAAACATTATATCTCAGGTAATCCTATAAATGTTGAAACTAATATTATCGAAACCGTAACCCCGGAGGAATACATAAGGGACACTTTTCAGAATGTTTCAGACCCCGAAAAGGAATAGGTATGTGGTACGGTAAGTAAACCGACTCCAAAACAGTTCTAATGGCAATTTTTCTCTGTTTTGGAATATTTAGAAATATAGGAAAATAAGAAGCAGTCCGGGAAGGACACGAGGCTTCCACGTGGGTGGGAGGCGCGCCCTACCCCTCTGGGCGCTCCCCCTGCCCCGTGGGCACCTCGTGTGCTCTCCAGACTCTGTTTTCTTGCACGATACTTCTTTTGGTTGGTAAAAATTCATTATATAATCTCCCGAAAGTTTTGACCACCGTATCACGCAATTATCCTATGTTCTTGTTTCGAGCTGCTTTCTGTCAGGGTTGTCAAGGCCAGGCATCATGTCGTCCCCCTCCTCCAACAATGGTGACATCAATGCTTGGCTAATGAAGATAGAGCTGAAGAGGGAAGAACCTATGGAGATCAACAAGGATGAAGGGATCAAGAAGGCCATTGAGGGCCAAGTTCCTGTAGCAGAAGACATCCTTCAACCTGATCACAATCTTCTTACCCCAACCGAGATCGAAGCTTTCAAGATGATTGAGTTAGCTCGTATACAAAACAAGTATCTCACACATGAAAATATTTTGTTGAAGGAGCATATCATCGCACTCAAGGGCACTATCCGCAAGTTGGAGGACCTCCTACGCTCGATGTGCGACTATCCATCATCACCAACACCCTCTTCACCGATAAAGAAGGAGATATAAACACATGAGTATGGGCACTCCCCTTGGCAACTACCAAGCTTGGGGGAGTGCCATGGTATCGTATCACCATCAATTTTATCTTTACCTTTTTCTTAGTTCGATCCTTTTGGTAATATCTTGATCTAGTAGAATAAAGTTTTAGTATGATCTAGTTGTGAGTTTTGCTTTATGATCCCTCTATGTAATCAAGTTTGTGAGCTATATAATAAAGATTAGTGTTGAGTCAAGGGCTTGATTATTTTGCTATGATCTTGAGGGAATTAAATAAAATAAAAGAGAAGAAATAAAAATAAATAAAGAGATCATATGGATCTTATGGAGAGTAATGAGCTCACATACAAAGAGTATGATGAATAAAAATTGTTGAGAGTTGACAAACATAGTTTTGGTCATCGTTGCAATTAATAGGAAGTAATAAAGAAAGAGAGGTTCACATATAAATATACTATCTTAGACATCTTTTATGATTGTGAGCACTCATAAAAGTATGATATGCTAAAGAGTTGACGTTGGACAAGGAAGACAACGTAATGGGTTATGTTCTCTTTCATCTGAGATAAATTATATTGTCATGGATCATCCAACATGTTGAGCTTGCCTTTCCCTCTCTTGCTAGCCAATTCCTTTTCACCAAGTAGAGATACTAATTGTGCTTCCAAGTATCCCTAAACCCAGTTTTGCCATGAGAGCACACCCATATCTACCTATGGATTGAGTAAGATCCTTCAAGTAAGTTGTCATCAGTGCAATCAATAAAAATTGCTCTCTAAATATGTATGACTTATTAGTGTGGAGAAATAAGCTTTATACGATCTTGTGATGTGGAAGAAATAAAAGCGACGGACTGCATAATAAAGGTCCATATCACAAGTGGCAATATAAAGTGACGTTCTTTCGCATTAAGATTTTGTGCATCCAACCATAAAAGCGCATGACAACCTCTGCTTCCCTCTGCGAAGGGCCTATCTTTTACTTTTATCTTCTACCTTATATAAGAGTCATGGTGATCTTCACCTTTCCTTTTTACATTTTATCATTTGGCAAGCACAATGTGTTGGAAAGATCCAGATACATATAGCTAATTGGATGTGAGTCTGCATGAGCTATTATTGTTGACATTACCCTTGAGGTAAAATGTTGGGAGGCAAAACTATAAGCCCCTATCTTTCTCTGTGTCCGATTAAAACTCCATACCCATAAATATTGCGTGAGTGTTAGCAATTGTGAAAGACTAAATGATAGTTGAGTATGTGGACTTGCTGAAAAGCTCTTATATTAACTCTTTCTTATGTTATGATAAATTGCAATTGCCTCAATGACTGAGATTAGAGTTTGTTAGTTCTCAATGAAGTTTATGATTCATACTTGAAATTGTGATTGAATTGTCACTTTAGCATAAGAGATTATATGACAATATATATATATATATATATATATATATTATATACTTATATATGTTGTTCTAAGAATGATCATGATACCCTCATGTTTGTATTTTATTTTTATCGACACCTCTATCTCTAAACATGTGGACATATTTTTCGATTTCGGCTTCGCTTGAGGACAAGCGAGGTCTAAGCTTGGGGGAGTTGATACACCCATTTTGCATCATGCTTTTATATCGATATTTATTGCATTATGGGCTATTATTACACATTATGTCACAATACTTATGCCTATTCTCTCTTATTTTACAAGGTTTACATGAAGAGGGAGAATGCCGGCAGCTGGGATTCTGGGCTGGAAAAGGAGCAAATATTAGAGACCTATTCTGCACAGCTCCAGAAGTCATGAAACTTCACGGAAGTTATTTCCAGAATATATAAAAAATACTGAGCGCAAGAAGTACCAGAGGGGGGCCACCTACCAGCCACGAGGGTGGGGGCGTGCCCTACCCCCCTGGGCGCGCCCCCTGCCTCGTGGGCCCCCTGGTGGCCCTCCGATTCCCATCTTCTGCTATATGAGGTCTTTCATCCGAGAAAAAAAATCATAAGCAAGATTTCGGGACGAGACTCTGCTGCCACGAGGCGGAACCTTGGCGGAACCAATCTAGGCCTCCAGCGGAGCTGTTCTGCCGGGGAAACTTCCCTCGGGGAGGGGGAAATCATCACCATCATCACCACCAATGATCCTCTCATCGGGAGGGGGTCAATCTCCATCAATATCTTCACCAACACCATCTCCTATCAAACCCTAGTTCATCTCTTGTATCCAATCTTTGTATCCAAACCTCAGATTGGTACATGTGGGTTGCTAGTAGTGTTGATTACTCCTTGTAGTTGATGCTAGTTGGTTTACTTGGTGGAAGATTATATGTTCAGATCCATTATGCATATTAATACTCCTCTGATTATGAAATGAATATGCTTTGTGAGTAGTTACGTTTGTTCCTGAGGACATGGGAGAAGTCTTGCTATTAGTAGTCATGTGAATTTGGTATTCGTTCGATTTTTTGATGAGATGTATGTTGTTATCCCTCTAGTGGTGTCATGCGAACGTCGACTACATGACACTTCACCATTGTTTGGGCCTAGAGGGAGGAATTGGGAAGTAATAAGTAGATGATGGGTTGCTAGAGTGACAGAAGCTTAAACCCTAGTTTATGCGTTGCTTCGTAAGGGGCTGATTTGGATCCATATGTTTCATGTTATGGTTAGGTTTACCTTAATACTTTTGTTGTAGTTGCGGGTGCTTGCAATAGGGGTTAATCATAAATGGGATGCTTTTCCAAGTAAGGAAAGCACCCAAGCACCGGTCCACCCACATATCAAATTATCAAAGTACCGAACGCGAATCATATGATCGTGATGAAAACAAGCTTGACGATAATTCCCATGTGTCCTCGGGAGCGCTTTCCTTCATATAAGAGTTTGTCCAGGCTTGTCCTTTGCTACAAAAAGGATTGGGCCATCTTTCTGCACCTTATTTACTTTTATTACTTGCTACTCGTTACCAATTACCTTATCACAAAACTATATGTTACCGATAATTTTAGTGCTTGCAGAGAATACCTTGCTGAAAACCGCTTATCATTTCCTTCTGCTCTTTGTTGGGTTCGACACTCTTACTTATCGAAAGGACTATGATAGATACCCTATACTTGTGGGTCATCACACGCCAGGGCGCGGGAGCTGGAGCAGTGTTTATCTCACCCACTCAGGACAAGCTCTGCTACGCCGCGCAGCTCTGCTTCCAGCAAGGCGAGAAGGTCTCCAACAACATCACGGAGTACGAAGGCCTCACCGTTGGCCTTAAGGCTGCGGTGGCCCTGGGGGTGAAGTGCCTTACCATCAGGGGCGACTCGCAGCTCCTCGTCAACTTCTCCAACAAGGTATACGAGTCGAGGGACGAGCACATGGAGGCATACCTCATGGAGGTACGCAAAATGGAAAAGCAGTTCTTGGGCCTAGAGTTGCAGCACGTGCCCCGTGGCACCAACAAGG
The DNA here is from genome assembly GCF_002162155.2 of Triticum dicoccoides. Taxonomy (NCBI): domain Eukaryota; kingdom Viridiplantae; phylum Streptophyta; class Magnoliopsida; order Poales; family Poaceae; genus Triticum; species Triticum dicoccoides. The sequence continues at coordinate 590,229,648 of NC_041382.1, read as the reverse complement.
AGGCCGACGACATCGACAAAAGGGCATCCAAGCGCCAACCCCAAGAGACTGGCGTCTTCGAGGAGCGGCTCTTCAAGCCTTCGGCAGCACCCCCGCTTTCAGGGCCGGCGCAGCCTTGGGAGGAACTCCCCCAACCACCTACCTCAGGAGCCCCGGCCTGCGGCCCGACCTCGAGAGCACGCCTACTCCTGGCACTCGAGCCTCAGGAGGGGTGCTGGACCAAGGAGTTCAAGGAATACCTCACGCAAGGGACGCTGCCGGAGAAAGAGGAAGACGGGGAGCGCGTGGCCTGACAGGCTACGACATACTACATCCAGGACGGTGAGCTATACAGGAAGCGGCCAAATGACGTTTCCTTGCGATGCATCTCCAGGGAATAGGGGAACGAGTTGCTAGCTGACATACACTGTGGAGACTCCGGGCACCACTCGTCGTCACGAACCCCCGTCGTCAAGGCATTTTGCAGTGGGTTCTACTGGCCTACGACACTCAACGACGCGACCGAGCTGGTGAAGTCCTGTGAGGTTTGCCAATTCCATGCCAAGCAGATCCATCAGCCAGCTCAGGGCCTCAAGACCATCCCACTCTCATGGCCATTCGCAATCTGGGGGATGGATATCTTAGGTCCGTTCCCCCGAGCACCTAGGGGCTACCGCTACCTCTACGTCGCCATCGACAAGTTCACCAAATGGGCGGAGGTAGAAGCTGTCCGCACCATCCCGGCCGGATCAGCGGTCAAGTTCATCAAGGGTCTCATGAGCTGGTTCAGGGTCCCTAACCGCATCATCACTGACAATGGTTCGCAGTTCACTAGCAATCTCTTCAAGACATATTGTGCTAACCTTGGAACGCAGATCTGCTACGCTTTGATGGCACACCCCGTGAGCAATGGTCAAGCCAAATGCGCTAACACGGAAGTCCTGAGAGGCCTCAAGACCAGGACCTTCAAGAAGAAGCTCGAGGCCTGTGGTAGGGGCTGGCACGACGAGCTCCAGTCTGTGTTGTGGTCCATCCGCACCACCGCCACCAAGCCAACAGGCGAGACCACGTTCTTCCTCATCTACGGAGCAGAAGCGGTTCTCCCTCGCGAGGTCAAGCATCGCTCCATGCGGGTCCTGGCGTTTGATGAGATGCAACAGGATGCCATGCGGGGGATGGACCTTGTGCAGGGGGAGGAACGCCGCCGCAAAGCCACACTTCGAGCGGCAAGATACCAACAGGCGCTGTGGCGGCGTCACTGCCGTAGCGTCCGCTCCAGGACGCTCGAGGTGGGCGACCTCGTCCTAAGGCGGGTGCTCTCCAGGGAAGGGCTACATAAGCTCTCGCCCATGTGGGAGGGCCCGTTTAGGGTCTCCCACGTCTTCAGGCCTGGCACCATGCGCCTGGAGACGCAGGACGGGGTCCCCATCCAGAACGCCTGGAACATCCAGCACCTCCGGAAGTTCTACCCATGAAGCAAGGCCCAGCGCTTGTGAAGCAAGGCCCCATGCCTATGAAGGTCTCCGCCCGTGACACTCTCATGTAATGATGAGTGGGGCTGTACACGCCTCGGAGTCTTAGGAGTGCCGCCCTCGGGCCTCGGGGCTCCCTCCCACGTCCTAGTGGCAGGACTTAGCTCCGCTGGTGAGAAGACTAGACTAGGTGTCGGACGCGGCTTTTCATTTGCTTTCCGTAGTTGGCTTGCCCCTCTTTAATGGAAATTTGCATTCTGGTGTTTCTTGTCGTCTTGGTTCGATCGCCCTTTTCCTCTATTTCTTCCCTCGGTTCTTTGTTTTGGCCCGTACTCTCCCTTGCATGCCTCGCGAGGGGGCTGGACGGGTGCACTCATGAGCATTTTCCCTGGTCTTCGCGAGGCACCCTCGCTCGAGCTCGCAAGCTGGTGTACCTCCCTCTCTTAAGTCCGTGCCCCTCGGGTACCACGATGCGGAGCACTGGGTCATGCCCACCCGCGCCTGGGGCCCTGGGCTTGGAAGAATAAGAGTTTCTTAACAACCTTTTGCAGTTCCTCGACGCCTCCCAAGCCTACGGCAAGGAGGTCTCACCAGGTGCTGGGAGATGCGCGCCTCACGAGGCGGAAACTACTTCAGACAGATCGAGCTAAGTTATCTCTACACGCCTACATAAAACACTGATGCTGCAACATGACACAGGAACAATAAACATAACATAGAGACTTGGAAATCACGGTTCGTTGCACGCCCTTGTAGGGCCCCATACTTGTTTCTTTTTCGAATGCAGGAAGAAAGGAAAGAACAAAGCAAAAGCGGCGCGTGCCCCTGCAGCGGTTCATGAGGGTAGGACCTTGGCGCCCTCCTGGACTCAACCAGACCCCTCCTCGCGCTTCACTGGGGCGCAGCGACGAGACGACCTGCTACCGCCTTCGAAGCAGGCACGGCGGCTGGTCATAGCCGCTGCTGCTGGAGTTGTCGCTGGAGGAAGAGCCGCCGTAGCTGGACGAGCCGCGGCCGGCGCCGAGGGCAATTCCACCTTCACCCTCGTCACGACTGTCGCCAAGGCTGAGCACCTCGCTGCCGTCATTGTCCTCCGGGCAGCATCCGACGCGGCGACCATCTTCCCCGAATACCCGCACGTAGAGGGTCACGTTGCCATCGTACTTGAAGTGGAGGGTACACTTCCTGCCCAGGCCGCGCGCGCGGGGGCAAACGTCTGCCAGCCACGGGACAACGCTGCGTTGCCCGCGACGGAGACCTCCACCGCGACCCATGAAGCCTTGCTACAGCAGCCGTCCGCCTGCAGCCAGAGACCGCCTGGACCCGTGGTCGGCAGATCGCCAGTGAAGAAGCGCGGGAGCTGAAGTCAGGTACCGGCCAGGTTCTCCGACCACACGACGAACTCCGGCAGCACCTCCGCCAAGTGGAAGCACGGCCGGGGAGGCCGCACAACCATGGTGTGCCTCACTTCATCGATGGGGCTGCCTCGACCCGGGCGGCTCCCACCGCACGAGGAGGCGCCGCCGCGGCCGCAAGGGCCACGGCTGGGGTCGTACGTGCTTACGTGGGAGACGCGCCCCCTCTTGGGCAGTAGCGAGTCAGGCCCCTCCTGGTGGGCCTTCCCCTTCTCTGCGGTCGAGAACCTCTTCACCGATGCCATGGGTGTCGCTGCTAGCAATGAAGCATGGAAGAAGAAGCGAACGGAACAGGAAGAGATGGGCAACGGGGGCTCTGCCCCCCTCCTCATTTATAGCAGGAGAAGGCCAACCGACGACCTCCACGATCACAGGTAATGATGGTTTTCTCTGCATGCATCAGGGACTCGTAAAGTCGAGCAATTGCCGAGGCAACATGGGGAAGCGGAGACGCTTGTGTCCCATCAGTCGCCACGTGTCAACCGAGGCGGCAGCCTGTTGGGACTCGCGGCGCTCCGCACTTGCTCCTTGGCTTCGCGTCGAAGCCAAATCTGAGCGCGCCTTAGGCCCGGGGGCTACTGTCGGCGTCCTGGGAACGGGGGTTCCCAGACTTGCCTACCCGCGGCCCACGACGTGGCTCCTCTAGCGGCCTGGTATGGCCCATCTTCACCAGCAAACACTTAAGACCCTCATGAGGGGCCAAGCCTCGCGAGGCGGATGACGCAAGACCTCCTCAGGGGCGGCCTCACTAGGCTGGCTCGCGAGGGGCGGAGAGATCAAGGCAAGGGGCACCTTGCGAGGTTCCTGTGATGCAAGCCATGATGACCAAGGCCAGGAGGGCACCAGGCGGGCGCCAGCGCGGGCACTGTACTCGTTTCCTCTTTGGTGCTAAAGAGGCAAGCGCATGCGAGGAATCCCGAGGCATCAGGCAAAGGTTTCCATATCGATGCAACAAGACCAAGACCAGCAAGACGGCAGGACGGAGGTCACCGTGGAGCCTAGGACGACATCACCACCAGAGCCTTTGGCAGGCGAAGACCACCTTTTGTCAGGATAACTTGTACTAGTTGTCTCCCTTCAAATTTGGCTGTTGTTGGATCCCTTCCTATCTAAATTTGGGAAGAGGACTAGGGCCTCTATAAATAGTACTAGCCATCGCAGTAGGAGGCAACTGATCTTGGATCGGATCCATTCCATCCTCAACCACACAAGCTCATCAAGCCCAAGAACACCTCTCCTCAGGAGACTGTTCTTCCCTTGTACTTGTTCATCCTCAGCCCGAGAGGCAATCCACCACACCACACTGGAGTAGGGTATCACACCACATCGATGGCCCGAACCAGTATAAACCCTGTGTCCTTTGTTTGTCGAGTTCGATGTGCTGAGCCTTGGGATCGTGGGGAGTGGGTGAGCTAGGGAAGGGAGAGATCTTCGTGCGCACCCCAGTGTTCGAACCTTGAGGGTTTTGCCGGAACCCAAAATCCGATAATATTGATCTTATGGAGAGTAATGACTTCACATATAAAGAGTATGATGAATAGACTTTGTTGAGTGTTGACAAACATAGTTTTGGTCATTGTTGCAATTAATAGGAAGTAATAAAGAAAGAGAGGTTTTCACATATAAATATACTATCTTGGACATCTTTTATGATTGTGAGCACTCATTAAAATATGACATGTTAAAAAGTTGATGTTGGACAAGGAAGACAATGTAATGGGTTATGTTTTCTTATATCCGAAATAAATTATATTTTCATGGATTACCCAACATGTTGAGCTTGCCTTTGCCCCTCATGCTAGCCAAATTCTTTGCACCAAGTAGAGATACTACTTGTGCTTCAAAATATCCTTAAACCCAGTTTTGCCATGAGAGTCCACCATATCTACCTATGGATTGAATAAGATCCTTCAAGTAAGTTGTCATTGTTGCAAGCAATAAAAATTGCTCTCTAAATATGTATGATCTATTAGTGTGGAGAAAATAAGCTTTATACGAGCTTGTGATATGGAAGAAATAAAAGTGACGGACTGCATAATAAAGGTCCCTATCACAAGTGGCAATATAAAGTGACGTTCTTTTGCATTAAAATTTTGTGCATCCAACCATAAAAGTACATGCCGACCTCTGCTTCCCTCTACAAATGTCCTATCTTTTATTTTTGTCTTATACCTTATACAAGAGTCATGGTGATCTTCACCTTTCCTTTTACACTTTATCCTTCGGTAAGCACTATGTGTTGGAAAGATCCTGATATATATATATATACAATTGGATGTGGGTTTTCATAAAGCATTATTGTTGACGTTACCCTTGAGGTAAAAGTTTGGGAGGCAAAACTATAAGCCCCTATTTTTCTCTATGTCCGATTAAAACTTCATACCCATAAGTATTGCATGAGTGTTAGCAATTGTGAAAGACTAAATGATAGTTGGGCATGTGGACTTGCTGAAAAGCTCTTATATTGACTCTTTCCGATGTTATGATAAATTGCAATTGCTTCAATGACTGAGATTATAGTTTGTTAGTTTTTCAATGAAGTTCCTAATTCATACTTTACATTGTGAATAGATTGTTACTTTAGCATAAGAAATCATATGAATATATATATATATACACATATATATATATATATATATATATATATGTTGCTATTCTAAGAATGATCATGATGCCATCATTTCCATATTTTATTTTATCGACACCTCTATCTCTAAACATGTGGACATATTTTTCGATATCGGCTTCCGCTTGAGGACAAGCGAGGTCTAAGCTTGGGGGAGTTGATACGTCCATTTTGCATCATGCTTTTATATCGATATTTTTTGCATTACGGGCTGTTATTACACATTATGTCACAATACTTATGCCTTTTCTAAATTATTTTACAAGGTTTACATGAAGAGGGAGAATGCCGGCAGCTGGAATCCTAGGCTGGGAAAGGAGCAAATATTAGAGACCTATACAACTCCAAAAGTCCTGGAACTCCATGACAGTCAATTTTGGAATATATTAAAAATATTGGGTGAAGAAAGCACCAGAGGGGTGCCACCCACTGTCCACGAGGGTGGAGGGCGCGCCCCCTGCCTCGTGGGCCACCTGGAAGCCCCCTGATGCCCATCTTCTGGTATAAGGTGTCTTTTGCCCTGAAAAAAAATCATAAGGAAGCTTTCGGAACGAAGTGCCGCTGTATCGAGGCGGAACCTTGGCGGAACCAATCTAGGGCTCCGGCGGAGCTGTTCTGCCTGGGAAACATCCCTCCGGGAGGGGGAAATCGTCACCATCGTCATCACCATCGATCCTCTCATTGGGAGGGGGACAATATCCATCAACATCTTGACCAACACCATCTCCTATCAAACCCTAGTTCATCTCTTGTATCCGATCTTTGTCTTAAAACCTCATATTGGTACATGTGGGTTGCTAGTAGTGTTGATTACTCCTTGTAGTTGATGCTAGCTGGTTTATTCGGTGGAAGATTATATGTTCAGATCCTTTATGCACATTAATACCCCTCTGATTATGAACATGAATATGATTTGTGAGTAGTTACATTTGTTCTCGAGGACATGGGAGAAGTCTTGTTATAAGTAGTCATGTGAATTTGGTATTCGTTCAATATATTGATGAGATGTATGTTGTCTTTCCTCTAGTGGTGTTATGTGAACATCGACTACATGACACTTCACCATTGTTTGGGCCTAGGGAAGGCATTAGGAAGTAATAAGTAGATGATGGGTTGCTAGAGTGACAGAAGCTTAAACCCTAGTTTATGCGTTGATTCGTAAGGGGCTGATTTGGATCCATATGTTTCATGCTATGGTTAGGTTTACCTTAATTCTTCTTTCATAGTTGCGGATGCTTGCGAATGGGGTTAATCATAAGTGGGATGCTTGTCCAAGGAAGGGCAGTACCCAAGCACCGGTCCACCCACATATAAAATTATCAAAGTAACGAACGCGAATCATATGAGCATGATGAAAACTAGCTTGACGATAATTCCCATGTGTCCTCGGGAGTGCTTTCCTTTATATAAGAGTTTGTCCAGGCTTGTCCTTTGCTACAAAAAGGAGTGGGCCACCTTGCCGCATCTTGTTTACTTTTGTTACTTGTCACCCGTTACGAATTACCTTATCACAAAACTATCTGTTAGCAATAATTTCAGTGCTTGCAGAGAATACCTTACTGAAAACTACTTGTCATTTCCTTTGTCTCCTTGTTGAGTTCGACACTCTTACTTATCGAAAGGACTATGATAGATCCCCTATACTTGTGGGTCATCACTCGTCGGGTTGCGAGGTGTTGTTATTTGTGTGCAGGTGCTGGTTACGTTGTGTTGCTTGGTTCTCCTACTAGTTTGATACCCTTGTTTCACAACTGAGGGAAATACTCTACCGTTGCTGTGCTACATCATCCCTCCCTCTCCGAGGAAATACCGACGTAGTTCTAGCTGCCATCAAGGAGAATTTCTGGTGCCGTTGCCGGGGAGGATCTTCAACATAACCAGGTTCCTAATCACAAATCTCATCTCCTCGCAATTTACATTATTCGCCATTTTCCTCTCATTTTCCTCTCCCCCACTTCACAAAAATTTGCCGTTTTATTCGCCTCTCTTTTTCCGTTCGCCATTTTCTCGTCAGATCTATCCTTTGCTTGCAATCATGAGTGATTTCGGTATTGCACCGACAGATGATGGCCTGACTCCTAAGATTGCACGTACAGGCAATCTGGATGCTAAAACTTTTATCATGGGGCAAGGTAATGTTATGGGAAAGGAACATATCCAAGAATTCTTCAATTGTGTGGGAAATCTGAGTCTTGATGATGCTCCTATATTTAAAACTACTAGATCTTATGCGGATGCTATTTCAGCACTAGTTCTGAAACTTGAAAGTAAATTTATTCATACCTATCCTACTTTGCAAAGTTTTTTTTGAGCTTCCCGACATAAAGAATCCTAGGGCCAAAAAGTTGGCCACTCTCGTTCTTATGAACGAGTTTGACTACATAATTCGGGAAGCTAGGGAAATCTTTGATTTTTATGGTATGAATCATGAAAAGCCTGTGATAGATGAAATTCTTTATAATAGCGACTATGCACCAATGCATTTGCTTGGGGACAATAAGATCTTTGATGAGAATCTTAAAAAGGAGGTCCCCGTTCTAGAAATAATCCAACAAGTTTTTAATAATGTGAATCAACACTATTCTTGGATTGTTGCAGGAAATCAAAGGGGTTATGATGAAAACCAACTAAGGAATGCAAAATTTTATAAGGATAATATATTTTATGTTGTGTTTACAAAACCTCCTGATAAAAATACCCCCAAGAAAATTAAGAAGGACAAGGATGACACAATTTAGGTCCTTGCTTTATGCCTAGCTAAGGGCGTAAAACTATAGTGCTTGTTGGGAGGCAACCCAATGAATTAAATTTATCTTTGCTTTTTATTTCCTGTTTTTGTGTGTTATCACAAATTATGCTACTGTTATGATTGTGTTTTTGTGTTTTAATTAGTGTTTGTGCCAAGTAAAGCCTTTAGGATCTTCTTGGGCAATAGTTGTTTGAAATTGCTGAAAAACAGAAAGTTTGCGCTCACGAAATTAATTTTCATTTTTACCAGAGAGCGATAAAATAGCCATTCCAATTGCAGTAGATCAATATACAAATTTCTTAGGTCTACCAAATGTTTCATAATTTTTGGAGTTGCCGAAGTATTCAAAATAGTCAGATTGCTACAGACTGTTCTGTTTTGACAGATTATGTTTTCTTTATGTTGTGTGCTTATTTTGATGGCTCTATGGTTTTGTTTGATGAGTATTTGCCATAGAAAGTTGGAATACAGTAGATATAATACAAAAACAAAATAAGAATTGGTTTGATACAACACCTATAGTAGTGGTTTATTATTCTTATACTAACGGATCTCACGAAGGTTTTTGTTGACTTTTGTGTGATTGAAGTTTTCAAGTTTTGGGTTATCTTACGATGGATGAAGGAAGGATGTAAGAGACTAAGCTTGGGGATGCCCCGGCATCCCAAGCTATTATCCAAGAATGAGCAACCAACTAAGCTTGGGGATGCCCCGAGTGGCATCCCCGCTTTCTTCCAACAACTATCGGTATTTTACTCGAGACTATATTTTTATTCGTCACATGATATGTGTTTTGCTTGGAGCGTCTTGTATGATATGTGTCTTTGCTTCTTTTATTTTGTGTTTTAAGTTATCAATCCTTCCCGGACACACATATTTGAGAGAGCCAAAATCATGTCATGACTGGTTAGAATTGCTCTCTATGCTTCACTTAAATCTTTTATGACCTAGGACTTGCTCTACTGCTTCACTTATATCTTTTTGAGCACGGTGTGCTTAGTATTTTGAAGAAATTCTCTCTTGCTTCACTTAGATTTGTTTGATAGTTAGTAAAATTTTGAAGAAATTCTCTCTTGCTTCACTTAAATTATTTTGAGAGAAAAAATTTGTTATGCTCATGATCTTCACTTATATTTGTTTGAGCTTATGAAAATCAACTCATGAAAAATTAGTCCCAAAGTGATAGATATCCAAGAAGGATAAAAGAAATAAAAATGTCATGAAGATCATTGGACAAAATAAACTTGATTCTTAGTAATAGTTTTGAGATATGATAATGTGATATGTGAGTTATGTTGATGAGTAATTGTGCTCTAGTAAGAATATTGGTGTTAAGGTTTGTGAGTCACTATGCATGCATGAAAGTCAATAATCATGCAATGAAAATTATATGCTACTTGTGGTGCATTATTCGGTGTTAATTATGCTTAATGCTTGCTTATGAAATCATTCGTTTCTTGGTTGGTCGCTTCCAAATATTTTGCTAGCCTTCATTTTGCACTAAGTATGACCTCTACTTGTGCATCCAAAATCCTTTAAACCAGTTTTGCCACATGAGTCCACTATATCTACCTATATGCGGTATTCTTTTGCCGCTCTAAGCAAATTTGCATGTGCCATCTCTAATTTTCAAAATAAACTTCTCTTTTGTGTGTTTGTTTCGCTCGCGGAACGGTAATGGGTGGCTAATATTTTCCATGCTAGATGTGTTATTCTCAAGATGAGTGTTTATTCACTTGTCATTGCTCGAGAGTAAGGCAAAGGTTTTAGGGATGCCCAGTCCCGAAATGCAAAAACAAAAATGAATTTACTTTATGTTGTCAAATAATAAATTCCTTGGAAAGTGTTGGTATGGAGGCACCCGTGGATACGGTTAGCCATGGAAAGTGAAAGTTATGGTGGAAAAAGGAATAACTTTATTTTCTGTTTGGGAACCGCCTATGGCATATCTAGCATGGAAAGTTTTTGGAACTCTAAGTCGTTTTCATTGGTGGGATGGATACACCTCCCAAAATTTTTTTATCTCAAATTTTTCGCTTTGAGCTCTGGCACCTCTACAAATCCCTACTTCCCTTCGCGATGGGCCTTTCCTTTACTTTATGCAATTTTTATTTTGAATTTTGAGTCTCCATCTTCTCTCATAAAAAGCACCAACTAGGAGGCAATATGATCGTGCTCAAGTATTGGGTGTAGTTAATATTTGAGTGTGTTTTGTGAAGGGATCAATGTTTGAGAATGATGGGCTAGGGATAACTTGTTTTAGCATTGATATTTTGAAAGACATGGTTGCTTGTTGATATACTTGAGTATCTAAATTATTATGTCAAAACTAGACTATTGCTTTGAATCACATAAAAGTCCAATTGTCCATGCTATAAAGAAAAGAATATGATATGACTTGATGAACAACACTCCACATCAAAATTTCTGTTTTTATCACTTACCTACTCAAGGACGAGTAGGAGTTAAGCTTGGGGATGCTGATACGTCTCCAACGTATCTATAATTTTTTTATTGTTCCATGCTATTTTATTATCAATCTTGGATGTTTTATAATCATTTTACAGTCATTTTATATCATTTTTGGTACTAACCTATTGACATAGTGCCTAGTTCCTGTTTTTTCCATGTTTTGTACATCGCAGGAAATCAATTTCAAACGGAGTCCAAATGGCACGAAACTTTATGATGATTTTTATGGTCTAGAAGAAAGATAATGGGCCCTGGTTGCACCTGGGAGGTGCCCCGAGGGGGGCACAACCCACCAGGGCGCGCTAGGGGGCCCAGGCGCGCACTGGTGGGTTGTGCCCACCTCGGGTGCCCCCGGACCGCCTCTTTGCTCTATAAATACCACAATATTCCAGAAACCCTAGAACAAGCGTCGAAATATTCATCCAGCCGTCCCAGAGTCCAGAACCACCAGATCCAATCTAGACACCATCATAGAGGGGTTCACCACTTCCATTGGTGCCTCTCCGATGATGCGTGAGTAGTTCTTTGTAGACCTTTGGGTCCGTAGTTAGTAGCTAGATGGCTTCCTCTCTCTCTCTCTCTCTCTCTCTCTCGCTGGATTCTCAATACAATGGTCTCTTGGAGATCCATATGATGTAACTCTTTTGCGGTGTGTTTGTTGGGGTCAATGAACTTTGAGTTTATGATCAGATCTATCTTTTTATATCCATGAAAGTTATTTGAGTTTCTTTGATCTCTTATATGCATGATCTCTTATAGCCTCGTATTTCTTCTCCGGTATTTGGGTTTTGTTTGGCCAACTTGATCTATTTATCATGCAATGGGAAGAGGTGCCCGGTAGTGGGTTTGATCTTACAGTGCTTGATCCCAGTGACAGAAGGGGAACCGACACGTATGTATCGTTGCTACTAAGGATAAAAAGGCGAGATCTATATCCACCGCCATATAGATAAATAGATCTTGTCTACATCATGTCATCGTTCTTATTGCATTACTCCGTTTTTCCATGAACTTAATACACTAGATGCATGCTGGATAGCGGTCGATGTGTGGAGTAATAGTAGTAGATGCAGGCAGGAGTCGGTCTACTAATCTTGGAGGTGATACCTATGTAATGATCATTTCCTGGATATAGTCATGAGTATTCGAAGTTCTGTGAATTACCCAACAGTAATTTGTTTACCCACCGTTTGCTATTTTCTCGAGAGAAGCCACTAGTGAAACCTACGGCCCCCGGGTCTTTCTTCTCATATATTTTCCTTGCGATCTACTTTTCCTTTGCATTTTTATTCAGATCTATTAAACCAAAAAATACAAAAATACCTTGCTGCACTTTATTTATTTGCGATCTTTCAACGTATTTCAATTTATCTCACGCCAGCTTGCCAATTTCTGGTGCCGTTACCCGAAAGGGATTGACAACCCCTTTAACTCGTCAGGTTGCGAGGTGTTGTTATTTGTGTGCAGGTGTTGTTTACATTTTGTTGCTTGGTTATCCTACTGGTTCGATACCTTTGTTTCATAACTAAGGGAAATACTCTACCGTCGATGTGCTACATCGTCCCTCCCTCTCCGGGGAAATACCGACGTAGTTCTAGCTGCCATCATACCCACCCAGGGGCCCCTCTCCGGTGGGTCTTGGCTCCAGAAATTCTCTTTATTGATATAAAAATCTTCAAGAAGTTCCGTTCCATTCAGAGAACTTTTATTTCTACACAAAAACAAGACCATGCTAGTTCTGCTGAAAACAACGTCAGTCCGAGGTTAGTTTCATTCAAATCATGCAAATTAGAGTCCAAAACAAGAGGAAAAGCATGAGAAAAAGTAGATATGTTGGAGACGTATCATCTCCCCCAAGCTTAAACCTTTGCTTGTCCTCAAGCAATTCAGTTGATAAACTGAAAGTGAGAAAGAAAAACTTTTACGAACTCTTTTGCTCTTGTTTGCATAAATAAGCTTAAACAACACCTAGGTTTTCATCCAACATTATAACTAACCATGTCGATAATAACTCTTAAAGATTATAATAATTCATATCAATGACATAATCAGCTAGCGAGCAATAATAAGATATCTCAAACAGCAACACGTTGTCAAAACAACCATGATATAATATAAAAATAATATTATCTCGGTAGCCCTTTCTGAGACCGCAAAACATAAATGCAGAGCACCTCCGAAGTTCAAGCAACGACTAAACATTGTAATTCATGGTAGAAATGATCCAGTCATGATGCACCCAACATTAGCTACACACAATGCATAAATCATGACCGATGTGCTCTACTCAGTTTCTGGCGCTTGTTTTTAGAAGGTGGTGACACAACACAAAAGTAAATAGAATGTCCCTTCACAGAGGGAAGCGGTGATTTGCAGAGGTGCCAGAGCTCAATTTTTAAAACAGAGATAAAAGGAATTTTGAGACATGCACCCTTCTCATTCACTTCACGACCATCAGTTATCAACATCTTCCATGCTAAGCACGCTAGTGGCGGTTCCCAAGCGATAAAAGTAAAGGTTTACTCCCCTCCACCAACAATCACATTCCACGGATTGTCCGAAACAACGGGTGCCGTCTAAACCAACAACAGTCCCGGGGGAGTTTTCTTTAATCATTTGCATTTTTGAGTTTGGGACTGGGAATCCCTATTACCTCCCACGTCCTCATGCGATGGCGAGTGAATAAACACTTGACCTGAGGATAACATGCTTAGCATGGAAGATATCGACCACCTCCTGTCATTCCATGAATGATCCAGGCACACAAAGCGGATAATTTTTTAGAAGTTTTTAGAGGTGGCACATGCAAATTTACTTAGGACGTGAGGGTAATACCGCATATAGGTAGGTATGGTGGACTCATCTAGAATAACTTTGGGTTCAAGGTTTCTGATGTACAAGCAGAATCCCCGCTTAGTACAGGCAAAGTCTAGCAATTTAAGATTGGGAAGCGTCCAGCTAGAGAGCAACAATGATCATAACTAGGCATTATGCATAAGTAACATTGGACACTAGCATGAGTAGGATATGAACACCATGAACATAAACATTATAGAGGCTATGTTGGTTTTGATTCAACTACATGCATGAACATGGACCAAGTCAAGCCACTCGAACATTCAAAGGAAGATACCATATCATCATACTACATCACAATCATTTTAACGCTATGTTGATATCCAAGATAAATCATTATTAACTCCCAGCTACTTATGCATGGCATGAGAAACTATAATCTCTAGTTGTCATTGCAAAGATGTTTAATCATAACGGGATGAATCATGGGCACTAGGTTAAACATATTTACATAGACAAGACAAGTCGAGTTCATACCAGTTTCTCTTTGCCACGACCAGTTCATCGGATGTCGTCATTATTGCCTGTCACTTGCACGACCGAATGATATGAAAATAATAATAGTGCAAGAGTGCCATGGACTAAGCTGGAATCTGCAAACATTTTATTCAACAGGAGAAGACAAGATAAAATGGGCTCTTATTAGTTCAATAGTTATTCATATGAGAGCCACTCAACATTTTCTTCGTGGTCTTCTCGGTAAGACTCAAACAAAAAGGAAAAGAAATTCAGAGAAACATACTGAAATATTTTTGGAGTTTTTGGTTTTGTTTAGCAAGTAAATAAAAAGCAAAAACAAGAAAAACTATTTACACGGGAAAGCTCCCAACAAGTAGAGGAAGAACAAGGAAATCTTTTTGGGTTTTCTTTTTAGTGCTACTACTAGGCATGCATAGAAAGTAAATAAACTACAACTATTTTTTTGGTTTTTTCTACAGTTTTTCAAACACACAAGAATAAAACAAGAAAATATATCTAAGCACGGATGATACAATAAAAAAGTGTGAGCACGGACAAATAGAATGATGTGTGAACATGAATATAATGTCGGTGAGAAACACGTACTCCCCCAAGTTTAGGCTTTTGGCCTAACTCGGTAGTGAATCAGTAGCCTGGAGGGTAGTAGTCGGCGTGGTAGCTCACAGAGGCTCTCAGTGTGGAGGCCTCAGCACACCGTGCCACCAACACTGCTGCATTGTGAGCTCAGGCCTCGCTCTCAAGAACAAAATATCCTTCCTTGTTGTGATAATCAAAGAGAGCAGGCGCAGGCAAATATGTGTCCATAACATGTGATTGGTTAAACAACAAATTATAAGTGAAGTTATCAGCCCTTCCCTTGAGAATCTTATGCTCCTTTAAGGCATCAAAATCTAAATATCGAGTGGGTAGGATAGGGTGAAAGGGCAAAGGTGAAACACACAGTCCTCGTGCTAAATGTGTGGCATGAATTCCACCATAGAACCAGCCACTTTTGGCGTTATGCTGAAGTCTACGTGCAACAATCGCTCCAAGGTTATAATTTCTTTCACCAGTAAGAGCGGTGTGAATGAGGCTCAAGTCTGGCAAACAAAGTATGCTACAGTTTTGCTTGGCTACTATCATTTCCCATTAAATAATGCAAGGTACTGAATTGCAGGAAAGTGAATGCTCTTTATTCTTCCTTGCCTTACTCCCCTATTTTCACCGTAACAAAGGCTAGTCAAGAAGGTCTCATACTCAGCCTCTGCTGGCTCATCAAGCGAACCTCAAAATGGAAGTTTGCAATGGTAAGCAAAATTTTCTAGTGGAATAGTAAATGGTTCATCATAAAGCATAAACAACACCCTAGAATCACGTGGAAAATATTTAAATCCTTTGACAAATGATTCAGTGAGAAGATGGCGTTGTTCACACTTATCTGAGAGGTAGGGACCGAGACCGGCATTATGAACATATTTCTCAAATTCCTCCTTGATGCCCACCTGCACCATATATTCATCGTAAGGCCATAAGCATGTTTTGGTGGCTGCATCTCGTGTGGAACCTTCACTTGGTTCAACGTAAGACCGGCGGGCGGAACTGTCACTAGAGGATGCCCCCCGAGGATCGTCTCCTCGAAGAACTCCTTCAAATAGGTTCATCATGTCCGTGTACAATTTTCTGAAAAATAAATTTTTTGGAGTGACAAAAATTTGTCAACAAAACTTTGTAAGATCGATAGCAACTACTCATAGAGATACATAGAGGCCATAACAAGCATTCAAACAACTTAGAACACTAAGAATTCAACATGCAAGCACATCTACAGCAACACCAAGAGTAGCTAATTATTCAAAGTATAAACCACTAAAAAAACTAATTGGACAAATGGTGGAGTCACATACCAAGCAACAGTCCCCCGAAATAGTTTCGGAAACGGAGCTTTGAGCAAAGAGATCGAAAATGGCGGCGAAAGGAGCAAGAACTCGGGAGAGAGAGCAAGAGTGATTTTTTTCTGGAGGTAGGTGACAATGTGGGATGAAGAGGTAAGTGAGGGGGCCCACGTGGGGACCATAACCCCCAGGGCGTGCCAGGGGGTGCTGGCGCGCCTTAGGTGGGTTGTGCCCACCTGGTGCACCTCCCTTTGGTTATTTTTGCACCAAAAATTCTAAATATTTAGGGAAAAAATCATATAAAATTTTCAGGACATTCTGAGAACTTTTATTTTTTGGGTCATTTTTTTATTGTTGCATGAAAAATTCAGGAAATAGACAAAATATGGCATTTTATTTTATTTAACTAATAAAAACATAGAGTAAAAAGTAGGGACAAAAAGTAGTGCTTACTAAATTCATCAACTTCATACCGTTCAAAAATGATTCATTAATAAGGTTGATGAAGTCTTATTAACAACCACTTTTGATTAGCATGAAACTGAAGAACTTTCGTAAATCACTAAGTTACCTCAATGGGGATATGCATTTCCCCAACAATAAGCATTTCATATTTCTCTTTAATAGTAGGTAGAGGTATTTGAAAACTTCTAATAGTGATTGTCAGAGATTTTTCAATAACATTAATACCATTCACTTGGAATTGTTTCTTCGGAAAGTGCACCGTATGCTCATTACCATTAATATGAAAAGTGACCTTGCTTTTATTGCTATCAATAACAGCCCCTGTAGTATTCAAGAAGGGTCTACCAAGGATAAACTACATTTTGTCATCCTCGGGCATCTCAATTATAACAAAGTCAATCAAAATAGTAACATTAGCAACAACAACGGGCACATCCTCACAGATACCGATAGGTATGACAGTTGATTTGTCAGCCATTTGCAAATATATTTTAGTAGGTGTGAGTTTATTCAAGTCAAGTATTTTATATAAAGATAAAGGCATAACACTAACACCAGCTCCTAAATCACACAAATCAGTTTTCACATAATTCTTTTTGATAGAGCAAGGTATAGTTGGTATTCCCGGATCCCCAAGTTTTTAGGTACATCTTTGAAAGTATAATTAGCAAGCATAATGGAGATTTCAGCTTCCGGTATTTTTCTCTTATTTGTGATGATGTCTTTCATATACTTTGCATAAGGAGGCATTTTCAAGATATCAGTCAAGCGAGTACGCAAAAAGACTGGCCTCAACATTTCAGCAAAGCGTTCAAATTCTTCATCATCTTTCTTTTTAGTTGACTTGGGTGGAAAAGGCATAGGTTTTTGAACCCACGGTTCTTTTTCTTTACCGTGTTTTCTAGCCACAAAGTCTCTTTTATCATACCTTTAGTTTTAGATTGTGGGTTATCAAGATCAACATGTGGTTCTATCTCAACATCATTATCTGGTTCTTTATCATTTGTTGGCTGAGAGTCTTCATGAACCTCATAATTATATTTTTCATTATCATTAGGTTAGTGTTCGTTACCAGATTGAGTTTTAGCATCAGAGATAGAAGTTTCTTTTTCATTGTCAGGAGGTTTTTCTATTTCAGGTTTACTAGAAGTGTGCAAAGTCCTATCATTTTTCTTTTTCTTCTTCTTTCTAGAAGGACTAGGTGCACTAGTGTTGTGTCTTTGTGAATCTTGTTCAATTCTTTTAGGGTGTCCCTCAGGATAAAGTGGTTCCTGAGTCATTTTACCTCCTCTAGTTGCAATTCTAACAACAAAGTCATGCATATTATGATTCATTTCATCAAGCAATTCTCTTTGAGATTTAGCAACTTGTTCTAATTGAGTTTTAACCATAGAAGCATATTTTCCAACACCTCTAACATCATTTGAGATCCTAAATAACAAGTCACTCAAGCGAGAAATCATATCAGAATTATATTTCAATTGTTTCATAACATTTGCATTGAAGTGATCTTGTTTCCTAATGTAGTTTTCAAACTCATAAAGGCATTGACTAGGATGCATATTGTGAGGATTATCATTATCATTGAACTTCATAAGAGAATTTACCTCTACCACCTTAGGCATTGGTGGTGTATTAAGCCCATGTATTTCCTCAATAGGAGGTAAATTTTTAACATCGTCAGCTTTAATACCTTTTTCCTTCATAGATTTCTTTGCCTCTTGCATATCTTCGGGACTAAGATATAATATAACCCTCTTCTTTGGAGTGGGTTTAGGCGGTGGTTCAGGAATAGTCCAATCATCATAATTTTTCAATATGTTATTCAATAATTCTTCAGCTTGAGCAATAGTTTGTTCCCTGAAAACACAAGCAGCACAACTATCTAGGAAGTCCCTAGAAGCATCGGTTAGTCCATTATAGAAGATATCAAGTATTTCATTTTTCTTAAGAGGATGATGTGGCACCTCGACTCAGAGAAACCGGAACGCCCTGTATTCCAACCCAGAGATCGAGGAGAAGTCTTCTGGAATACGACACTACTTAGCATAGAACAAATCAACTCTTTATTACAAGCTATATGGGTACAAGGGGATTACATCAGCACAACGACACTACGCCTGCCACGGTTGCTCCATGCAAGCAGTAGAACAACACGATGCAGTGGAATAACTGTACCAGCAGAACAACGACGACGGTGATGAACTCCACTCCGCAGGGACTCTGGCTGGAATGCTTATCCTAGCTCGCAAACAAGGAATCCACGACAAACAATCAATCAAATCCGGCATGACCTGCAAACTGGCATGACACGCTAGGTCAGTACATTGAATGTATTTGCAAGCTCATAGCAACCAAAGCAATCAAGACAGACAACAACATGCTAGTTACAGATTAACAAGGATTAACATGATACTATCAGAACAACATGGCACGAACAACATGATACAACTAGAACAGTACGCGCATGTCATGAACAACATGATATAGCTAGAACAATACCAGCATGTCATGAAGAACATGATACAGCTAGAACAATACGAGCATGGCATGAACATATAAACATGATGACACTATCATGCAACATGATGACGTTATCATGCACCAACTTACTCTGTTCGGGTTACCTCGTAACCACCACGGACATCACACGATCATCTCAGGATCCAATCAAGCTTAGTATTGACAATACCATAGTAATCATTACATGACCACAAGGAGCTTGATCTTCACCCTTGACTCTCGCATAACACCACAAATATCTATCAACTCGGTATCCTCGATACCATGGTGATCATCTCACGATCACAACCACAAATATCCATCAACTCGGTATCCTCGATACCACAATGATCATCTCACGATCACAACCACAAATATCCATCAACTCGATATCCTCGATACCACGGTGATCATCTCACGACCACAACCACAAATATCCATCAACTCAGTATCCTCGATACCATGGTGATCATCTCACGATCACAACCAATCTCTTTCTCATCATCGAACCAGGGTTGTTATTAAGCAAGTTATTATTATTACTGTTGACCCATAGTGTGACCAACTACAAACTGGGCCCTTATCCATGGGCGCGGCTATCGATAGATTTAATACACATTCTGCAGAGTTAGCACACTGTACCCACACCACAGAACCCATGGCCTCGCACTCCCATTCAGGTGGACCAACGGCGTTCCGACTAAACCGTCCTACTGCCATGACACTCTCCCGGCCAGTCCGACCAACTCCCCTTTGGGCTAAGTCATGGGTGGCCCCGTGCCTACCAAAGGTATCACGGCCACCATTGTGGCAAAACATAAATGGTCCCAAACGGGGACAAGGTACCATAACAACAACAACAACGAGCACACAAGGCTTATGTCCGCCTACCTGATCTGGGTAGCGCGCGCCCATAACCCTCCCTCGTTGGAGGCACCGGTGAGAGGCATGACAATCGACCCAGTTAGGACCTTCCCATAAAGGCAAGCGTGGTTGCACTAGCCAGCTCGATATGGTGGCACCATGACCCAGCCAATAGTTGTTCAAGTTCAATTTAACCCGGTTAAACTTGAATGCAATATGCTAAGCCATGATAAAATAACATGATGCCATTACAATGCATGAGCATGACATAAGCATGGGGTGCGATAACCATATCAGCAATGAATCATATTCAACTGAGCATGGCATAATGACGAGCATGAATATCACAAGTACAACACTACTCATAGCATAACATGACCACTAGCATCAACAATAAATACCATGCAGGAACACATCAATAACATTACCGAGTAAACACTTAACCAACTAGCAGCAAAGGAACAATGCATATTAACGGTACTCGGTAACTGACGTTAGTCATGCATCGAAGAACATGACCAACCCAACATGTACTACTATCAAGCATGACCAATATGAAAGTAATACTAGCAGGTAGAACATGATAATGGAGTGCAAGAAAACATAGCATGACGGTAGTCACCGATCCATAAGCATAACCGAAATAACGACAGTAGTAGCAAAACAATCATATAGTAATTAAAGATTCAAGTTAAAAACCAATGCTACTGCATGGCTATCATGCAAATGGTGGATGTGGCTTGCCTGGGGGTGACGGAGACTCCGGGAAGAAGTGCGGTGAAGCCATGGAACGAAACGCCGGACGGTTCTTTCTCGGAGGGGCCTGATTAGAGGCAAGGGCGTAATGGTCATTTTCATAGTGTGAACACCTAGTGAAAATGGCACCAACAGAAAGGTCTCAATGAGAAGAAGAAGTGAGTGCTGGTTTCACCTCAATCGGAGTTACGGTTGTCGAGATACGGAGGGATGAAGATTAGGGACCTGTCGGTGATTTTTTTCCAGCAAACAAGCCCTTGGAGGAAAAACTGAACGTGCCTTTGGGCCAAATACGTTTTATGAAAAGGAAAAACGCATTTAGAGCCGTAGTAGAGAGAAACACCTTTTCCTAAACAGAAAACACATTTTAGCCAAAGAAGGAAAGAAATACGCTTTCGGGCAAATGAAAACGCACAAAGGAAAATACGCTTTCTCGCAAATGAAAGCGAACTCACCCGAGGCGTTTCCACTTGCCACGTCAGCGAGGCGTCTGGGCCACTGACGAGCTGGGCCCAGCGGCAGGGGAGGGGGCCAGGCTCGGGCGTCTTCTTCCTCCTGCTGCTCCCCGAGCGGGGCAGAAGAGGCAGGGGAGGGGTCGCGCTGCCGGCGATGTGGCGGCCAGCTCAGGCCACCTCAGGCCGAGCGGCGACCACTGACAAGACCGGGGGACCGCACCGCACCCATCTCCAGGTAGAGGGAGCATCGGGGAGGAGCGGAACGATCGTGGCGATGGGGGAACAGAGGTGGGCTCGGCGGCCTTTTTCTTGGAGGGGGAGCACTCCGGCGACGGGGAGGCTAGGGCGAGAGGGCGGGGCGACTCACGAGGACGAGGGGGAGGCTCTGGTGGCGACGAGAGGGAGAGAGGAGCGCTAGAGGGCTCGGTTGGGGTGGTGAAAGAGAGGCGGGCGGCGGCCTGACTTGCGGGGCACGCGACCAGAGTGGACTCTGGCGAGGGGCGAGGTGGTGGGGTGAACCGCGGGGATGAGGGGCTCTGGTGGATAGCTCGGGAGGAGGAGAGGAGGAAGAAATGGCAAGGGAGAGCTGCTCGATGGGCAAAAGAGGCTGGAGAGGAGTGAGTGAGGAGTGGGGGACCTCGGGCATGCTATACATAGCCATGGGGGGGCTCTAGAGCTCACGGACGAGCTCCCGACCAAGCTTTAATGGCGGGCAGAGGCTGGACGCGACACGGGCATGGCGCTAGTGGTGCATTTAAGGTGAACCACGATGAGGCAGAGGCACAGGGTGATACAAGAGCTCACGGGGCAACTACTAGACATAGTTTGAGGTCGAGACGAGGAGGAAGTGGACGAGCAGCGGCCGGACCGAGTCAGAGCTTGCAATTTGCATGACGCCGGCATGATCACCACGCGCACTGGAGTAAATTGCTCATTTTGGCCGGAAAGACCATGTCCAGTAGATGGAGCTAGTGCCCTTAGTCCAACTGAGGAGAGAATTGGGTCCAGGGGCAAAGAACAGATTTGCAGATGGCCCCAAAGCAAACCAGCAGCCAAGTGTTTGTGCTGTACAGTGGGGACACCATCTAGGTAACGCAGTAAATAGTTTGTCTGGTGATGATCACACACTAAGGTGATGTTGATTACCAAAATCAGACTAAGAGGAGGAGTTTAGATGAGGGTTGCTGTAGAAACCACCATAATGGCCAGAATTAGAGACGTTGACATTGCACTCACATGAAGAGGCAAGTTGAGCTGAAATTGGGCATGTCCCAATTATTTGAAGATATGAAGATGCTCAAAAAGTTTCATGTCATTTGGACGTGCCAAAGTAGTACTTGCTTCATATAGCTTTGCTCTGGATAGAAACTTGGAAAAATTGCCCAAGGCAAATGATGTAATGGATTGTGCCAAATTTTGGTGGAGAGTGTTTATATGGATAGGAGAATTCCCTGGAAAATTTTCAGCTTAAATTAAGCAAGATAAAATATACTTTCTTCACTAATTGAAAATTCGGACAGAAACAAAGAATTGATGCTCAGCTCACATGGTTTCATTGCATGAGCTCAAATCTGGAGGAGGGTGATGATTTAGTGATATGAAGGGCCATGCAAAATTTCAACACAATAGGATTAACCTAGCTAGTACTTCCTTCACAACAATTCCCTCAGACAGGAACTTTGAAAAATTGCTTAGGAATATTCACTAGGCAAATTAAGTTGAATTTTGGCATGAGGCAATTATTTGGACATGAAAAGGTGTCCAAAAAAATTTCGTTCCATTGGGCAAAGATAAATGGCACTTGCTTCACAAACTACCATTCAGGACAGAATAGGAAAGCAATTAATTGAGCTTGATGGGAAACATGGCCAATGAAATATTTTGCCACATCTGAGGAAGATATGACCCAAACAATATATGAGAATTATTAGGGAATTTTAGGAGTGATGGAAATATAGGTTGCTTCACAACCTAGGGCAAACAGGGTTATTCCTTTAATAGAAAAAGGAATATTCCCTAGAAAAATAATATTGGGTTTGGTCCAAGATGAAAATGGCAAGGTCTTGGGATGGTTTTGAGAATGACAAGCCACTCTGGAAAGAAAGAAGAGGGCATCTTCTTCAATTTCCAGACCACGTAGCCATGGAAAAAGAAAACTCAAGCAAAAAAATCTCATAGGAACAAAAGAAAAAGAAAGGGCCAAAAATCAGGCTGTGACAACTCTTCCCCCTTAAAGAAATCTCGTCCTGGAGATGTCAGGACCCTGACTCAATGCCACATCGATCTAGCATGTAACACCTCATATCACTTTGCGGCCTCACGCATGGTATCCCCATGGGTGTCGCCTTACCTTTGCCCGGGACCGTTTGCGCCTTTTGGCACACGTATATGATGGTGTTGCTAGCATCCATATGATAAAGAGCCCAGGCTGACATGGCTAGTCATAAACCCAAAGTGGCACTAACTTACAGGGACAGGCATCCATGACCCAGCATCGAACGTGTCGGTCATCAGCGAGTGAATCCAGGCTGTAGCACTGGGCTAACAGGACTTCGGTGAACCGGGCTGTAGCGGGCTAACAGGACTCCGGTATTCATCGCGTGACATTTCCCTGAAGGGACAGACACAGGATCGAAGAAGGACACATGCCGGCCAGCCTAAGTGTTCCGGAGCAGTAGCAAGCTACCAGGGCTCAGTGGAAGCACTAGGAGACATTTCCCGGTAAGAGAGACTACTAAGGATAAACAACTAGATAGTCAGATCCCACACATAGCAATACACATTACACGTACGCATAACATGCAAGTATGTGATGTACAACATGGCATCACAGCATAACTCAACAACTCATATAGATAAGGCTCAAGAGCCATCATAGCATTTATTACAAACAGGGGTCACATGACCCAACATTCAGAGCAATGAAGCAACAAACGGAAGCATTACATGTCTGAGTCCCTGAGGTTGGACGTGGACCCGCACTAACAAGCGGTCTACCAGTAGGCCTGGGTGAAACATACGACTGAGCTGGGGAAGGCACCACATAGGATGGCTTCGGTGTATATCCGGAAGGAAGAGCGGAGTTTGGAACCCAAATCCGGCGCTTCTAGGAACTAGAGCCAGAGGAAGATCCCAAATCACGGGTGTGCTTACGAGACTCCTCGTAAGTGAGCTGAGCTGTCTCTGCATTGATGGCCTTGTTCACAAGGGCTTGGAATGTATCACAATGATGCAGGTGGAGATCACGACGCAACTTGGGGTTGAGACCCTTCCGGAACCTAGCTTGCTTCTTGGCGTCCGTGGACACTTCTTCTGTGGCATAGCGGGCAAGGTTCTCGAACTCTCTGCTGTAAGCATCAACAGCCATCTTACTCTGGGTGAAACTACAGAACTCTTCTCTCTTGCGATCGATGAGGGCTTCAGGAATGTGATGCTCGCGAAAAGCCTCAGTGAAATCTCTCCAGGTAGGATTCTGGCTAGCTGGAAGCATAGCCTCATAGTTCTGCCACCAAAGACTAGCAGGACCTTCCAGGTGGTATGTGGCATAGGTGACCTTGTCATCTTCAGCTACGCTCGCGGAACGCAGCTTATGAGTGATGCTACGGAGCCAGTCATCTGCATCCAGTGGCTCGATGGAATGATGAAAGGTAGGTGGGTGCAAGCGAATGAAGTCATGAATGGTCGCAGACTTATTGGACTGATGTGCGGTGTTCTCCTCGATACGTGCCAACAAACGGTTAGACTCACGCTTGTTCCTCTCCATTTCTAACATGAACTCTGTCAACGAAGGCGGGTCGGGAGGATCCTCATCCCTACCATCTTCATGGTTCTGGCTACGAATAATAGAACTTGATGACATCCTGAGAAACGAAATCAGGGACGGAGTCAGCATCAACTATAGACTGTAGAATGTAGGACAAGGAATTAGTATCTCTCGAACTCCTAGGGAAATTCCGGCAGCATAACGGCAGTAAAATGCTCAGAATGAGACATCCTACTAAGAATGGGGTGGTAACATACTCATCAGCATTACTCAAGGTTCTGAGATCTTACTAAACAGGCTACACCGGAAGTACTCGAAACTGGGGTATGACTCTGATCAACCAATCCTATGGGACTACGGAGTAGTAACACGTGATCCTGATAGACGGAAGAGAAAGCCTAGTTCCTTAACCCCGTAGAAAGGATAGGATGACTCAGATCAGAAGGCCATGAGGTATAAGGAGTAAAAAGAGCCTTACGTTCCTTCCCACAATCAATTCCCTTATATAACTAAAGAATTTCTAGACTCAACTTCGACCAGTTTGGCTTGGTAATCCTACAGGCAGTCAGGCTCTCATACCAGCGCTGTCAGGACCCCGACTCAATGCCACATCGATCTAGCATGTAACACCTCATATCACTTTGCGGCCTCACGCACGGTATCCCCACGGGTGTCGCCTTACCTTTGCCCGGGACCGTTTGCGCCTTTTGGCACACGTATATGATGGTGTTGCTAGCATCCATATGATAAAGAGCCCGGGCTGACATGGCTAGTCGTAAACCCAAAGTGGCACTAACTTACAGGGACAGGCATCCATGACCCAGCATCGAACGTGTCGGTCATCAGCGAGTGAATCCAGGCTGTAGCACTAGGCTAACAGGACTTCGGTGAACCGGGCTGTAGCAGGCTAACAGGACTCCGGTATTCATCGCGTGACATTTCCCCGAAGGGACAGACACAGGATCGAAGAAGGACACATGCCGGCCAGCCTAAGTGTTCCGGAGCAGTAGCAAGCTACCAGGGCTCAGTGGAAGCACTAGGAGACATTTCCCGGTAAGAGAGACTACTAAGGATAAACAACTAGATAGTCAGATCCCACACATAGCAATACACATTACACGTACGCATAACATGCAAGTATGTGCTGTACAACATGGCATCACAGCATAACTCAACAACTCATATAGATAAGGCTCAAGAGCCATCATAGCATTTATTACAAACAGGGGTCACATGACCCAACATTCAGAGCAATCAAGCAACAAACGGAAGCATTACATGTCTGAGTACAGACATCTATAAATGAAAAAGGCTGAAAGCCTGACTATCTACAACGTCCGATCAAGATCGTAGCTGAGGTACAAGCTACTCGTGGAAGTCCACGAGAACACTATTAAGACCGAAGTCTCCGCTGCAAAAACATAAATAAAGCAACATGAGTACAAAGGTACTCAACAAGACTTACATCAGATCCTATCATACATGCATTTGTATCAAGAGGGTCATGTGGGGTTTAGTTGCAGCAAGCCAGCTTTGACTCTGTGGCTATCCTGTTCTACGACTACCAGAAACTCTTGAGGTGATATGGCGCACACGAGTCCACTAATCACCACACAATACACTACTATGGATTCATCCCCGTCTCCCTACGAGAAGGCCATCCATAGCACTCACACTTGTCTTGAGCATTTTAGAGTATCCACTTCAAGTTATCTATGTACCATGTAAGCATCCAAGAAGTCCATAACCGCGGACCCGGCTATTCGAATAGATCATGTTAACCCTGCAGGGGTGTACTTCTTCACACACGCTCTCGCCACTTACCGCCATGTACACGTCATGTATCTCGGCAACCTTCAAGCGGAAGCCTGGCGAGGGTGTCGGCCACGACCTGACTAACCACACAAGACTCTAGCCCAGGTTTATCGCCTATTCGGGTTCCATCCGCAAGGAGATCCGGCCAGGGTGTCGCTCACGGCCCCAAACGATGTGTGCAGGGTTCCCGAGCCCACCATCCGGGTGCCACTCGGTACACCAGGCCGCGTGTGCCTAGTCTGTCCCAAGCCCACCCTGCCGGGTGCCACTTGGTAGAAAAATAGCACTACCTACAAACACCAGAAACTAGTTGCGACTCCTGGACAGAGACCAAGTTGGTTAATAAGTCGAGAGGGGTCGAGTTACCGGAACCCAATGTGTGGTAGTATCGAGTCATTGGACAACATACATAGAACTCAGTGCTTAAGGACGGTTCCAGTGAGACAACCCACCATGTACTCCTACATGGCCTCTCACCGCTACCTTTACCAAATCGTGTTCACACACTTCACTCTCAGCATCAGAACATATCGTAACACTCCAATTCATTCCCAATGAACCAGACCTAACAGAACTCTAAGCAATAGCAGGCATAGCATGGCAGGAACACAACATGGCTCAATCAACTCCTACACATGCTAGTGGGTTTCAACTATTTACTGTGGCAATGACAGGTCATGCAGAGGAATGGGTTCAACTACCGCAGCACAAAGTAGCAGATGAATCGTTGTTGTCCTAATGCAATAACTGAGAGCAGGAGCGAGAGAGTAGGGTTTTATTGAAATGAACAAGGGGGTTTGCTTGCCTGGTAAATCAACAAGGGAGGCACTGCTTCATAGACAGGTACTCTGGAACAGCTCCGGAGCAGGACCTATCGAGAAGGAACGGTGCCGGCAATCAATACACAAACATATGCAACAATATGATGCATGAACATGGCATGAAGATGAGATGTTGTTTGAGCTAATGCAACTAGTAATCATTTGGTTTGAAGTCCATTTGAACCAAAAGCTCAAATGCAACTCTAAAATAAGTCTCTTAATATGCCATAATGTGTTTTCTCATATTCAGCAAGTATAAGTTGGTTTGTCATGCATGAAACTAGTACAGATGGAAAGATTGCATTTTTCTGATAATTTTTCATATATAAATTATTTTAATCTGAGCTACGGTTGAATTGATATGAATTTTTGAAGTTTAAATCAATTTCTGGAATTTCCTGAATTATTTTAATTCCAGAAAATATATATTGCGTCAGCATTGAGTAAGCATGACGTCAGCAAGTCAACTGCGGCTGACTGGGTCAAACCTGACGTGTGGGGCCCACAAGTCAGTGACAGGGGGTTAAACAGGGTTAGTTTAATCCTAACTAAAGGATTAGTGGCGCTGGGGCCCACTAGTCAGTGTTAGTGGCTAATTAGGTTTAGTTAATTTTTAACTAAAATTAGCAGGGCCTGGCCCCACTAGTCAGCGACCCTGGGGGGTCAAACCCCAGGTCAAACAAGTCAAACCCGCCGGCGGTTAGTCGCCGGCGAGCTCCGCGGCGTACTTGTGCCCCGGGTTTCCTCTGTGGTGCTCCAAATGGCGCGCGGCTAGGCGCATTGGAGAGCTAGCTCGATGGTGCGTCGGGCGGTGGCCGTGGCTGGGCCTGGGGTGGCCGGAGTCGACGGCGGCGAGCTCGGCTGCGGCCGCCGGAGTTCGGTCGTGCACGAAAACGCGTTTGGAGCTTGAAGACGAGCGAAGCAAAGCGCTAGGGATGCTCTACGGGGCCTTACGAGTGTGTTGGACTCATCGGGGTGACCAAATGGTCACCGGAGCTGTGTCGACGGCGAGCTCGGCGGCGGCGGAGGTTTGGCCATGGTGGAGAAAGGGCTACGGCGTGCGGGTGACCAAGCGGAGAGGGGGAAACGGTGGCGGAGCTCACCGCGGTTGCAGCGGGCGTCGAAGCGGGCTCGGGGACGCACTGGAGACGGCGGGGCGGCGATGGGGATCCACGGCAGCCGGCGATGAAGAAGACGACGGTGTCGGTGATGGAGCGCGTCCCTGGTCACTTGGCTCGTCGAGGACGATGCGGACGACGAGGCGGAGCTACTAGGCTCGGGCGGAGGGCGAGGGGAGGTCGGTGGCCGCGGCAACGGCGAGCGGCGGCGGTGATGGCGCTTGGGTGTGCGAGGGAGAGAGCAGGGGGAGAGGAGGAGGGCGAGGGAGAGTGCGAGAGAGGTCGGGGTGGCTGCATGGCGTCTCCGGGGCATCCAGACGAGGAGGGGAGAGGCAGGCAGGCAGGGAGGCTGGTGGCGTGGCGCGGCGGAGCGCGCGCGCGTCGGGCACGCAGCTGCTTGGCGAGGTGGAGAAGACGACAGAGGAGGAGGCGGGCTGGGCCGCCTGCTGGCTGGGCCGGCCTGCTGCTGCTGGGCTGCACAGGGAGGAGGCCCAGGTAAGTCCAAGTAGGGTTTTCCCCTTTTTGTTTTCTTTTCTAATTTTTCTGACATTTGTTAATACTAAATCAATTTATTTACTTATGCCAATTTTTATGGAAGCTAGTTATATTAATCCAGAGCTCCTTTATAAATGGCATGATTTTTCGACCATATTTTATATATATAACAATATATATACAAAGCAAATAATTATCGGATTAATCCAAATGGCCAAAATTAAATATCCATGAGCTCCTAAAATATTTGTTTGATTTTTACCTCTGACCAATATTTTCAGAGAGCAACATGAACATTTCCTTGGACCTTTTTGGAGCAATTTTTATTTGGGTCATTTCCAAAAATGATTCTGAGGGTTTCACAAATCCCCATTTCAAATTAAATGGAATTTAAACATGATGCACAAATGACTAGCTAGTCTAGGTCATACCAGACTAGGGATGTGACAACTCGCCCCCACTTGGAAGAATCTCGTCCCGAGATTCAAGGGTCGACGGAAAGAAAGCGGGGTACTCCAGTCGAAGACGATCTTCTCGCTCCCAAGTAGCTTCTCTCTCGGAATGATGAGACCACTGAACCTTGAGAAACTTGATGTTCTGACGTCGGGTAACACGCTCTGCTTGATCAAGAATGCGAACCGGGTACTCTCGGTATGTCAGGTTATCTTGGAGATCAAGCGTTTCGTGGTCCACTCCGCGGATGGGATCCGAGAAGCAACACCTGAGTTGAGAGACGTGGAAGACATCATGAACTCGAGAAAGATGTGGGGGTAGTTCCAACTGGTAGGCAACCTCTCCTCGTTTAGCGAGAATGCGAAAAGGACCAATGTAACAAGGAGCCAACTTGCCCTTGATACCAAAACGATGGGTACCCTTCATGGGAGTAACCCGAAGGTAAGCCTTGTCGCCAACTTCATAAGCCACTTCCTTATGACGACGGTCATACTGGCTCTTTTGACGAGACTGGGCTGTTTTCAAATTCTCACGAATGATGCGAACTTGCTCTTCTGCCTCCTGGATCATGTCCGGTCCGAAGAATTGTCTTTCACCGGTTTCTGACCAGTTCAAAGGTGTTCGACATCTTCGTCCATAGAGAACCTCAAAAGGAGCTCTCTTGAGGCTGGATTGATAGCTATTGTTGTAAGCAAACTCGGCAAAAGGAAGACATTTCTCCCAATCCATACCGAATGAGATAACGCAAGCTCTAAGCATGTCTTCGAGAATTTGGTTGACCCGTTCCACCTGACCACTCGACTGAGGGTGGAAAGCGGTACTGAAGGAAAGATGGGTTCCCATGGCAGTTTGGAAACTCTCCCAGAAATGAGAAGTGAAAAGACTGCCACGGTCTGAATTGATCTCTAGTGGAACACCATGAAGTGATACTATTCGAGAAATATATAAGTCAGCGAGCTGACTAGCAGTGATACTCTCTCGAACAGGTAGGAAGTGAGCCACTTTGGAAAGACGATCAATGACTACGAAGATAGCGTTATTCCCTCTCTTGGTCCTGGGAAAGCCGGTGATGAAGTCCATACCAACTTTATCCCATTTCCATTCAGGAATAGCTAAAGGCTGAAGGGTGCCAGCAGGTCTTTGATGCTCTGCCTTAACGCGACGACAAACATCACATTTAGCAATGAACTCAGCGATTTCTCTCTTCATCCTAGTCCACCAGAACCTCTGGCGTAGGTCCTGATACATCTTAGTACTACCGGGATGAATCGTGAGAGGAGATTCATGCGCCTCCTTAAGAATCAACTGCCGAAGATGTTGCTTCTTGGGGACCACCAGGCGGTTCCCAAAGAAAACAACACCTCGATCATCTATAGAGAAACTACCAGCAATACCCTTGGCAATGTTTCTCTTGATCCGGGTAATCCCCGTATCATGCTTCTGGGCTTCTATGATAAGATCCACAAGGGTAGGTTTCGCCACCAAGGTAGAAAGGAATCCGTGAGGAGCGATGTGAAGGTTAAGCTTACAGAATTCCTCATGGAGAAGTGGTTGGCCTTGCTGCAACATGAGATTGTTGCAATAGGATTTACGGCTTAACGCATCAGCCATGACATTGGCTTTGCCTGGGGTGTAGGTAATCCCTAGATCATAATCTGTGATTAACTCCAACCAACGTCTTTGCCTAAGGTTCAGATCCGGTTGGGTGAAGATATACTTGAGACTCTGGTGATCGGTGTAGATCTCGCAACGTTTACCAAGGAGGTAATGTCGCCAGGTCTTTAGTGCATAGACTACGGCTGCAAGCTCTAGATCATGTGTAGGATAATTATCCTCATGTGGATGCAACTGTCGAGATGCATAGGCAATCACATGATGATCCTGCATAAGAATGCAACCTAGTCCCTGTCGTGAGGTGTCGCAGTAGCTAATAAAGTCTTTAGTGAAATCCGGTGGCACAAGTATGGGAGCAGAAGTCAGGCGTCTTTTCAGTTCCTGAAAATTGTACTCACACTGTGGGGACCACTCGAACCTTTTATCTTTCTTGAGAAGTTCCGTGAGGGGTTTGGCTATTTTGGAGAAATTTTCAACAAAGCGGCGACAATAGCTGGCTAGACCAAGGAAGCTCCTAACTTGTTTAACGGTTTCAGGTGGAGTCCAATCGAGAACAGCCTGAACTCTCTCGGGATTGACAGCAATGCCCTTACCAGAGATTACGTGGCCTAGGTAGGTCACTTCTGGCAACCAAAATTCACACTTGGAGAACTTGGCATAAAGGCGATGCTCTCTGAGTTTTTCTAACACAAGTCTAAGATGTTCGGCATGCTCTTCCTCGTTCTTCGAGTAAATAAGAATATCATCGAGGTAAACCACGACGAACTTATCTAAGTACTCCATGAAGATCGAGTTCATCAAGCGGGAGAAAGTAGCTGGAGCATTGGTTAGGCCAAAGGACATGACGGTGTACTCGTACTGGCCATAACGAGTGACAAAGGCCGTCTTGAGGATGTCCCCGTTTCTAATCTTGATTTGGTGGTATCCTAACCTTAAATCCATCTTGGAGAAGACTGAGGATCCAGCGAGCTGATCATACAGATCGTTGATCCTGGGGAGCGGATATTTGTTCTTTATCGTGACCAAATTAACGGGACGATAATCTACAACCATCCGGTCCGTACCATCCTTCTTCTTGACGAAGAGGACGGGGCAAGCCCAAGGAGAAGAACTAGGACGGATGAAACCCTTTTGCAAGGACTCATCAAGTTGTTTCTTAAGCTCGGCTAGTTCTAAGGGTGCCATCTTGTAAGGTCTTCTGGAGATTGGAGCTGTTCCTGGGATAAGATCTATGACGAACTCTACATCTCTGTCAGGGGGAACACCTGGCAGTTCCTCTGGAAAGACATCCGGAAAGTCACGGACTACCGGGATATCTTCAAGGTCTGGAAGAGGGCTGGCATTAAGAGAATAGAGCTGAAGCTTTGCAACTCTAGTGGAGACAGTGACTATCTTGCCAGATGGGTGTGTAAGCTGAACAGATCTTGTGTAACAATCAATCTTGGCATGATGAGCTGTCATCCAGTCCATACCCAAGATGATGTTAATATCTGAGGACTTGAGGACTACAAATGATGCAAGGAATACAAGTCTATCAACAAGGATTTTATTACCATGGCTAATTCTGGTGGTCTGCCATCTAGACCCTGGGGTTTGGATTTCAAGCGGAGTTGGCATATCACAAAATTACATGTCGTGCAAACGAGCATAGCCTTCAGAAATGAAGGAGTGAGATGCTCCAGTATCGAATAGAACTGATGCTAGGTGACAATTGACAAGGAGTGTACCAAGAACGACATCCGGATCATCATGAGCGTCTTTAGCTGAGACGTGATGCACACATCCACGTTCAGTGGGGGCTGACTTGACACTGATCATCTTGCGTGATGGCTTAACACAGCCAACAGTCTTCTCGGGCTGGGGTGGAGCATAACTAGTCTGAGAGCAGTCACGTGCATAGTGTCCTGGCTTCCCGCATGTGAAGCAAGTCCCTGAGGTTGGACGTGGACCCGCACTAACAAGCGGTCTACCAGTAGGCCTGGGTGAAACATACGACTGAGCTGGGGAAGGCACCACATAGGA
Organism: Triticum dicoccoides; assembly: GCF_002162155.2. Lineage (NCBI taxonomy): Eukaryota > Viridiplantae > Streptophyta > Magnoliopsida > Poales > Poaceae > Triticum > Triticum dicoccoides. The sequence continues at coordinate 590,196,585 of NC_041382.1, read as the reverse complement.
TGGCTTCGGTGTATATCCGGAAGGAAGAGCGGAGTTTGGAACCCAAATCCGGCGCTTCTAGGAACTAGAGCCAGAGGAAGATCCCAAATCACGGGTGTGCTTACGAGACTCCTCGTAAGTGAGCTGAGCTGTCTCTGCATTGATGGCCTTGTTCACAAGGGCTTGGAATGTATCACAATGATGCAGGTGGAGATCACGACGCAACTTGGGGTTGAGACCCTTCCGGAACCTAGCTTGCTTCTTGGCGTCCGTGGACACTTCTTCTGTGGCATAGCGGGCAAGGTTCTCGAACTCTCTGCTGTAAGCATCAACAGCCATCTTACTCTGGGTGAAACTACAGAACTCTTCTCTCTTGCGATCGATGAGGGCTTCAGGAATGTGATGCTCGCGAAAAGCCTCAGTGAAATCTCTCCAGGTAGGATTCTGGCTAGCTGGAAGCATAGCCTCATAGTTCTGCCACCAAAGACTAGCAGGACCTTCCAGGTGGTATGTGGCATAGGTGACCTTGTCATCTTCAGCTACGCTCGCGGAACGCAGCTTATGAGTGATGCTACGGAGCCAGTCATCTGCATCCAGTGGCTCGATGGAATGATGAAAGGTAGGTGGGTGCAAGCGAATGAAGTCATGAATGGTCGCAGACTTATTGGACTGATGTGCGGTGTTCTCCTCGATACGTGCCAACAAACGGTTAGACTCACGCTTGTTCCTCTCCATTTCTAACATGAACTCTGTCAACGAAGGCGGGTCGGGAGGATCCTCATCCCTACCATCTTCATGGTTCTGGCTACGAATAATAGAACTTGATGACATCCTGAGAAACGAAATCAGGGACGGAGTCAGCATCAACTATAGACTGTAGAATGTAGGACAAGGAATTAGTATCTCTCGAACTCCTAGGGAAATTCCGGCAGCATAACGGCAGTAAAATGCTCAGAATGAGACATCCTACTAAGAATGGGGTGGTAACATACTCATCAGCATTACTCAAGGTTCTGAGATCTTACTAAACAGGCTACACCGGAAGTACTCGAAACTGGGGTATGACTCTGATCAACCAATCCTATGGGACTACGGAGTAGTAACACGTGATCCTGATAGACGGAAGAGAAAGCCTAGTTCCTTAACCCCGTAGAAAGGATAGGATGACTCAGATCAGAAGGCCATGAGGTATAAGGAGTAAAAAGAGCCTTACGTTCCTTCCCACAATCAATTCCCTTATATAACTAAAGAATTTCTAGACTCAACTTCGACCAGTTTGGCTTGGTAATCCTACAGGCAGTCAGGCTCTCATACCAGCGCTGTCAGGACCCCGACTCAATGCCACATCGATCTAGCATGTAACACCTCATATCACTTTGCGGCCTCACGCACGGTATCCCCACGGGTGTCGCCTTACCTTTGCCCGGGACCGTTTGCGCCTTTTGGCACACGTATATGATGGTGTTGCTAGCATCCATATGATAAAGAGCCCGGGCTGACATGGCTAGTCGTAAACCCAAAGTGGCACTAACTTACAGGGACAGGCATCCATGACCCAGCATCGAACGTGTCGGTCATCAGCGAGTGAATCCAGGCTGTAGCACTGGGCTAACAGGACTTCGGTGAACCGGGCTGTAGCGGGCTAACAGGACTCCGGTATTCATCGCGTGACATTTCCCCGAAGGGACAGACACAGGATCGAAGAAGGACACATGCCGGCCAGCCTAAGTGTTCCGGAGCAGTAGCAAGCTACCAGGGCTCAGTGGAAGCACTAGGAGACATTTCCCGGTAAGAGAGACTACAAAGGATAAACAACTAGATAGTCAGATCCCACACATAGCAATACACATTACACGTACGCATAACATGCAAGTATGTGATGTACAACATGGCATCACAGCATAACTCAACAACTCATATAGATAAGGCTCAAGAGCCATCATAGCATTTATTACAAACAGGGGTCACATGACCCAACATTCAGAGCAATGAAGCAACAAACGGAAGCATTACATGTCTGAGTACAGACATCTATAAATGAAAAAGGCTGAAAGCCTGACTATCTACAACGTTCGATCAAGATCGTAGCTGAGGTACAAGCTACTCGTCGAAGTCCACGAGAACACTATTAAGACCGAAGTCTCCGCTGCAAAAACATAAATAAAGCAACATGAGTACAAAGGTACTCAGCAAGACTTACATCAGATCCTATCATACATGCATTTGTATCAAGAGGGTAATGTGGGGTTTAGTTGCAGCAAGCCAGCTTTGACTCTGTGGCTATCCTGTTCTACAACTACCAGAAACTCTTGAGGTGATATGGCGCACACGAGTCCACTAATCACCACACAATACACTACTATGGATTCATCCCCGTCTCCCTACGAGAAGGCCATCCATAGCACTCACACTTGTCTTGAGCATTTTAGAGTATCCACTTCAAGTTGTCTATGTACCATGTAAGCATCCAAGAAGTCCATAACCGCGGACCCGGCTATTCGAATAGATCATGTTAACCCTGCAGGGGTGTACTTCTTCACACACGCTCTCGCCACTTACCGCCATGTACACGTCATGTATCTCGGCAACCTTCAAGCGGAAGCCTGGCGAGGGTGTCGGCCACGACCTGACTAACCACACAAGACTCTAGCCAGGTTTATCGCCTATTCGGGTTCCATCCGCAAGGAGATCCGGCCGGGGTGTCGCTCATGGCCCCAAACGATGTGTGCAGGGTTCTCGAGCCCACCATCCGGGTGCCACTCGGTACACCAGGCCACGTGTGCCTAGTCTGTCCCAAGCCCACCCTGCCGGGTGCCACTTGGTAGAAAAATAGCACTACCTACAAACACCAGAAACTAGTTGCGACTCCTGGACAGAGACCAAGTTGGTTAATAAGTCGAGAGGGGTCGAGTTACCGGAACCCAATGTGTGGTAGTATCGAGTCATTGGACAACATACATAGAACTCAGTGCTTAAGGACGGTTCCAGTGAGACAACCCACCATGTACTCCTACATGGCCTCTCACCGCTACCTTTACCAAATCGTGTTCACACACTTCACTCTCAGCATCAGAACATATCGTAACACTCCAATTCATTCCCAATGAACCAGACCTGACACAACTCTAAGCAATAGCAGGCATAGCATGGCAGGAACACAACATGGCTCAATCAACTCCTACACATGCTAGTGGGTTTCAACTATTTACTGTGGCAATGACAGGTCATGCAGATGAATGGGTTCAACTACCGCAGCACAAAGTAGCAGATGAATCGTTGTTGTCCTAATGCAATAACTGAGAGCAGGAGCGAGAGAGTAGGGTTTTATCGAAATGAACAAGGGGGTTTGCTTGCCTGGTAAATCAACAAGGGAGGCACTGCTTCATAGACAGGTACTCTGGAACAGCTCCGGAGCAGGACCTATCGAGAAGGAACGGTGCCGGCAATCAATACACAAACATATGCAACAATATGATGCATGAACATGGCATGAAGATGAGATGTTGTTTGAGCTAATGCAACTAGTAATCATTTGGTTTGAAGTCCATTTGAACCAAAAGCTCAAATGCAACTCTAAAATAAGTCTCTTAATATGCCATAATGTGTTTTCTCATATTCAGCAAGTATAAGTTGGTTTGTCATGCATGAAACTAGTACAGATGGAAAGATTGCATTTTTCTGATAATTTTTCATATATAAATTATTTTAATCTGAGCTACGGTTGAATTGATATGAATTTTTGAAGTTTAAATCAATTTCTGGAATTTCCTGAATTATTTTAATTCCAGAAAATATATATTGCGTCAGCATTGAGTAAGCACGACGTCAGCAAGTCAACTGCGGCTGACTGGGTCAAACCTGACGTGTGGGGCCCACACGTCAGTGACAGGGGGTTAATCAGGGTTAGTTTAATCCTAACTAAAGGATTAGTGGCGCTGGGGCCCACTGGTCAGTGTTAGTGGCTAATTAGGTTTAGTTAATTTTTAACTAAAATTAGCAGGGCCTGGCCCCACTAGTCAGCGACCCTGGGGGGTCAAACCCCAGGTCAAACAAGTCAAACCCGCCGGCGGTTAGTCGCCGGCGAGGTCCGCGACGTACTTGTGCCCCGGGTTTCCTCTGTGGTGCTCCAAATGGCGCGCGGCTAGGCGCGTTGGAGAGCTAGCTCGATGGCGCGTCGGGCGGTGGCCGTGGCTGGGCCTGGGGTGGCCGGAGTCGACGGTGGCGAGCTCGGCTGCGGCCGCCGGAGTTCGGTCGTGCACGAAAACGCGTTTGGAGCTCGAAGACGAGCAAAGCAAAGCGCTAGGGATGCTCTACGGGGCCTTACGAGTGTGTTGGACTCATCGGGGTGACCAAATGGTCACCGGAGCTGCGTCGACGGCGAGCTCGGCGGCGGCGGAGGTTCGGCCATGGTGGAGAAAGGGCTACGGCGTGCGGGTGACGAAGCGGAGAGGGGGAAACAGTGGCGGAGCTCACCGCGGTTGCAGCGGGCGTCGAAGCGGGCTCGGGGACGCACTGGAGACGGCGGGGCGGCGATGGGGATCCACGACAGCCGGTGATGAAGAAGACGACGGTGTCGGCGATGGAGCGCGTCCCTGGTCACTTGGCTCGTCGAGGACTATGCGGACGACGAGGCGGAGCTACTAGGCTCGGGCGGAGGGCGAGGGGAGGTCGGTGGCCGCGGCAACGGCGAGCGGCGGCGGTGATGGCGCTTGGGTGTGCGAGGGAGAGAGCAGGGGGAGAGGAGGAGAGCGAGGGAGAGTGCGAGAGAGGTCGGGGTGGCTGCGTGGCGTCTCCGGGGCATCCAGACGAGGAGGGGAGAGGCAGGCAGGCAGGGAGGCTGGTGGCGTGGCGCGGCGGAGCGCGCGCACATCGGGCACGCAGCTGCTTGGCGAGGTGGAGAAGACGACAGAGGAGGAGGCGGGCTGGGCCGCCTGCTGGCTGGGCCGGCCTGCTGCTGCTGGGCTGCACAGGGAGGAGGCCCAGGTAAGTCCAAGTAGGGTTTTCCCCTTTTTGTTTTCTTTTCTAATTTTTATGACATTTGTTAATACTAAATCAATTTATTTACTTATGCCAATTTTTATGGAAGCTAGTTATATTAATCCAGAGCTCCTTTATAAATGGCATAATTTTTGGACCATATTATATATATAACAATATATATACAAAGCAAATAATTATCGGATTAATCCAAATGGCCAAAATTAAATATCCATGAGCTCCTAAAATATTTGTTTGATTTTTACCTCTGACCAATATTTTCAGAGAGCAACATGAACATTTCCTTGGACCTTTTTGGAGCAATTTTTATTTGGGTCATTTCCAAAAATGATTCTGAGGGTTTCACAAATCCGCATTTCAAATTAAATGGAATTTAAACATGATGCACAAATGACTAGCTAGTCTAGGTCATACCAGACTAGGGATGTGACAACTCGCCCCCACTTGGAAGAATCTCGTCCCGAGATTCAAGGGTCGACGGAAAGAAAGCGGGGTACTCCAGTCGAAGACGATCTTCTCGCTCCCAAGTAGCTTCTCTCTCGGAATGATGAGACCACTGAACCTTGAGAAACTTGATGTTCTAACGTCGGGTAACACGCTCTGCTTGATCAAGAATGCGAATTGGGTACTCTCGGTATGTCAGGTTATCTTGGAGATCAAGCGTTTCGTGGTCCACTCTGCGGATGGGATCCGAGAAGCAACGCCTGAGTTGAGAGACGTGGAAGACATCATGAACTCGAGAAAGATGTGGGGGTAGTTCCAACTGGTAGGCAACCTCTCCTTGTTTAGCGAGAATGCGAAAAGGACCAATGTAACGAGGAGCCAACTTGCCCTTGATACCGAAACGATGGGTACCCTTCATGGGAGTAACCCGAAGGTAAGCCTTGTCGCCAACTTCATAAGCCACTTCCTTATGGCGACGGTCATATTAGCTCTTTTGACGAGACTAGGCTGTTTTCAAATTCTCACGAATGATGCGAACTTGCTCTTCTGCCTCCTGGATCATGTCCGGTCCAAAGAATTGTCTTTCACCGGTTTCTGACCAGTTCAAAGGTGTTCGACATCTTCGTCCATAGAGAACCTCAAAAGGAGCTCTCTTGAGGCTGGATTGATATCTATTGTTGTAAGCAAACTCGGCGAAAGGAAGACATTTCTCCCAATCCATACCGAATGAGATAACGCAAGCTCTAAGCATGTCTTCGAGAATTTGGTTGACCCGTTCCACCTGACCACTCGACTGAGGGTGGAAAGCGGTACTGAAGGAAAGATGGGTTCCCATGGCAGTTTGGAAACTCTCCCAGAAATGAGAAGTGAAAAGACTGCCACGGTCTGAATTGATCTCTAGTGGAACACCATGAAGTGATACTATTCGAGAAATATATAAGTCAGCGAGCTGACTAGCAGTGATACTCTCTCGAACAGGTAGGAAGTGAGCCACTTTGGAAAGACGATCAACGACTACGAAGATAGCGTTATTCCCTCTCTTGGTCCTGGGAAAGCCGGTGATCAAGTCCATACCAACTTTCTGCCATTTCCATTCAGGAATAGCTAAAGGCTGAAGTGTGCCAGCAGGTCTTTGATGCTCTGCCTTAACGCGACGACAAACATCACATTTAGCAATGAACTCAGCGATTTCTCTCTTCATCCTAGTCCACCAGAACCTCTGGCGTAGGTCCTGATACATCTTAGTACTACCGGGATGAATCGTGAGAGGAGATTCATGCGCCTCCTTAAGAATCAACTACCGAAGATGTTGCTTCTTGGGGACCACCAGGCGGTTCCCAAAGAAAACAACACCTCGATCATCTATAGAGAAACTACCAGCAATACCCTTGGCAATGTTTCTCTTGATCCGGGTAATCCCCGTATCATGCTTCTGGGCTTCTATGATAAGATCCACAAGGGTAGGTTTCGCCACCAAGGTAGAAAGGAATCCGTGAGGAGCGATGTGAAGGTTAAGCTTACAGAATTCCTCATGGAGAAGTGGTTGGCCTTGCTGCAACATGAGATTGTTGCAATAGGATTTACGGCTTAACGCATCAGCCATGACATTGGCTTTGCCTGGGGTGTAGGTAATCCCTAGATCATAATCTGTGATTAACTCCAACCAATGTCTTTGCCTAAGGTTCAGATCCGGTTGGGTGAAGATATACTTGAGACTCTGGTGATCGGTGTAGATCTCGCAACATTTACCAAGGAGGTAATGTCGCCAGGTCTTGAGTGCATAGACTACGGTTGCAAGCTCTAGATCATGTGTAGGATAATTATCCTCATGTGGATGCAACTGTCGAGATGCATAGGCAATCACATGACGATCCTGCATAAGAATGCAACCTAGTCCCTGTCGTGAGGCGTCGCAGTAGATAATAAAGTCTTTAGTGAAATCCGGTGGCACAAGTATGGGAGCAGAAGTCAGGCGTCTTTTCAGTTCCTGAAAACTGTACTCACACTATGGGGACCACTCGAACCTTTTATCTTTCTTGAGAAGTTCCGTGAGGGGTTTGGCTACTTTGGAGAAATTTTCAACAAAGCGGCGACAATAGCTGGCTAGACCAAGGAAGCTCCTAACTTGTTTAACGGTTTCAGGTGGAGTCCAATCGAGAACAGCCTGAACTCTCTCGGGATTGACAGCAATGCCCTTACCAGAGATTACGTGGCCTAGGTAGGTCACTTCTGGCAACCAAAATTCACACTTGGAGAACTTGGCATAAAGGCGGCGCTCTCTGAGTTTTTCTAACACAAGTCTAAGATGTTCGGCATGCTCTTCCTCGTTCTTCGAGTAAATAAGAATATCATCGAGGTAAACCACGACGAACTTATCTAAGTACTCCATGAAGATCGAGTTCATCAAGCGGGAGAAAGTAGGTGGAGCATTGGGTAGGCCAAAGGACATGATGGTGTACTCGTACTGGCCATAGCGAGTGACAAAGGCCGTCTTGAGGATGTCCCCGTTTCTAATCTTGATTTGGTGGTATCCTAACCTTAAATCCATCTTGGAGAAGACTGAGGATCCAGCGAGCTGATCATACAGATCGTTGATCCTGGGGAGCGGATATTTGTTCTTTATCGTGACCAAATTAACGGGACGATAATCTACAACCATCCGGTCCGTACCATCCTTCTTCTTGACGAAGAGGACGGGGCAAGCCCAAGGAGAAGAACTAGGACGGATGAAACCCTTTTGCAAGGACTCATCAAGTTGTTTCTTAAGCTCGGTTAGTTCTAAGGGTGCCATCTTGTAAGGTCTTCTGGAGATTGGAGCTGTTCCTGGGATAAGATCTATGACGAACTCTACATCTCTGTCAGGGGGAACACCTGGCAGTTCCTCTGGAAAGACATCCGGAAAGTCACGGACTACCGGGATATCTTCAAGGTCTGGAAGAGGGCTGGCATTAAGAGAATAGAGCTGACGCTTTGCAACTCTAGTGGAGACAGTGACTATCTTGCCAGATGGGTGTGTAAGCTGAACAGATCTTGTGTAACAATCAATCTTGGCATGATGAGCTGTCATCCAGTCCATACCCAAGATGATGTTAATATCTGAGGACTTGAGGACTACAAATGATGCAAGGAATACAAGTCTATCAACAAGGATTTCATTACCATGGCTAATTCTGGTGTCTGCCATCTAGACCCTGGGGTTTGGATTTCAAGCGGAGTTGGCATATCACAAAATTACATGTCGTGCAAACGAGCATAGCCTTCAGAAATGAAGGAGTGAGATGCTCCAGTATCGAATAGAACTGATGCTAGGTGACAATTGACAAGGAGTGTACCAAGAACGACATCCGGATCATCATGAGCGTCTTTAGCTGAGACGTGATGCACACGTCCACGTTCAGTGGGGGCTGACTTGACACTGATCATCTTGCGTGATGGCTTAACACAGCCAACAGTCTTCTCGGGCTGGGGTGGAGCATAACTAGTCTGAGAGCAGTCACGTGCATAGTGTCCTGGCTTCCCGCATGTGAAGCAAGTCCCTGAGGTTGGACGTGGACCCGCACTAACAAGCAGTCTACCAGTAGGCCTGGGTGAAACATACGACTGAGCTGGGGAAGGCACCACATAGGATGGCTTTGGTGTATATCCGGAAGGAAGAGCGGAGTTTGGAACCCAAATCCGGCGCTTCTAGGAACTAGAGCCAGAGGAAGATCCCAAATCACGGGTGTGCTTACGAGACTCCTCGTAAGTGAGCTGAGCTGTCTCTGCATTGATGGCCTTGTTCACAAGGGCTTGGAATGTATCACAATGATGCGGGTGGAGATCACGACGCAACTTGGGGTTGAGACCCTTCCGGAACCTAGCTTGCTTCTTGGCGTCCGTGGACACTTCTTCTGTGGCATAGCGGGCAAGGTTCTCGAACTCTCTGCTGTAAGCATCAACAGCCATCTTACTCTGGGTGAAACTACAGAACTCTTCTCTCTTGCGATCGATGAGGGCTTCAGGAATGTGATGCTCGCGAAAAGCCTCAGTGAAATCTCTCCAGGTAGGATTCTGGCTAGCTGGAAGCATAGCCTCATAGTTCTGCCACCAAAGACTAGCAGGACCTTCCAGGTGGTATGTGGCATAGGTGACCTTGTCATCTTCAGCTACGCTCGCGGAACGCAGCTTATGAGTGATGCTACGGAGCCAGTCATCTGCATCCAGTGGCTCGATGGAATGATGAAAGGTAGGTGGGTGCAAGCGAATGAAGTCATGAATGGTCGCAGACTTATTGGACTGATGTGCGGTGTTCTCCTCGATACGTGCCAACAAACGGTTAGACTCACGCTTGTTCCTCTCCATTTCTAACATGAACTCTGTCAACGAAGGCGGGTCGGGAGGATCCTCATCCCTACCATCTTCATGGTTCTGGCTACGAATAATAGAACTTGATGACATCCTGAGAAACGAAACCAGGGACGGAGTCAGCATCAACTATAGACTGTAGAATGTAGGACAAGGAATTAGTATCTCTCGAACTCCTAGGGAAATTCCGGCAGCATAACGGCAGTAAAATGCTCAGAATGAGACATCCTACTAAGAATGGGGTGGTAACATACTCATCAGCATTACTCAAGGTTCTGAGATCATACTAAACAGGCTACACCGGAAGTACTCGAAACTGGGGTATGACTCTGATCAACCAATCCTATGGGACTACGGAGTAGTAACACGTGATCCTGATAGACGGAAGAGAAAGCCTAGTTCCTTAACCCCGTAGAAAGGATAGGATGACTCAGATCAGAAGGCCATGAGGTATAAGGAGTAAAAAGAGCCTTACGTTCCTTCCCACAATCAATTCCCTTATATAACTAAAGAATTTCTAGACTTAACTTCGACCAGTTTGGCTTGGTAATCCTACAGGCAGTCAGGCTCTGATACCAGCGCTGTCAGGACCCCGACTCAATGCCACATCGATCTAGCATGTAACACCTCATATCACTTTGCGGCCTCACGCACGGTATCCCCACGGGTGTCGCCTTACCTTTGCCCGGGACCGTTTGCGCCTTTTGGCACACGTATATGATGGTGTTGCTAGCATCCATATGATAAAGAGCCCGGGCTGACATGGCTAGTCGTAAACCCAAAGTGGCACTAACTTACAGGGACAGGCATCCATGACCCAGCATCGAACGTGTCGGTCATCAGCGAGTGAATCCAGGCTGTAGCACTGGGCTAACAGGACTTCGGTGAATCGGGCTGTAGCGGGCTAACAGGACTCCGGTATTCATCGCGTGACATTTCCCTGAAGGGACAGACACAGGATCGAAGAAGGACACATGCCGGCCAGCCTAAGTGTTCCGGAGCAGTAGCAAGCTACCAGGGCTCAGTGGAAGCACTAGGAGACATTTCCCGGTAAGAGAGACTACTAAGGATAAACAACTAGATAGTCAGATCCCACACATAGCAATACACATTACACGTACGCATAACATGCAAGTATGTGCTGTACAACATGGCATCACAACATAACTCAACAACTCATATAGATAAGGCTCAAGAGCGATCATAGCATTTATTACAAACAGGGTTCACATGACCCAACATTCAGAGCAATCAAGCAACAAACGGAAGCATTACATGTCTGAGTACAGACATCTATAAATGAAAAAGGCTGAAAGCCTGACTATCTACAACGTCCGATCAAGATCGTAGCCGAGGTACAAGCTACTCGTCGAAGTCCACGAGAACACTATTAAGACCGAAGTCTCCGCTGCAAAAACATAAATAAAGCAACATGAGTACAAAGGTACTCAGCAAGACTTACATCAGATCCTATCATAAATGCATTTGTATCAAGAGGGTAATGTGGGGTTTAGTTGCAGCAAGCCAGCTTTGACTCTGTGGCTATCCTGTTCTACAACTACCAGAAACTCTTGAGGTGATATGGCGCACACGAGTCCACTAATCACCACACAATACACTACTATGGATTCATCCCCGTCTCCCTACGAGAAGGCCATCCATAGCACTCACACTTGTCTTGAGCATTTTAGAGTATCCACTTCAAGTTGTCTATGTACCATGTAAGCATCCAAGAAGTCCATAACCGCGGACCCGGCTATTCGAATAGATCATGTTAACCCTGCAGGGGTGTACTTCTTCACACACGCTCTCGCCACTTACCGCCATTTACACATCATGTATCTCGGCAACCTTCAAGCGGAAGCCTGGCGAGGGTGTCGGCCACGACCTGACTAACCACACAAGACTCTAGCCCAGGTTTATCGCCTATTCGGGTTCCATCCGCAAGGAGATCCGGCCAGGGTGTCGCTCACGGCCCCAAACGATGTGTGCAGGGTTCCCGAGCCCACCATCCGGGTGCCACTCGGTACACCAGGCCACGTGTGCCTAGTCTGTCCCAAGCCCACCCTGCCGGGTGCCACTTGGTAGAAAAATAGCACTACCTACAAACACCAGAAACTAGTTGCGACTCCTGGACAGAGACCAAGTTGGTTAATAAGTCGAGAGGGGTCGAGTTACCGGAACCCAATGTGTGGTAGTATCGAGTCATTGGACAACATACATAGAACTCAGTGCTTAAGGACGGTTCCAGTGAGACAACCCACCATGTACTCCTACATGGCCTCTCACCGCTACCTTTACCAAATCGTGTTCACACACTTCACTCTCAGCATCAGAACATATCGTAACACTCCAATTCATTCCCAATGAACCAGACCTGACACAACTCTAAGCAATAGCAGGCATAGCATGGCAGGAACACAACATGGCTCAATCAACTCCTACACATGCTAGTGGGTTTCAACTATTTACTGTGGCAATGACAGGTCATGCAGAGGAATGGGTTCAACTACCGCAGCACAAAGTAGCAGATGAATCGTTGTTGTCCTAATGCAATAACTGAGAGCAGGAGTGAGAGAGTAGGGTTTTATCGAAATGAACAAGGGGGTTTGCTTGCCTGGTAAATCAACAAGGGAGGCACTGCTTCATAGACAGGTACTCTGGAACAGCTCCGGAGCAGGACCTATCGAGAAGGAACGGTGCCGGCAATCAATACACAAACATATGCAACAATATGATGCATGAACATGGCATGAAGATGAGATGTTGTTTGAGCTAATGCAACTAGTAATCATTTGGTTTGAAGTCCATCTGAACCAAAAGCTCAAATGCAACTCTAAAATAAGTCTCTTAATATGCCATAATGTGTTTTCTCATATTCAGCAAGTATAAGTTGGTTTGTCATGCATGAAACTAGTACAGATGGAAAGATTGCATTTTTCTGATAATTTTTCATATATAAATTATTTTAATCTGAGCTACTGTTGAATTGATATGAATTTTTGAAGTTTAAATCAATTTCTGGAATTTCCTGAATTATTTTAATTCCAGAAAATATATATTGCGTCAGCATTGAGTAAGCATGACGTCAGCAAGTCAACTGCGGCTGACTGGGTCAAACCTGACGTGTGGGGCCCACACGTCAGTGACAGGGGGTTAAACAGGGTTAGTTTAATCCTAACTAAAGGATTAGTGGCGCTGGGGCCCACTGGTCAGTGTTAGTGGCTAATTAGGTTTAGTTAATTTTTTAACTAAAATTAGCAGGGCCTGGCCCCACTAGTCAGCGACCCTGGGGGGTCAAACCCCAGGTCAAACAAGTCAAACCCGCCAGCGGTTAGTCGTCGGCGAGGTCCGCGGCGTACTTGTGCCCCGGGTTTCCTCTGTGGTGCTCCAAATGGCGCGCGGCTAGGCGCGTTGGAGAGCTAGCTCGATGGCGCGTCGGGCGGTGGCCGTGGCTGGGCCTGGGGTGGCCGGAGTCGACGGTGGCGAGCTCGGCTGCGGCCGACGGAGTTCGATCGTGCACGAAAACGCGTTTGGAGCTCGAAGACGAGCGAAGCAAAGCGCTAGGGATGCTCTACGGGGCCTTACAAGTGTGTTGGACTCGCCGGGGTGACCAAATGGTCACCGGAGCTGCGTCGACGGCGAGCTCGGCGGCGGCGGAGGTTCGGCCATGGTGGAGAAAGGGCTACGGCGTGCGGGTGACCAAGCAGAGAGGGGGAAACGGTGGCGGAGCTCACCGCGGTTGCAGCGGGCGTCGAAGCGGGCTCGGGGACGCACTGGAGACGGCGGGGCGGCGATGGGGATCCACGGCGGCCGGCGATGAAGAAGACGACGGTGTCGGCGATGGAGCGCGTCCCTGGTCACTTGGCTCGTCGAGGACGATGCGGACGACGAGGCGGAGCTACTAGGCTCGGACGGAGGGCGAGGGGAGGCCGGTGGCCGCGGCAACGGCGAGCGGCGGCGGTGATGGCGCTTGGGTGTGCGAGGGAGAGAGCAGGGGAGAGGAGGAGGGTGAGGGAGAGTGCAAGAGAGGTCGGGGTGGCTGCGTGGCGTCTCCGGGGTATCCAGACGAGGAGGGGAGAGGCAGGCAGGCAGGAAGGCTGGTGGCGTGGCGCGGCAGAGCGCGCGCGCGTCGGGCACGCAGCTGCTTGGCGAGGTGGAGAAGACGACAGAGGAGGAGGCGGGCTGGGCCGCCTGCTGGCTGGGCCGGCCTGCTGCTGCTGGGCTGCACAGGGAGGAGGCCCAGGTAAGTCCAAGTAGGGTTTTCCCCTTTTTGTTTTCTTTTCTAATTCTTCTGACATTTGTTAATACTAAATCAATTTATTTACTTATGCCAATTTTTATGGAAGCTAGTTATATTAATCCAGAGCTCCTTTATAAATGGCATAATTTTTGGACCATATTTTATATATATAACAATATATATACAAAGCAAATAATTATCGGATGAATCCAAATGGCCAAAATTAAATATCCATGAGCTCCTAAAATATTTGTTTGATTTTTACCTCTGACCAATATTTTCAGAGAGCAACATGAACATTTCCTTGGACCTTTTTGGAGCAATTTTTATTTGGGTCATTTCCAAAAATGATTCTGAGGGTTTCACAAATCCCCATTTCAAATTAAATGGAATTTAAACATGATGCACAAATGACTAGCTAGTCTAGGTCATACCAGACTAGGGATGTGACAGGAGATTTGGTTGCTCAGGGAACAAGTATGCATATGCTGACTTAAGGAAACCGTTTCCAACTCGGGTATCCTTTTTCCTTAATTAATTGCTCCCAGTGAGTTCTTGATCTGACTTGACTGGTTGGCTCTGGGGTGGTTTGCTTTAATGTATCCATATCCTGACAGACCTTACCTCCCATTTTCATGCTTATACTGGCTCCAGTTTTTTCATATCTGCTGACTTAGGGAATGTGATTTGTTATCATGACTGAAATATATGTTCGTCTCACAAATCGAAGAGTGATTTTCGATTGCTGCAGCTGTACAGGCAAACTTCCATGAATTGGTGATCAAAATTTTCCTGATGAACACCCAAGCTCTTACTTCTTACATTGGGTTCTTCCACTAAATGCAGGTACTTTGGGTTCCAAACAATGAGTTGAGGCCTAACCATTTTTCTGACAGATTCTGACTTATCGCAGGAATTTCCGAATCATCTTGACTGACTACACTGTCTTGAGTGTCAGACCCGTACCACATATTTGACTGTCTCCTGTCGTGGCCAGCATAAAAGGGGTATGACCTTATATGATAGTATCCACGGTCCTGACTGACGGTGGTTCTGGCAGTAGAATTTTGTTCGAGACAGCCTATCCTTTGGTGATTCACATAAGTGAGGGCACATGCTTCGAGACTGTTATTCCTCATACAGATCATTCATTCCGTCGGTATATCCATGAGGATATTAGGCTTTGTGATGTTTTACCATAGTCGCTGAAATCAACTGTTGGATTGACTTTTGGTCTGACTTGACAGACCCTGATATTCAATATCGACAAATATGAGCATATATTGTTAACTGAGCCGGTCTTTCCTTGATATGGGGTTTTTACCAAAATTGAGTAGACCCCCTTGATGAATATTCATGGCGACCAATAGTGACTCAGACTGTCCAGGGTATCTGCACCATGTGGGCCATGCAACAATTTTTCATACCTGCATTTCCGGCCTTGCTCCTTCATTATTGTGCTGTTATTCTGGATTATTTGCTGAAATAGCTTGATCATATCGCATTCTTCGTGTGGCCATAGGGACTGTCGGGTGCAATATTTTGGCAAGCATAACTTATCCTTGTTCATGTACCGTGGGAACTATACCTGGTTCACATGTGCTTGCATCTAACTCATTTTTGCTGTAAAGCATACCAAGTGGTGACAAATGATATCACCTTATCGGGTATGAGGAATCTGGCTTGACTGAGTACTGACAAAATTTGCTGTCCCATGTTGTCTTTCTCCAAAACTTGTCGGTTCTTGCATCACCAACTGAGGTGTGTAAAGGACTTTCTTATTCTGGCATGACTCGTGAGATTTCCAGATTCATATATCGTCATTATTGCCTTTCACTTGCACAACCGAATGGTGTGGATAATAATAATAATAGTGCGCGTGCATTGGACTAAGCTGGAATCTGCAGGCATTCAATACATGGGAGAAGACAAGGTAATATGGGCTCTTTGTTAGATCAACAATAATGCATATGAGAGCCACTCAACATTTTTATCATGGTCTTCTCCTCTCGACCCCCAAAGAAAAGAAAAGAAATAAAACTATTTACACGGGAAAGCTCCCAACAAGCAAAAAAGAACGAGAAATCTTTTTGGGTTTTCTTTTTAATTAGTACTACTACAGGCATGGAAAGTAAACTAGCTAAAAGCTACAAATAATTTTTGTTTTTCTTAAGGTTTTTCAAACACACAAGAAGAAAGCTGGAAAAGAAAATAAACTAGCATGGATAATATGATGAAAAAGTATGAGCACCAACAACTGGCATGAGTGTGTGAACATGAATGTAATGTCGGTGAGAAATACGTACTCCCCCAAGCTTAGGCTTTTGGCCTAAGTTGGTCTATGGCCACTGAGGGAGTCCTGGACTAAGGGGTCCTCGAGCGTCCGGCCTATTATCCTTTGGGGCGGACTGATGGACTATGAAGACATGACGGCCGAAGACTGCATCATGTCCGGATTGGACTCTACTTAGCGTGGAAGGCAAGCTTAGCAATCAAAGATTCCTTCTTATGTAACCGACTCTATGTAAACCTTAGATCCCCCCGGTGTCTATATAAACCGAAGGGGGTAGTCCGAAAAGGACAACACATATACTCATTACCATAGGCTAGACTTCTAGGGTTTAGTCATTATGATCTCGTGGTAGATCAACTCTTGTAATATTCATATTCATCAAGATCAATCAAGAAGGAAGTAGGGTATTACCTCCATAGAGAGGGCCCGAACCTGGGTAAACATCGTGTCCCTTGTCTCCTGTTACCATCGATCCTAGATGCACAGTTCGGGACCCCCTACCCGAGATCTGCCGGTTTTGACACCGACAACCACGGCTGGCCTAGTGGAAATCCAAAGTTGTAGCTGGGGTCGTACTGAGATGGATTCTCAGGGTGCCACTGGTTAGCGATCTCCTCCGGATCCCACTGATAAACATACTGGCGGTGAGGATCAAGTGGTGGCTCAGGCTCAGGCTTTGGAGCTGATGCCAGGCTCTGGTATGCATGAACGGCCTCCGGCAAAACAAGGTACGTGCCTGAAAATATGTTGAACAAAGAGGGAGCAGGCAAGGTAATAGTCTCAAAGTAATTCTTATCAAGTACCAGTCTATAGTCAAGCATCTTCTTCTTATTCTTAACAATAAAATCATGTGCTCATACTATTATAATCTAGAAAAATAGGAGGCAGCAACTTTTCCTCTTTCTCATAGTGTCTAATAAGTATCTCAAAATATTTAGCAAGACGCGAAGCAAAGATACCTCCAAAGATGGGACCCCTTGTACGGTTCAGATTTAACCGCTTAGCAGGAATAGCGCCTAAACTAAAAGTGGTATCACGAAACAAAGCATGGCGCAAAATAACAATATCAGGGGCACTATGGTTTCCACAATTTCCACGACCAAGTAAGCATCTACTAACAAATATTGCAAAGTAACGTAGAACAGGAAAATGTATGCTAGTATTTCTTGCATCGGAAACCTTCCTCGTCTCCCCTACAACGATCATATCAATAAACCCTTCCACATCATTACGATGTGGTCCTCTATGCTGCCCTCAAAGGGCAACTTGCAAACCCCACAAAATTCATAAAGTAACATCTCCTTATACTCATCATACAAATAAAAATCCAAAGAAGGTGGCGACTTCCTAGCATGGAAATGAAAATTTTGCACAAAAGTATTAGTGAGTAGGAGATACTGTTTGAGCTGGTCGTGGAGGAAGTTGGTGAGGCCTGCATTCTCAGCCAAATAATAAAAATCTTCATAAATCCCGGCTTCTCTCAAGAACCCATCACAAGGCCATTCACACGGCCGAACCTCCACAGTACGAGGGAGATTATATTTGGGCTTCTTATTATCTTCACTTTGCTTATCCTTCGAGCTTCGTCTTGAAGAGCCCCTAAAAAATCTCTTCATATTTTTCTGAAATTTTTTGAAATTTTTAGTGACTCGAAATAAAAGTGAACCAAACTCAACAAAATTGATAGCAACTACTCCTACAAGTGCCTAGAGGCTATATCATGCATTAAAACTACTTTTGACCACATGAATTTGACATGCAAGCTCAAGAACAGGGTCACCTAAGCAGCAAAAATTTGCAATAAATAAAGCACTAGAACAAAAACTAATTGGACCATTGGAGGAGTCACATACCGAAGAACAATCCCCCAGAGCAGTTTTGTGAATGGAGCTTTGAGCAAGTAGATGGAAAATGGCAGCAAGGTGAGCTAGAACTCGGGTTTGAGCTGGTGGATGGTTTTTTCTGGAGGAAGACGAAGTGTGTGGGTGCAAGAATAAGTGGAGGGGACACACATGGGGTCCACGAGGCAGGGGGCGCACCCAGGGGGTAGGGCGCGCCCTCCATCCTCGTGGGCACATGGTGGGTCCCCTGGTGTGTTCTCAGTGCCAATAATTCTTAAATATTCTAGAAAAAATCATATTAAATTTTCAGGACATTTGGAGAGCTTTTATTTTCGGAGTATTCTTTATTGCAAGGATAATTCAGAAAACAAACAGAAAATACTATTTTTGCTTTATTTAATCTAAATAACAAAAAGTAAAAGGAGGGTACAGAGAGTTGTGCTTTCTAACTTCATCCATCTCATGCTCATCAAAAGGAATCCACTAACAAGGTTGATCAAGTCTTGTTAACAAACTCTTTTCGAATAACATGAAGCCGGAGAATTTTTGAATAACACTAGGTTACCTCAATGGGGATATGCACATCCCCAACAATAAGAATATCATATTTCTTCTTGATAGTAGGAAGAGGAAATTCAAAGCCTCCAATAGTAATTGTTGAAGTTTTTCAAATAGAATTGATACTGTGGACTTGAGGTTGTTTCCTCGGGAAGTGTACTATATGCTCATTACGTTAACATGAAAAGTGACATTGCCTTTGTTGCAATCAATAACAGCCCATGCAGTATTAAAAAGGGTCTACCAAGAATAATAGACATACTATCATCCTCGGGAATATCAAGAATAACAAAGTCCGTTAAAATAGTATCGTTTGCAACCACAACAGGCACATCCTCACAAATACTGACATGTATTGTAGTTGATTTATTGGGCATTTGCAAAGGTATTTCAATAGGTGTCAACTTATTCAAATCAAGTCTACGATATAAAGAGAGAGGCATAACACTAACACCGGCTCCGAGATCACATAAAGCAGTTTTAACATAGTTTCTTTTAATGGAGCATGGTATAGTTGGTACTCCGTGATCTCCTAGTTTCTTTGGTATTCCACCCTTAAAAGTGTAATTAGCAATCATGGTGGAAATTTCAGCTTCCGGTATGTTTATTTTATTTGTAACAATATCTTTAATACTTAGCATAAGGATTCATTTTAAGCATATCAGTCAAATGCATACGCAAAAAGATAGGTCTAATCATTTCAGCAAAGCGCTCAAAATCCTCATCATCCTTTTTCTTGGATGGTTTAGGAGGAAAAGGCATGGGTTTTTGAACCCATGGTTCTCTTTCTTTATCGTGCTTCCTAGCAACAAAGTCTCTCTTATCATAACGTTGATTCTTTGATTGTGGGTTATCAAGATCAACAACAGGTTCAATCTCTACATTGTTGTCATTGCTAGGTTGAGCGTCAACATGAACATCATCATTAACATTATCACTAGGTTCATGTTCATTACCAGATTGTGTTTCAGCACCAGAAATAGAAATATCATTGGTGCATCAACAGGTTCACTAGAAGCATGCAAAGTCCTATCATTTTTATTTTTCTTCTTCTTAGAAGGACTAGGTGCATCAACATTAGTTCTATGAGAATCTTGCTCAATTCTCTTAGGGTGGCCTTCAGGATACAAAGGTTCCTGAGTCATCTTACCTCCTCTAGTCATAACTCTAACAACATTATCATTTTTCTTATTATTTAATTCATTGAGCAAATCATTCTGATATTTAAGTACTTGTTCTACTTGAGTGGTAACCATAAAAGCATGTTTACTAATAATTTTAAGCTCACCTTTGACTCTAGACATATAATCACTCAAGTGTTCAATCATATAAGCATTGCGTTTTAATTGTCTACCAACATAAGCATTGAAGTTTTGTTGTTTAACAATAAAATTATCAAACTCATCTAAGCATTGACTAGCAGACTTATTACGAGGAATATCACCTTCATCGAATCTATAGAGAGAATTTACCTTTACTGCCCGTGTTGGGTTATCAAGACCATGTATTTCTTCAATAGGTGGTAAATTCTTAACATTTTGAGCTTTAATACCTTTTTCTTTCATAGATTTCTTTGCCTCTTGCATATCTTCGGGACTGAGAAATAGAATACCCCTTTTCTTCAGAGTTGGCTTAGGAGTTGGTTCAGGAAGTGTCCAATCATTTTCATTACTCAACATGTTATTCAATAGCAATTCAGCTTGATCAACAGTTCTTTCCCTGAAAACACAACTAGCACAACTATCCAGGTGGTCTCTGGAAGCATCGGTTAGTCCATTATACAAGATATCAAGTATTTCATTTTTCTTGAGAGGATGATCAGGAAAATCATTAAGTAATTGGAGAAGCCTCCCCCAAGCTTGTGGGAGACTCTCTTCTTCAATTTGCACAAAGTTATATATTTCCCTTAAGGAAGCTTGTTTCTTATGAGCGGGGAAATATTTAGCAGAGAAGTAATAAATCATATCCTAGGGACTACGCACACAACCAGGATCAAGAGAATTAAACCATGTTTTAGCATCCCCCTTTATCGAGAACGGAAATAACTTAAGGATAAAGTAATAGCAATTTTTCTTATTATTAGTGAACAAAGTGGCTATATCGTTTAATTTAGTAAGATCTGCCACAACAGTTTCAGATTCATAGCCATAGAAAGGATCAGATTCAACCAAAGTAATTAACTCAGGGTCGACAGAGAAATCATAATCCTTATCGGAAATACAGATAGGTGAAGTAGCAAAAGCAGGGTCATATTTCATTCTAGCATTCAAGGATTTTTATTTCAACTTAGCAAATAATTTCTTAAGATCATATCTATCATTGCAAGCTAGAAAGTCTCTAGCAGTTTCTTCATCCATAACATAACCCTCAGGCACAACAGACAATTCATATCTAGGGGAAGAATCTTCATCATCACTTTCATCAATATTATCGGTTTCAATAATTTCATTCTCTCTAGCCCTACCAAGTTGTTCATCAAGAAATTCACCTAGTGGCACAGTATTATTAAGCATAGAAGTAGTTTCATCATAAGTATCATGCAAAGCAGAAGTGGCGTCATCAATAACATGCGACCTATCAGAATCAATAGCATGTGTAGGTGTCGCAAGTTTACTCATATTAGAAGGTGAATCAAGTGCAGAGCTACATGGCAGTTCCTTACCTCCCCTCGTAGTTGAGGGGAAAATGTTGGTTCTTTTATCTTTCAAGTTCTTCATAGTGATCATAGATACAAATCCCAAGTGACTCAAAGAATAGAGTTATGCTCCCCCGGCAACGGCGCCAGAAAATAGTCTTGATAACCCAGAAGTATAGGGGATCACAACAGTTTTCGAGGGTAGAGTATTCAACCCAAATTTATTGATTCGACACAAGGGGAGCCAAAGAATATTCTCAAGTATGAACAGTTGAGTTGTCAATTTAACCGCACCTAAAAGACTTAATATCCGCAGCAAAGTATTTAGTAGCAAAGTAATATGATAGTAGCGGTAACGGTGGTAAAAGTAACAATATTGGTTTTGTAGTGATTGTAACAGTGGCAACAGAAAAGTAACTAAGGAAAGATCAATATATGAAAAGCTCGTAGGCAATGGATCAGTGATGGATAATTATGTCGGATGTGATTCCTCATGCAACAGTTATAACATAGGGTGACACAGAACTAGCTCCAGTTCATCAATGTAATGTAGGCATGTATTCCGAATATAGTCATATGTGCTTATGGAAAAGAACTTGCATGACATCTTTTGTCCTACCCTCCCGTGGCAGTGGGGTCCTATTGGAAACTAAGGGATATTAGGACCTCCTTTTAATAGAGTACCGGACCAAAGCATTAACACTTAGTGAATACATGAACTCCTCAAACTACGGTCATCACCGGTAAGTATCCCGATTATTGTCACTTCGGGGTTAATGGATCATAACACATAATAGGTGACTATAGACTTGCAAGATAGGATCAAGAACTCACATATATTCATGAAACCATAATAGGTTCAGATCAGAAATCATGGCACTCGGGCCCTAGTGACAACCATTAAGCATAGCAAAGTCATAGCAACATCAATCTCAGAACATAATGGATACTAGGGATCAAACCCGAACAATACTAACTCGATTACATGATAAATCTCATCCAACCCATCACCGTCCAGCAAGCCTACGATGGAATTACTCACGCACAGCGGTGAGCATCATGAAATTTGTGATGGAGGAAGGTTGATGATGACGATGGCAACAAATTTCCCTCTGCGGAGCCCCGAACGGACTCCAGATCAGCCCTCCCGAGAGAGATTAGGGCTTGGCGATGGCTCCATATCGTAAAGCGCGATGAATCCTTCTCTTTGATTTTTCTCTCCCCGAACATCAATATATAGAGTTGGAGTTGAGGTCGGTGGAGCACCAGGGGGCCCACGAGGCAGGAGGCGCGCCCAGGGGGTAGGCGCGCCCTTCACCCTCATGGACAGGGTTT
This sequence comes from Triticum dicoccoides, assembly GCF_002162155.2. Classification (NCBI taxonomy): domain Eukaryota; kingdom Viridiplantae; phylum Streptophyta; class Magnoliopsida; order Poales; family Poaceae; genus Triticum; species Triticum dicoccoides. The sequence continues at coordinate 590,173,915 of NC_041382.1, read as the reverse complement.
GGGCCCCCTGGCCTTGATTCTTTCGCCGCTATTTTTTATATATTCCAAAAATATTCTCCGTTGATTTTCAGGTCATTCCGAGAACTTTTATTTCTGCACAAAAATAACACCATGGCAATTCTGCTGAAAACAGCGCCAGTCCGGGCTAGTTCCATTCAAATCATGCAAGTTAGATTCAAAAACAAGGGCAAAGGTGTTTGGAAAAGTAGATACGATGGAAACGTATCAATACCGCATATAGGTAGGCATGGTGGACTCATCTGGAATAACTTTGGGTTCAAGGTTTTTGATGTGCAAGCAAAATTCCCACTTAGTACAGGCGAAGGCTAGCAATTTAAATTGAGAAGTGGCCAGCTAGAGAGCAACAATGATCATAACCATGCATTATGTGTAAGTAACATTGGACACTAGGATGAGTAGGATATGAACACCATGAACATAAATATCATAGAGGCTATTTTGGTTTCGATTCAACTACATGCATAAACATGTGCCAAGTCAAGCCACTCAAACATTCAGAGGACTGTCGGTATCAAAACCGGCGGATCTCGGGTAGGGGGTCCCGAACTGTGCGTCTAGGCCGGATGTTAAGAGGAGGCAAGGGACACGAAGTTTTACCCAGGTTCGGGCCCTCTTGATGGAGGTAAAACCCTACGTCCTGCTTGATTAATATTGATGATATGGGTAGTACAAGAGTAGATCTACCACGAGATCGGAGAGGCTAAACCCTAGAAGCTAGCCTATGGTATGATTGTTGTTCTGTATGTTGTCCTACGGACTAAAACCCTCCGGTTTATATAGACACCGGAGAGGGTTAGGGTTACACAAAGTTGGTTACAATGGTAGGAGATCTACATATCCGTATCGCCAAGCTTGCCTTCCACGCCAAGGAAAGTCCCTTCCGGACACGGGACGAAGTCTTCAATCTTGTATCTTCATAGTCCAGGAGTCCGGCTGAAGGTATAGTCCGGCCATCCGGACACCCCCTAATCCAGGACTCCCTCAGTAGCCCCCGAACCAGGCTTCAATGACGATGAGTCCAGCGCGCAGATTGTCTTCGGCATTGCAAGGCGGGTTCTCCTGCAAATTCCGTGTACCTGTTGAATAAAGTCTGGTTTCTTGTAAATGTTGCGCTCCTTGGCTTCTACGCCCAATAATGGCCGTCTCCCACGTGTCAAACGAATATGAAAAGTCTGAGTGTTTTTACATCCACACCCCTAGCCGCGTAAATGAGCCGCCCATTTAATGGGACAAGGATTTAGATCCAAACCACACCTTCTCCCCTTCGCGAGTGTTCATCAGAGCGCATCCGACAAAGGTCCATACCACCATGGCCAGCCGTCGCAACTCCTCCTTTCGCCCTTCCAGCCCTGAGCCTGGATATTGGGAGGGATGCTCCATCCCGCATAGCGAGCTAGTGACGCTCCAGACCAAGGGATTTCTCCCCCGGCCTATATGGTCTTGGTTCGAGCCGGTCTTGCCATCTATAATGGCGGAGAGCAAGCGAAGAGTGCCCCTAATCCCTCCAAAGGAAAGCGGGTATGCCTTGTCCCTTATTTAATAAGAGGGATCGGATTTCCAATCCATCTGTTTCTCCGGGGGCTCCTGGAGTTCTATGACCTCCAGCTACACAATCTTACGCCTGCCTCCGTATTGCATATCGCGGGTTTCGTAGCCCTCTGCGAGCTGTTTTTGGGTGTTGAGGCTCATTTCGGGCTGTGGAAAGAGCTATTCTGCCTTGTGCCCCATTCTCAGAAGGGGTCGATATATCAAGTGGGCGGAGCCGAAGTGTGGCGCATCGCCGGGACCGGATATCTATCTGGAACCCCAAAGAAGGCGTCCGAGGACTGGCCTTCGGAATGGTTTTACATAGAGGACGTCCCGCTGGCGGATCCTGTCCGGATCGGCCTCCCTGAGTTCGACAGTGCTCCACTAAAGAAGCGCCTAAGTTGGCATCCACGGAGCCCTTAGAGGGAAAGTGACAAGGACGTCCGTTACCTGATGGGCCGGATAATTGTTAGCTCATTCCGGACTGACCATGATCGGGGTCATGGCCGCATGCATCATGCGAGGGGTGCAGCCGCTACAGTACAGAGGCCACCCCATGTGGGATTTCAACGGGGAGGACGACGCCACCTGTTACGGCCGTAAGGGACCGGATTCGGCTGCGGCCCTAACAAACACCTTGTCCGCCTTGTACAAGGGAGAAGAGGAGGAATTTCTCCGCGTCAACCCACAGGGTGGATTTTCTATGTACAATCCCCCAAGCTGGGTAAGTGGTTTACTTGCCCATCCGTTTTATATTCCCATTGTTAAATATTTAGTCTAACGACTTTAACACAGGAACTGCACCAGGCTGTTAAAGAAATAAACAGCCCTCCTCCACAACCCGAGGACCCAGGACGGTCCCTCGACCCGGCCTCTCAAGAGGATCCGGACTTATCTGTGGAGCTGATTGATGGAGTGTTCCATCAATTGAGCAAGGACAACGCCTTGGTGGTCATTACGACCGATTACCCAGGGCTAATCCCGGCCTCCCAGGTAACTAAGATCGAAGTCCTAGTACCCCGAATAGGGGTCCGCCCTCTTGTGTTTTCAGTTTCTTGATTACAACCGAGCTTTGCAGGGGAGGTTTTCGAGACGGGAGGCCGAACCTGCGGCGACAAGCCAACGAGGGGCCGCAGGGTCCCGTGGGCAGAAAAGAGGTGCAGTCCGGACCGAGGCGTCAGCGCAAAGGTATGGCGCGCCCCCTTATCCCAGGTGTTATACCTTCAAGGCATATTAACACTCGTGCTCTCTTCAGGACAAAGAGACCTCGCCGGACTATATCCGGAGAGGCTGCCAATCGCGCCTCCACTAGCCAGGCTCCAAAGTCCGGTCCGGAGGCGGAGGCGAACACAAGGCGCGCACCGGACGCTCCTCCGACGGAGGATATGGATAGGTTGTCTGCCACCAACTCTAAGGTGGAGAGTGCCATGAACCACAAGCATCGCCGGACAATTCTTCACGACGCTTGTTTCTCTCGAGAGGCATTAGATGCCTTCAATTTGGGAGATGCGTACCTCCGTGCCGCTCAAAATGGTCTAGCCAGAGCCACGGAGCAATATGTAAAAGACATACGGGTAAGAAAATTTTGGTAATTATATATATATATACCAGTAGCCCCCGAGACTTGAAACAGTTAGAATAATTGATTTAAGGATCATTTGTTATGCAGGTTCTTACAGAAAAGAATTCCCTACTGTCCCAGGAGCTGGAAGAGTGCAAAGCCCAACTTGAGGCCGCACTAGCCGCGGCAGGGGAGCCCAAGGAGACCCCCTCCGGTAATATACACTTCGAAAGATAAGTATTTTGTGAAGCACGGCATGGGTGCGAATCTGAGAAATGAAATTGCAGATGGCGCCGGATTGAGTCCGGAAAGGCAACAACTCCTACGCCAGCTGAAGGCTGGTGAGAAGGTGCTGACAAAGGTGAGGCGGGAGAAGAACGATCTCCAAGATGCCAACACCAAGCTGGGCGTCGACCTGAAAGATGTTCGTGCCCAGTTGTCAGACTCCGTTAAGGAGAATCAGCGGCTTCGGTGCGGCATATTTAGTAAGTGCTTGAACGAACCTTTGAAAAAAAGTTCGGCGGGGAAGTCGACTAACAGAGTAATGTCTGTAGGTGTGCTAACAGGTCGTCCTGTAGAGGAGATGCCTGGTTCTATGGGTGACCTTCTTCCCGAGCTCTCGCAACTGCTCGAGCGAGTTTGGAAGGCGATGCAAGGTGTCGCCCAGGCCTTGTGGCCATCCATCTCCATGCCCGAAGGTCTTGGAAAGCTTGCGGAGAAGCTAAAGGGAGCACGGCTGTGCTGCCGATTGTGGAAGATATCGGCCTGCCGTCAAGGCACTAGGGAGGCCTGGGCCATGGTGAAGACGCGGTACACAAAGGCTGACCCCAACCACATGGCCGAGGTCGGTCCTGTGGGGCCTGATGGGAAGGACATCCCTGTAAGCTTAGTATACGGCCAAGTAGAATTGGCCGCAAAGTATTCCCAGCAGAACTGTAAATTAGACAGCCTATTAGATGGTATTGAAGAGGAATACAATCAGTCAGAATGACTATGTAATTTAATTGACATTTATAATGCCTTCTAGCCGGATTGTAGATCGTTTGTCATGGCCGACCTTTTCGCTTCAACCTCGGGACCTGACGGTCCGGAGTGTGTCCGAATTCCCATGCGATTATATAAGAACCGGGGAATGCATGGAGACCAGGCGTAGGGGTCATTAGTGCGTGAACAGACAAGTGCCCGGCTAGTTATGTTATATTACATGGTTAGTAAGAAACATCTTTCAGGGAGAATAGTTCCGTTAGGGGTTCCTTTCCCTAGGAGGCATGCCCTGAAGTGCATGCCCATTATGCGAAAAAGACCGGTTCAACCCACGAAGGGTAACAGTTGTGCGAGTCCACACAGGGCTCCACCCAAGGGTAACGGTTGCGCGAGTCCACACAGGGCTCCACCCATGAAGGGTCCACGAAGAAGCAACCACCCACAAAGGGTCCACGAAGAAGCAACCTTGTCTATCCCACCATGGCCATCGCCCACACAGGACTTGCCTCACTAGCGGTAGATCTTCACGAAGTAGGCGATCTCCTTGCCCTTACAAACTCCTTGGTTCAACTCCACAATCTTGTCGGAGGCTCCCAAGTGACACCTAGCCAATCTAGGAGACACCACTCTCCAAGAAGTAACAAATGGTGTGTAGGTAATGAACTCCTTGCTCTTGTGCTTCAAATGATAGTCTCCCCAACACTCAACTCTCTCGCATAGGATTTGGATTTAGTGGAAAGAAGATTTGAGTGGAAAGCAACTTGGGAAGGCTAGAGATCAAGATTCATATGGTAGGAATGGAATATCTTGGTCTCAACACATGAGTAGGTGGTTCTCTCTCAAAACATATGAGTTGGAATGGTGTGTGTGTTCTGATGGCCCTCTCTTCGAATGAAGAGGAGGTGGAGGGGTATATATAGCCTCCACACAAAATCCAACCGTTACACACAGTTTTCCAATCTCGGTGGGACCGAATCAAAAAACTCGGTCGGACCGAAAAGGTAAACCTAGTGACCGTTAGAGATTTTCGGTGGGACTGACATGCAACTCGGTAGGACCGATATGGTTAGGGTTTGGGCATAATTTAATCTCGGTGAGACCGATTACACAAACTTGGTGAGACCAAATTTGGTAATTAGCTAACCAGAGAGTTGGTCAGGCAAACTCGGTGGGACCGATTTGCTCTTTCGGTGAGACCGAGTGGAACTCGGTGAGACCGAAAAGTTACAAAGGGGAAACACTGAGTTTACATTGCAATCTCGGTGGGACCGATTCGCTCTTTCGGTGAGACCGAAAAGTTACGAAAGGGAAACAGAGAGTTTGCAATCCCATCTCGGTGAGACCGAGATCCTTATCGGTAGAACCGAATTGCTAGGGTTTGGCAGTGGCTAATGACAAGTGAAACTCGGTGGCGCCGGATAGGAAGAATCGGTAGGACTGAGTTTGGCTTAGGGTTTAGGTCATATGTGGATATGGGAAAGTAGTTGAGGGTTTTGGAGCATATCACTAAGCACATGAAGCAAGAGGCTCATTAAGCAACACCTCATCCCTCCTTGATAGTATTGGCTTTTCCTATGGACTCAATGTGATCTTGGATCACTAAAATATAAAATGAAGAGTCTTGAGCTTTTGAGCTTGAGCCAATCCTTTGTCCTTAGCATTTTGAGGGTTCCACTTTCACATCCATGCCATGCCAATCATTGAGCTTTCCTGAAATAATTATCTTGGAATAGCATTAGCTCAATGAGCTATATGTTGTTATGAATTACCAAAACCACCTAGGGATAGTTGCACTTTCAATCTCCCCCTTTTTGGTAACTGATGACAACATATAGATCAAAGCTTCGACAAATGATAATAAGCATGAAATATATCGTTGCTTTGAGAGGTATGTGATAAGTAAGAGCTCCCCCTAAATTTGTGCATATTTAAAATTTGCTTTGGACTGCAAATGCACAAGGAGTTAGAGTCATGGGTTACTCTTCCATGTCATACATGCACTCATCACCAAGAATAGTGAGTGATCACATAAGATAGATAAGATAATAGCATTAAGTGTAGCTTATGATCAAACACATGATCATCAATGTCTCACAAGCATAGTATCTCAAGCACTCAAAAGCAAACAAGTTTGAAAAACCACCAAATAAAGCAAGAGAGAAAAGCAACACTCTCTCTCTCGAAGCCTATGATCTATACATCTTCTTCCCCTTTGGCAACAAGTTACCAAAAAGTTCCTAGAAAATGTATAGCACTAGATCTACGCTCAGGCTTGATCTTCTGGTGGTGGTGGAGTCCGGATCACTCCAAGGACGAAGGCTTCGATAGATGTTGAAGTAGACGCTGGAGTTGGAGCTGAAGTAGATGCTGGAGCTGGTGGAACTGAGGCTGTGGCTCGTGCTGAGGTGGTGGCTCTGGTGTCAGCAACTGGCACGGCAGATGACCTCGGGCCTCGTGGCACTCTGGCAAAGGCATGAGTGGTAGTCCTGCCTCTCCTCTCCTGCATGTCCTCCTGGAGCTGCTCCACTGCAGACTGAACTTCCGTTACTTTGACATCCAAGTCATAGAACTTCTGTTCCATGATTCTCTCTAGGCTCTGCTGATTTTGAGTGAGGGTGGCCAGACTTTGCTCAATCCTCAGCGTGGATGCAATCAAGTAACCAAGCTGCTCTTGTTTGGTCTTCAAGAAGTATTCAGATGCCTCCTCTTGAGTTGGCATCTTGGCAGCTTTCTCCTTCCTCGCCTTCTCCTTCTTTGCGTAAGCTTGTGCAGACGATGGCTCGTTCTCAGTCATGACAACTTGATTGTCCTCAAAATCTGGACGGATGGGCAAATGTTCCTTGTCCAATAAATATATGCCCGTGCCCATCTTGGAGTTGATGAGCTCCTGAATTTGAGGGGCATATCCGCAACTCCTCTTCTGATCTGCTGCAGTCCTCTTGATTGTTTCCACTATGAGGCTCATCACCTTGAACTTCTGAGACACATCAAACACATGTAGCAAGTTGATAGCATGGCCTCTGATCATCTTGTGATCTCCAGACTTGGGCAGTAAGGTGTGCCTTAGTATCCAATTGATCGTAGGCAGACCTGACAGAAGATAATGCACTGAGCCAAACTTGAAAGTATCAAGTGCTTCATTTGGGATCTCCTTGTACATGTTGGACATTGAGTTGTGGTCCATCTTCTTCTTGGCATATATGTCCATGTCGTCATCATGCTCCTCTGGAGCATTAATTAACTTTGCCCATTCCTCAACAGTGGATTGGTACCTCGTACCCTCAGACATCCATGTGATCCTCCCATCTGGATAAAAATGTGCCGTGGAGTAGAACTGCATTATAAGCTCCTCATTCCACTTTGTGAGCTTCTGCCCAACAAAGTCAGCTACTCCACAAGCTATGAAGCTGTCTTGCACTCCAGGATAGTGCTCTTCGTTGTCCTTGATATATTGCCAATCAACCCATCGCATATCACAGACAATGGGCTTCTTATCTAGCAGCACTGTCTCATAAAAATCCTGCTGCTCCTTGGTGTGAAATCTGTAGTCCACGGCAGTCCTTCTCCTTGAAGCATACGGGTCTGCTTCTCTCCACTTCCTCAGCCCTGAATCTCTCCTGAGCTTCATATCCTCAGCCACAGGATGAGCATCGTTGTGGTCTGGGATGTTGGGCTTTAGCTTTCTCAAGACATTCTCTTCCTCTTCTTCTGCAACAGTCTCAGGCACTGGGGCCTTGTTCTTCTCAGCTGCAGGAATGCTCCTTGTATTCCTCTTTGGTTTTGGCTTGGAGGCAGCTTTGGGCTTAGATGTAGTAGCCCCTGACCTTATGGCATCACCCATCAGCTTGGGTGCCTTGGGTGCTGGTGCAACTACCTCTTCTTCCTCTTCCTCTTCCATGATGGAAGCTTTTCCTAGCACTCTGGCTACGGTCTTCTTGACCCTTTCCTTCCTCTTCTTGCCTTCTGCAGCAACTGGCTCTTGGGGAGTGGGCTTCTCAGTTGAGGCTCTTGCCTTTGACATGGGCTGCCTGCCTACTGGCCTTTTGATTTTCAGCCCTAGCTTTGTGCCTTGAGCTGGCTCAACTCTCTTGGAAGTGGCCTCTTCCTCTGCCACATAGTCCTCATCTTCGGAATCTGAAGTCCTCTTCTTCCTCTGTCTCGTGGCAGCCTTTGGAAAGTTGCTAGGGGTGCTCCTGCTGCCCTCATCTGAAGAACTTGAGGGACTAGTGCCCTCACTCATGTGCATCTGCTGCTCTGACATGTTTTGGCTATCACTTTGATCAGACATGCTGCAAACTGACTGCTGACCCTGTGAACAGATTATAGATGAGGTAGAAAGGATGAGCATCACAAAATACAGAGATTTTTGCAAAAGAATGATCCAAAAACTTAGTTTTAGTTTCCCACTGAAATCATCTCGGATCTATCGATTTTCAAACTCGGTGATACCGAAGCAGTTTTGGAACCTAAACTAGTGAACTCGGTAGGACCGAGTCACAGTTCGGTGGCACCGAGACTGCTAGGGGTTTCACAGAGTTCCAAAATCGGTCACACCGATAAGTAATTCTCGGTCAGACCGAGTCTCACTTGTGCAATGGCATAAGCCAAATCGGTGGGACCGAGTTTTTCAACTCGGTGGGTCCGAGATGGTTTCGGCGGAGACCTAAACCTAGAATTTTTGAATCAAACCTAATCTATGAGCATTTTGACTGGATAGGAGTGTTTCAATCGTGGCAAGAATCATGAAGATCACAATGTGCTAGGAATCAGATTGGAGAATAGCACAAAGATCAAGTCCATACCCTAGTTCGGCGGGGACTTGCTACGGCGGCAACAGCGGGGCAGAATTCCCGTTGACGGCGACGGAGACCAGCGACTGGAGGCGGCTGGCGGCGAGAAGACGATCCGGAGACCACGAGGGCAGAGCAGGCTATCGCGTGGGCGAAGGGGTTCGGAGAAATTTCCAAAATTTTGCCCTTGACTATATATAGCCCGACCCTGTCGGTGTGACCGAGTGGAACAACTCGGTGGCACCGAGATTCATAACTGCAAGCAGTTACTGAAACTCGGTGCGACCGAAAGGTTCAAATCGGTTGCACCGAGATCGAAAACCTAGATCAACTTAATGATCTCGGTAGGACCGAAAGTGGAGTATCGGTCAGACCGAGAATCATAAAGAGGTTTTGGAAGTTTAAGTCTATGACAAATCGGGGACTCCGAGCGGTCCTCACACAGAGTGGTTCAAATCTGACTTGATCAAATTTTGTGATGCAGCATGAATAGAGTTTGAGACGAGAAAAGCATAGATAGCTAGAGGAGGTTCTTAGGCATTCTTGTCCATCCACTTGGCAAAAAGAAGTAAAGCCGAACAATCAAAACAATAAGTGGATGTCCTCGAATGAGTAAAATATGCATCCAACATGCTCACACAATAAGATGGCAAATGAAATATGTGACAAGGCATGCACAACCAATTCTAGCATCTATCAAGCAATTTGCGATGACTAGGTCATCTATATATGAGTATATTGACTTAGGAGTCAAGTGAGAACACTTGATCATAGGTCATACTCATCGTTTAAGCTCAAGTGGGGTTACCACTTTTACATAAAGCATTGTTGTGTTCACATCTTTAGAGTTGCTTTAGCTCAAGTCTTAGAGTAAAGCTCCCCCTAGATGTGATATCCCCCCTAAGAGGGATGAACTAACCTTGGGTTTTGTCGATGATGACTTCTTGTAGATATTGAAGATGTGGATGCTCAATGTTGATGTAGATCTCTTGGAGCTATCCATTTGAGTGAATTGCACTTTCAATACCTACATGGGTTAGTCCCACAAGGAACAAACAAGGATATCCATAGACATAGAGTGATGCACACACAAGATGATGTCCATGAAAACTTTTGGGTTACCTTGTCCCTTGTCTTACCAACAAGAGGGTTTGTGACTCCTTGAACTAGTGCAAGATGTGGAAGTTGATTGCACTTGTTCTTGCCAAAATGATAAGAGTGAAGTATGTTGGCAGAGTCACCCTCGAGAACTCTCTAGTTCTTCTTCTTTTGGATCCACACCATCTTGATGGGAATCCTTGGAGTTGTAGTCGTACTTGATGAAGTGGAACTTGAAGTAGTCTTGGGAATACACTTGACTAAGGTCTTTGGAGTTTCTTCAAATGCATCAATTTCCTCTTGAAGCTTGTCCTTGCCTTTTTGCTTGTAGTCTTGTGGTGGAAGATCATCTTGAGCTTGTGTCCCCTTGAAAGAAGTATCATACTTCTCTTGTTGAGGAATAAACTTTGTCTTGGGGTATTGATCTTCTTCCCACTCAACTCCATTGGCATTGAACTTTCGTTCAAAACCAACACCTTGATTCTTCCGGTGCATTCCTTGCTTGCGCACAATTTCCTCGAATTGCTTACTCCCGGCAAGGCTTTTGTACACTCCTTTCTCTATAATTCCCTTCAATAAACTATTTTCTTGCTCAAGTGTAACTTGGCTAAGAGAATCATTAGTGGAATCAAGAGAACTACTAGAAGCAACAATATTGGATTTAACATGATCATTGTCACTGCTAGAGGAAGAATCTTTCTTGTTACTAGACTTGACTTGAGGCATGTAAGTGGATAAGAGTAAACGCTTGGCAATGTAAGAAGAACTTTTCTTGCGGAGATCATCATTGATTGCTTTTAAGAACTCATGCTCTTGCTCAAGATTGAGCTTCTCAAGGCGTAATTTCTCATGAGCTCTTAAAAATTCTCGATGATCTTCGAAGATGGTTTCATGAGCTAACTTAAGAGTGTTTAGTTCTTTAGTTAGGGCCTCAATCTTCTCCTTATCATTGTCATTCGTTTTATCTTGATTAGCATGTTTAATTGACATTTCATCATAGTATTCATCACTAGAGTTGTCAATAAGCAAATCATCACCTAACAAGTCATCTTCATCACTATTGAAATCAACATACTCGGGGTGTGTTACCTTAGGACCTTTGGCCATGAAGCATCTTCCAATTCCTTCATTTGGTGAGTTAAATATGTCGTAGGAGTTGGTTGACACAAGTGCTAGACCGGCAACACCTTCATCTTGAGTATCTTCGGAGTCGGAGTGATAACTTCTTTCGGAGTGGCTGTCGGAGTCGGAGCCGGATACCCATTCACCAACATGAGCTTGATGTCTTCGTCTTGTATAGCTCCTTGATGATTTTTCCTTCCTTTCCGAATCCTTGCTTCTCCGTGAGTATCTTCGTTCATAACGATCATTTCTACTCCTTCTCTCTCTTGGTGGTGATCCTTTGCTTCTTCTTTTTGGAGAATCTTCTCTTCTCTTGTAGGGAGCCGTACACTCATTGGAATAGTGTCCGGGTCTTCCACAATTGTAGCAGTTTCGCTCTCGACTAGAAGATCTTTTGTCATTGTAGGACCTTGACTTGAAGCTTCTATCTTTGCTTCTACTCTTGTAGAACTTGTTGAAGTTTTTCACCATTAAGCTCAATTCTTCATTGAAGTCTTGTTTCTCACTTGATGATGTAGGGGCTTCACATGAGGCTTTATAGGCACCACTTGATTTGTTGTGAAGTTCCTCTTTATCCTTAAGTGACATCTCATGAGCAACAATTCTTCCAATCACATCCGTTGGCTTGAGATCTTTGTAATTGGGCATCATTTGGATCAATGTGCACACGGTATCATATTTTCCATCCAAGGCTGTTAGAATCTTCTTGATGATGAATCTATCGGTCATCTCTTCACTTCCTAAGCCGGCAATCTCATTTGTGATGAGAGCAAGCCTAGAGTACATTTCAGCGACACCTTCACCATCCTTCATCTTGAACTTGTCAAGTTGGCTTTGAAGCACATCCAACTTGGATTCCTTGACGGAGTCGGTACCTTCGTGCATATCAATCAAAGTGTCCCAAATTTCCTTTGCATTCTCAAGACGGCTGATTTTGTTGAATTCTTCGGGGCACAATCCATTGAAGAGAATATCACAAGCTTGAGCATTGTATTGCAACATCTTCAACTCATCCGCGGTAGCTTCACGGTTTGGTTCTCTCCCATCAAAGAAGTCACCTTGCAAACAAACACACACAATAGCCCAAACGGCGGGGTTATGTCCAAGAATATGCATTTTCATTTTATGCTTCCAACTAGCAAAATTAGTACCATCAAAGTAAGGACCTCTACGGTGATAATTTCCCTCGCTAGACGCCATACTCTCCTAGGTTGTGAAACCAAGGCTATGACCACCAAAAGCTATGGAGATCAAAGCAAATGGAGACCAAAGCTTTGATACCACTTGTAGGATCGAAAGTATGTCTAGAGGGGGGGGATTAGACTACTTGACCAAATAAAAACTTAACCTTTTCCCAATTATAGTTCTTGGCAGATTTTAGCTAATTTAGGACAAGTCAAGCAATCATCACATGATTCAAGCAAGCATGCAAAGAGTATATAGGCAGCGGAAAGTAAAGCATGCAACTTGCAAGAATGTAAAGGGAAGGGTTTGGAGAATTCAAACGCAATTGGAGACAGGGATATTTTTCCCGTGGTTCGGATAGGTGGTGCTATCCTACATCCATGTTGATGGAGACTTCAACCCACGAAGGGTAACGGTTGCGCGAGTCCACACAGGGCTCCACCCAAGGGTAACGGTTGCGCGAGTCCACACAGGGCTCCACCCACGAAGGGTCCACGAAGAAGCAACCACCCAAAAAGGGTCCACGAAGAAGCAACCTTGTCTATCCCACCATGGCCATCGCCCACACAGGACTTGCCTCACTAGCGGTAGATCTTCACGAAGTAGGCGGTCTCCTTGCCCTTACAAACTCCTTGGTTCAACTCCACAATCTTGTCGGAGGCTCCCAAGTGACACCTAGCCAATCTAGGAGACACCACTCTCCAAGAAGTAACAAATGGTGTGTAGGTAATGAACTCCTTGCTCTTGTGCTTCAAATGATAGTCTCCCCAACACTCAACTCTCTCTCATAGGATTTGGATTTAGTGGAAAGAAGATTTGAGTGGAAAGCAACTTGGGAAGGCTAGAGATCAAGATTCATATGGTAGGAATGGAATATCTTGGTCTCAACACATGAGTAGGTGGTTCTCTCTCAGAACATATGAGTTGGAATGGTGTGTGTGTTTTGATGGCTCTCTCTTCGAATGAAGAGGAGGTGGAGGGGTATATATAGCCTCCACACAAAATCCAACCGTTACACACAGTTTTCCAATCTCGGTGGGACCGAATCAAAAAACTCGGTCGGACCGAAAAGGTAAACCTAGTGACCGTTAGAGATTTTCGGTGGGACTGACATGCAACTCGGTAGGACCAATATGGTTAGGGTTTGGGCATAACGTAATCTTGGTGAGACCGATTACACAAACTCGGTGAGACCGAATTTGGTAATTAGCTAACCAGAGAGTTGGTCAGGCAAACTCGGTGGGACCGATTTGCTCTTTCGGTGAGACCGAGTGGAACTCGGTGAGACCAAAAAGTTACAAAGCGGAAACACTGAGTTTACATTGCAATCTCGGTGGGACCGATTCGCTCTTTCGGTGAGACCGAAAAGTTACGAAAGGGAAACAAAGAGTTTGCAATCCCATCTCGGTGAGACCGAGATCCTTATCGGTAGAACCGAATTGCTAGGGTTTGGCAGTGGCTAATGACAAGCGAAACTCGGTGGCGCCGGATAGGAAGAATCGGTAGGACCGAGTTTGGCTTAGGGTTTAGGTCATATGTGGATATGGGAAAGTAGTTGAGGGTTTTGGAGCATATCACTAAGCACATGAAGCAAGAGGCTCATTAAGCAACACCTCATCCCTCCTTGATAGTATTGGCTTTTCCTATGGACTCAATGTGATCTTGGATCACTAAATTATAAAATGAAGAGTCTTGAGCTTTTGAGCTTGAGCCAATCCTTTGTCCTTAGCATTTTGAGGGTTCCACTTTCACATCCATGCCATGCCAATCATTGAGCTTTCCTGAAATAATCATCTTGGAATAGCATTAGCTCAATGAGCTATATGTTGTTATGAATTACCAAAACCACCTAGGGATAGTTGCACTTTCAGATCGGGAATCCGGACGTAGCTAGTCCTTAAGATAGATGAAGGGTCGCCGCACTGTCCCTCTACCACGGCAACATGATGGGTGACTTGGGGAGAGTTAATCTCTCTCAGATCGGGTTTAGGCCCAATCTGGTCGTAATCCGTAGCGACTCCCAGGGCGGCGATGCGATCCAAGAGCTCGTTTATGGAGGAGAGCTCCATTGGATCTAACTGCTCGGCGAGTTCCGAGCTGACATGAAGATTGTTTTCGATGGCTCGAGTGGTCATCATCGGTGCAGAAGCCGAACGGGCGGTCATAAGAAAACCACCTAGCCAGAGGGTTTGGCCGACAGCCAAAGCTCCCTTAGCAATGGTGCCATCTTTAAAGATGGGGCAAGGCATCCTTCCTGATGGCGATGACACAGAGGAACTCTCAATGAAAGCACCAATGTCGGTGTCAAAACTAGTGGATCTCGGGTAGGGGGTCCCGAACTATGCGTCTAGGCCGGATGGTAACAGGAGGCAAGGGACACGAAGTTTTACCCAGGTTCGAGCCCTCTTGATGGAGGTAAAACCCTACGTCCTGCTTGATTAATATTGATGATATGGGTAGTACAAGAGTAGATCTACCACGAGATCGGACAGGCTAAACCCTAGAAGCTAGCCTATGGTATGATTGTTGTTCTGTATGTTGTCCTACGGACTAAAACCCTCCGGTTTATATAGACACCGGAGAGGGTTAGGGTTACATAAAGTCGGTTACAATGGTAGGAGATCTACATATCCGTATCGCCAAGCTTGCCTTCCACGCCAAGGAAAGTCCCTTCCGGACATGGGACGAAGTCTTCAATCTTGTATCTTCATAGTCCAGGAGTCCGGCTAAAGGTATAGTCCGGCCATCCGGACACCCCCTAATCCAGGACTCCCTCAAGGACGATACCATATCATCATACTACATCACAATCATTTTAACGCTATATTGATATCCAAGATAAATCATCAACTCCCAGCTACTTATGCATGGCATGAGAAACTATAATCTCTAATTGTCATTGCAAACATGTTTAATCATAATGGGCTGAAGCATGAATACTAGGTTAAACATACTTACACAGACAGAACAAGTCGAGTTCATACCAGTTGCTCTCTGCCATGGCCAGTTCATCGAATGTCGTCATTATTGCCTTTCACTTGCACGATCGAATGATATGAAAAATAATAATAGTGCAAGAGTGCCATGGACTAAGCTGGAATATGCAAACATTTTATTCAATGGGAGAAGACAAGGTAAAATGTGCTCTTTATTAGTTCAACAATTGTTCATATGAGAGCCGCTCAACATTTTCATCATGGTCTTCTCCTTGGTACAACTCGAATAAAAAGAAAAGAATTTCAGAGAAACACACTGAAATATTTTTGGAGTTTTTGTTTTCTTCAACAAGCAGATAAGAAGAAACAACGAGAAAAACTATTTACACGGGAAAGCTCCAACAAGCAGAAGAAGAACAAGGAAATCTTTTTGGGTTTTCTTTTTAATACTATACTAAGCATGCATAGAAGGTAAATTACTACAACTATTTTTTGGGGTTTCCTAAAGTTTTTCAAACACACAAGAAGAAAGTAAGAAAATAAATCTAAACATGGATGATACAATGAAAAAGTGTGAACGCCGACAAATAGAATGATATGAAGACATAAATGTAATATCGGTGAGAAACACGTACTCCCCCAAGCTTAGGCTTTTGGCCTAAGTTGGTAGTCGATCAGTAGCCTGGAGGCTAGTAGGGATCCTGAGGAGCACGCATCCACTCATCCCACTGTTGAGGCTCCTCCTGTGCTGCCTCCGCGGCAGCCTGAGCGTTCCGGTAGGCAATGATGTCTGCAGGCATAATCCGGTATCCGCCCCTGGCAGCAGAATCAAACAAAGCAGGTGCAGGCAAGGGGATAACATCATGAGTTTTAACGCTAAAGACCAGGTTATAAGGAATGGCAATATCAGGACGATCATGTGCAAGAAAGTGATGGTGTTCCATGGCTGCACGGTCTAGGTAAACCTTGGTCAGAGGGTAATCATGAGGGCGTATTGCAACCTCAAAATGAGCCGCCAAACGAGTAGCAAAAATCCCACCATGTATTTCACCCTGTGATTTATTAAGATGGAGGCGACGAGCCACAATAGCTCCCAAGCTATAAGTGTTGTGACCCTCTAGTGCTCAGTGTAAAATAGCAAAGTCTGGTGCGCTGAGCGCACCTACTTTCTTTCTAGCAAGCAGGTACTTAACAACAAATAAAGCAAAATAATGTACAACAGGAAAGTGTAAGCTAACAGTCGTGGTGGCTAACACCCCTCTCTCATCTCCCACTGTCAAAGTACGATAAAAGGCCTCAAACCCAGCCGGTCTAGGCTCAGCTAAACTCCCATCAGAAGGGATCATGCATATGTCACAAAATTGAGTAAGTGGTATCTGATGGTTTTCAGCATATAAATCAAAGCTCACTTCAGGAGGATTATTTCTAGGCAGGAAAGTAGAACTCTGAACAAAGATGTTTGTGAGGATTTGGTGGTGGTCACACTCGTCTGCAATTAAGTGGTGAGGCCGACATTCGCAACATATTGTGTGAACTCCTGAAGAATTCCAGCCTCTTGCAGGAATAGGGTGTGCGACCATTCGCGCGGCCGTACCTCCGCCAACCTTCGAGGGTGGAGATCACTGTTAGAAGACTCCCCAATATCACCCTTGGAGTTCTTCTTCGAGCCAAACTTCCTGAAGATATTCATGTTCCCATACAATTTTCTGAAAATGAAAATTTTGGAGTGACAAAAACTTGTCAACAGAACTTTATGAAATTGATAGCAACTACTCATAGGGATACATAGAGGCCATAGCAAGCATTCAAAATACTTAGAACACTAAGAATTCAACATGCAAGCACATCTACAGCAGCACCAAGAGTAGCTAATTATTCAAAGTATAAATAACTAAAACAAAAACTAATTGGACAAATGGTGGAGTCACATACCAAGCAACAATCCCCCGAGACAGTTTCAGAAAGGGAGCTTCGAGCAAAGAGATCGAAATCCGCAGGTTTGAGCTCAAGAACATGGGAGAGAGAGCAATGGATATTTTTTTCTGGAGGTAAGTGATGGTGTGGGCTAAAGAGATAAGTGAGGGGGCCCATGTGGGGACCACAACCCACCAGGGTGTGCCTGGGGGTCCTGGCACGCCCAGGTGGGTTGTGCCCACCTGGTGCACCTCCCTCTGATGTTATTTGCACCAGAAATTCAGAAATATTCAGAAAAAATCGTGTTATAGAGAACTTTTATTTTTGGGTCATTTTTTTATTGCACGGGAAATTCAAAAAATAGACAAAGCATGGCATTTTATTTTATTTACTAATAAAAACAGAAAACAAAAGATAGGGACAGAAGGTAGTGCTACTAAATTCATCAACTTCATACCGCTCACAAATGATTCATTAATAAGGTTGATCAGGTCTTATTAACAACCACTTTCGATTAGCATGAAATGGAAGAACTTCCGTAAATCACTAAGTTACCTCAATGGGGATATGCATTTCCCCAACAATAAGCATTTCATATTTCTTTTTGACAGTAGGTAGAGGTATTTGAAAACTTCCAATAGTGATTGTCGGAGATTTTTCAATAACATTAATACCATTCACTTGAAATTGTTTCTTCGGAAAGTGCACCGTATGCTCATTACCATTGATATAAAAGGTGACCTTGCTTTTATTGCAATCAATAACAGCCCCTGTAGTATTCAAGAAGGGTCTACCAAGGATAATCGACATGTTGTCGTCCTCGGGCATCTCATATATAACAAAGTCAGTCAAAATAGTAACATTGGCAACAACAACGGGCACATCCTCACAGATACCGATAGGTATGACAGTTGATTTGTCAGCCATTTGCAAAGATATTTCAGTAGGTGTGAGTTTATTTAAGTCAAGTCTCTTATATAAAGATAAAGACATAACACTAACACCAGCTCCTAAATCACACAAAGCAATTTTCACATAATTCTTTTTGATAGAGCAAGGTATAGTTGGTATTCCCGGATCTCCAAGTTTTTTAGGTACTCCATCTTTAAAAGTGTAATTAGCAAGCATAGTGGATATTTCAGCTTCCAGTATTTTTATCTTATTTGTGATGATGTCTTTCATATACTTTGCATAAGGAGGCATTTTAAGGATGCCAGTCAAGCGAGTACGCAAAAAGACTGGCCTCGGCATTTTAGCAAAGCGTTCAAATTCTTCATCAACTTTTTTTAGTTGACTTGGGTGGAAAAGGCATAGGTTTTTGAACCCACGGTTCTCTTTCTTTTCCGTGTTTTCTAGCAATGAAGTCTCTTTTGTCATAGCTTTTATTCTTAGGTTGTGGGTTATCAAGACCAATAGGTGGTTCTATCTCTACATCATTATCTGGTTCTTTATCATTTGGTTGAGTGTCTTCATGAACCTCATCATTATCTTTTTCATTATCACTAGGTAAGTGTTCATTACCAGGTTGAGTTTCAGCATTTGAGATAGAAACTTCATTTTCATTATCAGGAGGTTTATCTATCTCAGGTTCACTAGGAGCACGTGAAGTCCTATCATTTTTCTTTTTCTTTTCCTTTCTAGAAGGACTAGGTGCACTAGTGTTAGCTCTTGTGAATATTTTTCAATTCTTTTTGGGTGTCCCTCAGGATAAAGTGGTTCCTGAGTCATTTTACCTCCTCTAGTTGCAACTCTAACAGCAAAGTCATGCATATTATGATTCATTTCATCAAGTAATTCTCTTTGTGATTTAGCAACTTGCTCTAACTGAGCTTGAATCATATAAGCATGATTTCAAACACCTCTAACATCATTTGATATTCTAAATAACAAGTCACTCAAGCGAGCAATCATATCAGAATTATATTTCAATTGTTTCATAACATTTGCATTGAAGTGATCTTGTTTTCTAATGTAGTTTTCAAACTCATAAAGGCATTGGCTAGGATGCATATTGTGAGGGTTGTCATTATCATTGAATTTCATAAGAGAATTTACCTCTACCACCTTAGGAGGTGATGGTGTATTAAGCCCATGTATTTCTTCAATAGGAGGTAAATTTTTAACATCCTCATCTTTAATACCTTTTTCCTTCATATATTTTCTTGCCTCTTGCATATCTTCAGGACTGAGATATAATATACCCCTCTTCTTCGGAGTGGGTTTAACTGGTGGTTCAAGAATAGTCCAATCATCATAATTTTTTAATATGTTATTCAATAATTCTTCAGCTTGTCCAATAGTTCGTTCCCTGAAAACACAACCAGCACAACTGTCTAGGAAGTCCCTAGAAGCATCGGTTAGTCCATTATAGAAGATATCAAGTATTTCATTTTTCTTAAGAGGATGATCAGGCCAACCATTAATTAACTAGCAAAGCCTCCCCCAAGCTTGTGGGAGATTCTCTTCTTTAGTTTGCACAAAGTTAAATATTTCCTATAAGGCATCTTGTTTCTTATGAGCAGGAAAATATTTTTTAGAGAAGTAATAAATCATATCCTAGGGACTACGCACACTACCAGGAGCAAGAGTATTGTACCAAGCTTTAACATCACCCTTTAATGAGAAAGGAAATAATTTGAGAATAAAGTAATAGCGAGTTTTCTCATCATGAGTAAAAAGGGTGGCTATATCATTCAACTTAGTAAGATGTGCCACAACAGTTGCAGTTTCATAACCATGGAAAGGATCAGATTCAACCAAAGTAATTAACTCTGGGTCGACAGAGAATTCATAATCCTTGTCATCAATAAAGATAGGTGAAGTAGCAAACTCAGGATCATATTTCATTCTAGCATTCAGAGATTTTTCTTTATACTTGTGTAGTAATTTCTATGGATAATCTCTATCATTGCAAGCAAGAATATCTCTAGTTGTTTCTTCACTTGTAACATAACCTTTTGGTACCTTAGGCAATTCATATCTAGGAAGGCTAGTCCTAGAAGGTGTTTCAGGAGATTCAGTTTCAATCTCATCATCAGATTCAACAACATCATGTTGTATAACTCTAGCAATTTGTTTATCAAGAAATTCACCAAGTGGCACATCATCATTATCAAGCAAGGTACTAGCATCACCATAAACATTATCCATAGCAGAAGTAGCATCATCAATAACCTGCGACATATCAGGATTAATAGCATGTGGTGGTGTTGCAAGTTTACTCATAACAGAAGGTGAATCTAAAGCAGAACTGGATGTCAGTTCCTTACCTCCCCTCGTCTTTGAGGGAAATATCTTAGTCTTTGGATCCTTCAGATTCTTCATAGTGATAATATGATAATAATCCCAAGTGACTCAACAAATATAGCTATGCTCCCCGACAACGGCGCCAGAAAAAGGTCTTGATAACTTAGAAGTATAGGGGATCGCAACAGTTTACGAGGGTAGAGTATTCAACCCAAATTTATAGTTTCGACACAAGGGGAGCCAAAGAATATTTGAAGGTATTAGCAGCTGAGTTGTCAATTCAACCACACCTGGAGATTAATTATCTGTAGCAAAGTGATCAGTAGCAAAGTAATATGATAGTTTTGATAGTAGTGACAACATCAATAGTAATAGTAACAGTGCTAGCAGTATTTTTGTAGCAAGTGTAACAGTGATGATAGCAGTAGTAACTTAGCAGAACAATATAGGATAAATTCGTAGGCATTGGATCAGTGACTTGTTGGATGATATTCATCATGTGACAGTTATAACCTAGGGCGATACGGAACTAGCTCCAGTTCATCGATATAATGTAGGCATGTATTCCGTAATTAGTCATACGTGCTTTATTAAAAGAACTTGCATCCTACCCCCGATGAGTCTCTTGACATGATCCACAATCTTATAACTATCAATCTTATCATTAGAGGATTGCCTAGAAACTTGATTGTTTGCTTGCCTACTATTGAATGTGCTTACACCATATGGAGATTTCTTGAGGGATGTTTTCCAAACTATTCCTTGAAAAATCTAGATGTGATTCTTCAAAAGTCCATAATTTTTCATAAAATGAAACCTAGTGATCCTAAATTTGATGATTGTCTATTCGAGCTTCGTGACCTTATGCATGCCAAAGAGGATGTTGGAGTCATTAGTAGCGTTATCTCTCAAGTCATTAGAATTCATAAAGATGCACATTACCATGGTCATACATTTAATGAATCACTCTCTCTAGGTGATGATCAATCACAAGATGATGTTGAACATGGATACTATGATGAACATGATGATAGTGACTTTGATCTCGATGAGTCTATGAGACACTTTGGTCTTATGGCAAACCTTTGCAGCTACATGGCTGGGGGAAAGGAATGGGTTCTTGATAGTGGATGTACCGATCACATGACCAGAGACAAGGATATGTTTCATGAGCTTGCTAAAAATGACGACCCTCAAAAGTATGTCACTTTTGGTGATAACCCAAAGGGTAAGGTGGTTGGCCTTGGTAAGGTGGCCATCTCACATGACAGCTCCATCCAAAATCTTATGCTCGTTGAATCTCTTGGCTACAATTTACTTTCCATATCTAGACTAGCTGACTTTGGTTTCAATGTCCTATTTACTCAAGTAGATTGCCAAGTGTTTTGAAGAGATAATCATAATATGGTCTTTACCGGTATATGTAGAGGTGATCTATAGATTGTTGATTTCACTAAAAAAGCTCAACCTAGAACTTGTTTAATTGCTAAATCTTCTAAAGGTTGGTTGTGGCATAGAAGGTTAGGCCACGTGGGAATGAGAAATCTTGATAAGCTTATTAAAGGTGATCATATCCTTGGAGTTAAAGACGTTATATTCGACAAGGATAGACTTAGCAGTGCTTGTTAGGCAGGAAAAAGGGTTGGAGGAAGCCACCCCGTGAAAAACATTATGACCACGAGAAGACCGCTCGAGATACTTCATATGGATCTTTTTGGTCCTAACGCCTACAAAAGTCTCGGTGGTAACTCGTTCGGTTTAGTCATTGTCGATGACTTTTCAAGATTTACGTGGGTGTTATTTCTTGATGATAAATCGCGGGTCCAAAAGATCTTCAAGAACTTCGCTAGGAAAGCTTTAAATCAATTTTAAGTGAAGATAAAGAAGGTTCACGACGACAACGGAATGGGGTTCAAGAACGCCAATGTGGACACCTTTCTTGACGAACAAGGGATTTCACATGAGTTCTCGGCTACGTACACACCTCAACAAAATGGAGTTGTTTAGAGGAAGAACCGGACTCTTATTGAGATGGCGAGAATGATGCTTGATGAGTACAAGACACCAAAACACTTTTGGGCGGAAGCGGTTGAGACAGCTTGTCATGCAACAAATCGCCTATATCTTCACAAGCTACTCGTCAAGACGGCATACGAGCTTCTCACCGGTAACAAACCCCAAGTTGGATACTTTCGAGTATTCAACTCAAAGTGCTATATTCTTGATAAGCATCGTCATTCAAAATTTGCTCCTAAATCTCATAAAGGATTCCTACTCGGTTATGGCTCGAACTCTCACACTTACCGTGTCTACAACAATTTCACTCGAAAGGTTGAAGAGATTGTAGATGTGAAGTTTGATGAATCTAATGGCTTGCAAGTAGAGCAATTGCCAATTGATGTAGGAGACAAAGACCCTTCGGAAGCAACCCAAGACTTGTCTATTGGCAAGATTCGCCCAACGGAGGTGGAGGAGAGTACTGATACGTCCATTTTGCATCATGTTTTGCTACTGTTATTTATAATGTTTTTATTCATAATAATGCTTTTTGGAGTAATTCCAATGCCTTTTCTCTCATAATATGCAAGGTATACACAAGGAGGGAGAATTCCGGCAGCTGGAAATCTGGACCTAGAAAAGCTACGTCAGGCTACCTATTCTGCGCAACTCCAAACAAGCTGAAACTTCATGGAGTTTTTTATGGAATATTTGAGGAATATTAGAGCAAATAACTACCAGAGGGGGCCCACCAGGTGGGCACAACCCACCTGGGTGCGCTAGGGAGCCCAAGCGCACCCTGGTGGGTTGTGCTCACCCAGTCCCACCTCCACTGCCCATCTTCTGGTATATAAGTCATTTTGACCTAGAAAAAATAAGGAGAGGACTTTTAGGATGGAGCACCACCATCTCGAGGCGGAACTTGGAGCGATTCTGCCAGGGGAACTTCCCTCCCAAAGGGGGAAATCATCGTCATCATCATCACCAACAACTCTCCCATCTTGGGGAGGGCAATCTCCATCAACATCTTGAACAACACCATCTCATCTCAAACCCTAGTTCATCTCTTGT
Organism: Triticum dicoccoides; assembly: GCF_002162155.2. Classification (NCBI taxonomy): domain Eukaryota; kingdom Viridiplantae; phylum Streptophyta; class Magnoliopsida; order Poales; family Poaceae; genus Triticum; species Triticum dicoccoides. The sequence goes on along the minus strand of NC_041382.1, from coordinate 590,150,462 downwards.
GTTCAATCTTGTTACCAGAACTATAGATTGGTGCTTGTGGGTGACTAGTAGTGTTGATTACATCTTGTAGTTGATTACTATATGGTTTATTTGGTGGAAGAATATATGTTCAGATCCAATATGCTATTTAATACCCCTCTGATCTTGAGCATGATTATCATTTGTGAGTAGTTACTTTTGTTCTTGAGGTCATGGGAGAAATCATGTTGCAAGTAATCATGTGAACTTGATATGTGTTCGGTATTTTGATAGTATGTATGTTGTGATTCCCTTAGTGGTGTCATGTGAACGTCGACTACATGACACTTCACCATATTTGGGCCTAAGGGAATGCATTGTGGAGTATAAATTAGATGATGGGTTTCGAGAGTGACAGAAGCTTAAACCCCAGTTTATGCGCTATTCCGTAAGGGACTGATTGGATCCAAAAGTTTAATGCTATGGTTAGAATTTATTCTTAATATTTTTCCCATAGTTGTGTATGCTTGCGGGAGGGTTAATCATAAGTAGGAGGTTTGTTCGAGTAAGAACAACACCTAAGCACCGGTCCACCGACATATCAAATTATCAAAGTACCAAACACGAATTAAACCAACACGATGAAAGTGACTAGATGAAAATCCCGTGTACCCTCAAGAACACTTTGCTTATTATAAGAGACCGTTTTGTCTTGTCCTTTGCCTCAAAAGGATTGGGCTACCTTGTTGCACTTTTGTTACTATTATTGTTACTTGCTCGCTATAAATTATCTTGCTATCAAACTACTCCGCTACTTATAATTTTACCACTTGCAGACATTACCTTGCTGAAAACCACTTGTCATTTCCTTCTGCTCCTTGTTGGGTTCGACACTCTTACTTATCAAAAAGAGCTACAATTGATCCCCTATAATTGTGGGTCATCAAGTACCTCGTATGTTCAAGTGGAAGCCTCTACCTCACAACAAGGTGAACCACGAGTTTACTCAGAGGCATCCACAAGTGGGACACACCAAGATGATGGAAACGAGGAAGTACACCAAGATGAACCTCATCAACCTCCTTCTCCATCTCCGCAAGAGAACAACAACACCAACAACGAAGAAGGCCAAGAGGAATAACAAGATGATGAAGAGGATGTTCCACCTCGATCCAAACAAAAGCTCTCACGAGTTAGATCAAGAGTCTCAAGAGATCATCCCATCGAACAAATCTTTGATGATATCCAAACCGGGAGAATTACTCGCTCTAAAACTCGTTTGGTTAATTTCTATGAACATTACTCATTCATCTCTAGTATTGAACCTATGAAGGTTGAAGAAGCGCTTGATGATCTGGACTGGGTGAACGCCATGCACGAAGAGCTACACAACTTCGAGAGGAACCAAGTGTGGACGTTGGTAGAAAAGCCGGACAACAACCAGAATGTCATTGGTACAAAATGGGTGTTTTGGAATAAGCAAGATGAAGATGGACAAGTTGTACGCAACAAGGCCCGTCTCGTCGCCCAAGGCTACACTCAAGTCGAAGGTATGGACTATGGTGAGACATATGCCCCCGTTGCTATACTTGAGTCCATTCACATCTTACTTGCTTATGCCAATCACCATGACATTACTTTGTATCAAATGGACATTAAAAGTGCTTTTCTGAATGGTGAAATTGAGGAGGAAGTGTATGTTAAACAACCTACCGGCTTTTTTAATCCTAAGAAACCCGATCATGTTTACAAACTTCACAAAGCTCTTTATGGTCTCAAACAAGCTCCTAGAGCGTGGTATAAATGCTTGACTAAGTTTCTTATTGAAAAAGGCTTTGAGATTGAAAAAATTTACTCTACACTTTTTACTATAAGGGTTAATGGTGAATTATTTGTGTGTCAAATTTATGTGGATGATATCATATTTGGCTCGACTAACCCTCATTTTAATGAAAAGTTTGGAAGGCTAATGTCAGAGAAGTTTGAGATGTCTATGATGAGTGAACTCAAGTTCTTTCTTGGTTGTCAAGCAAACTAAGGAGGGTACCTTTGTTTCCCAAACAAAGTATACCAAGGACTTATTCAAGAAGTTCAACATGCAAGAAAGCAAAGGTATGAAAACACCCATTCCTACTAGTGGACATCTTGACTTGACAAAGGATGGAAAACCGTTTGACCAAAAGGTTTATCGCTCTATGATTGGTTCATTGTTATATCTATGTGCCTCCTGGCCCGATATTATGCTAAGTGTGTGCATGTGTGCATGATATCAAGCGGCCCCTTAGGAATGTCATCTTAAGGATGTGAAAAGGATAGTGAGATACTTGATCCATACACCAAACTTTGGCATTTGGTATCCTAAGAGGTCTTCTGTTGATCTTGTTGGCTACTCTGATTCAGACTATGCCGGTGACAAGGTTGATAGAAAGTCCATGTCGTGTACTTGTCAATTTCTTGGTAGATCTTTTATGTCTTGGTCCTCCAAGAAACAGAACTCGGTATCCTTATCCACCGCCGAAGCGGAATACATTACCACTGGTTCATGTTGTGCTCAATTTCTTTGGATGCCAAACTCTTAAAGATTATGGGATATATGTGAAACATGTTCCATTGCTTTACGATAATGAGAGTGCCATTAAGATCGCTCACAATCCCGTGCAACATAAATACTTGATGAGAAAGTATTTTGCCATTTGAGAGGTGAATTGAACATCTTGATGCTTCAAACTTGGAGTAGAAACTCCATTTGGATACATGCAAGGCATGAGCCCTTGACTAATCCTTGATATTTCTCTTATGATGATGAGCATATGTCTTGGATCTATACTTGTACCCTTGCATGTCATCTAACCCTTGTAGGTACTTGGATGAATCCAAATCTATGATATTGCAACTCACTCACATCTTGAGCAATATCTACATCACCAAGTCTCTACTATTTGGTGGTAGAAGACAAGGAAGCATGAATCCTTTCAACATATCCTTTGACAATTTCTATATATCAAATTTCATTTGGTATCAAATTTCTGATTGTCATTTTCGATACACAAGTGCTCTTCCTTGCAAAGCTAAGCCATGTAGGTAGATGAACTCAAACTACAAGTGGTGCTCCCAACTCTTGATGAGCTACGTCAACCTTGAGCATCCAACACAAGTTTGACTACATGATCAAGATCAACACCACCACGCAAGGTATGTTATTCCATCTTAGATAAGCTTTACCCCAAGACATGGGTCAAAGCATCTCAACAAGATGTGAATACATCAAAATGCTTAAACAAAAAATGGTAACCCCATTTTGAGCTTAAATAATGAGTATGACCTACGATCAAGTGTTCTCACTTGACTCCTCAGTCAATATACTCTAACATAGGTGACTTTGTTGCCGACCCCTTCTAGATGAAGTTCTCTAGTGTTTCTTTGTGTTCTTGCATTTGTCTCTTGCTTGCTTGTTCCTCTTTCAAAAAAAACTTCATCCAGATTTCTTTTCTTTCGTTTTGTCAGTTATTTTTTGCATTCCCTGCATCTAATTCATTGCAAATCCTTTAGTTAATTCCTTGCAAACCTTTGTGCGATCTTATTTGCCAAGTGAACTAAGATGACAAAAATTTCCTCTGCATTGAACTCGGACTCACCGATTTTTGCCTCTCGGCTAGACCGAACTGCAATGTATCTTGTAGATTGTTCATCGGTACAACCGACAAGAACAAACCTGGTGTGACTGATATGCATCATCCATGACAGTGCTAACTCGGTGTCATTGATGAAAAAGAATTAGCGTTACCGATTTCACTACCGAGAAAACATTTTGCCATTAAAATTGCCTTTTCTTCTCCAGCTCCACTCGATGATTCTTGTCCTCTACTAGCATCTTAAATTACATGCTACTTTGTAATGTGACTCAAGGACCAAACCTATATGACTCATGCTCCAGAAGATCCCTTCTTGGAAATTGATGTCAAAGGGGGAGAGAGAGCACAACAAAGCTTATCACATATGAGAGAAAGCACATCTTAGCTTCAGCTTCTTCAGATGCTTATTAACCATAGATGAGAGAAGTCACATGTATTTAAGAGGGGAAGACATGTTAGCATATGTTGCTTTGATCTGATGTTCTTTTACCCTATCTTCTCCCATTATCCAATATCATATTCAGGGGGAGAAAGAGTTCATATCTAAGGGAAGATTTTTTTTGGAATTCATTGCATATCTTTAATCCTTGGGGACATGTATATATCCAAATAGAGTACTAAGTGCTCACTCACTACATGTCATCCCAATCTTGGTACTCTTGTGGTTTTCTCCGTTTGCTTTGTGTAGTAAGTGTTCTTGTGTTATCTAACCCAGTTTTCTCAAGTTCACCTCTTCCAAAGCCAGCTCAATACCACAAGGTAAGTATATGCATCACACTCATGTGCATGATGATCTCTTGTTGATGTACATACTGTTTGCAAGGAGGACTCATGAACATGAAGGTACATTCCCTGTATTTACATCATTTGCTCTGCATATAGCCAAGATACATGTAACTCATTGCTTTCTCTGACATGCTTATGCATTCACATGCTCTTACATACAATCTTTACATGACTGCATACATGTAGGGGGAGCCTATGCTTGTTAATGTCCTTCCAAAGCTTTACTTATTATTCTTCATATCTTTATCGAAGGCTTTGATGTATGTTATCATCAATTACCAAAAAGGGGGAGATTGAAAGCACAAGTGCTCCCTGGGTAATTTTGGTAATTAATGTCAACATATCTCTTGTTGGACTAATACTTTCATCTAGTATATTTCATAAAGTTCAGCAAAGGCGTGGCATGAACAAGAGGGTGTGAAACCCCTTCAAGATGCTAAGGACAGAAGATTGGCAAAAACTCAAGACTCTTCATTTCTGTTTCAGTGATCCAACATCACATTGAGTCCATAGGAAAGCCAATACTATTAAGAGTGGATGAGGTGTTGCTTAATGGTCTACTTGCTCAAAGTGCTTAGTGATATGCTCCAAAGCCCTCAACCACTTTCTCAATTCCAAACATGTCCCAAACCTAAAGTCAAACTCGGCCCCACCTATTTGATTTATCCGGCGCCATCGAGTTCACTTGACATAGCCACTGCCAGAAATCCTAATCAGTTTGGTCTTGCCGATGGGACCTCGATCTCACCGAGATGGGCTTGCAAACTCTCTGTTGCCCATTGCAACTATTTCAGTCTCACCGAAATAGGTAGTCGGCCTCACCGAGTTTGCTTGACCAACTCTCTGTTTGCTTATTACTAAAATTGGTCTCACCGAGTTTGTGTAATCGGTCAAACCGAGATGAGGTTTTACCCTAACCCTTGCACATTGGTCCCACCAAGTTGATCATGTCGGTCCCACCGAAAAGCCTAACGTTCACATTTTGAACTGAAAAGGTCTCACCGAGTTCATATATTCGGCCTGACCGAGTTGGCTCATTTATGTGTAACTGTTAGATTTTGTGTGGAGGCTATATATACCCCTCCACCCTCCTCTCCATCAGAGAGAGAGAGAGCCATCAGAACGTGCCTACACTTCCACTACTCATTTTCTGAGAGAGAACCACCTACTCATGTGTTGAGACCAAGACATTCCAATCCAACCACAAGAATCTTGAAATCTAGCCTTCGCCAAGTTGCTTTCCACTCAAATCATCTTTCCACCATAGCCAAATCTGTGAGAGAGAGTTGAGTGTTGGGGAGACTATCATTTGAAGCACAAGAGCAAGGAGTTCATCATCAACACACCATCTATTACCTTTTGGAGAGTGGTGTCTCCTAGATTGGTTAGGTGTCACTTGGGAGCCTCCGACAAGATTGTGGAGTTGAACCAAGGAGTTTGTACGGGCAAGGAGATTTCCTACTTCATGAAGATCTACCCTAGTGAGGCAAGTCCTTCGTGGGCGATGGCCATGGTGGGATAGACAAGGTTGCTTCTTCGTGGACCCTTCGTGGGTGGAGCCCTCCGTCGACTCACACAATCGCTACCCTTCGTGGGTTGAAGTCTCCACCAACGTGGATGTACGATAGCACCACCTATCGGAACCACGCCAAAAATCTCTGTGTCTCCAATTGCGTTTTCACACTCCAATCACATCTCTTTACTTTCTTGCAACTTGCATGCTTTACTTTCCGCTGCTCATATACTCTTGCCATGCTTGCTTGAAATGTATTGTGAATGCTTAAACTTGTGATAAAACTCCACCTCAACTTGAAGAATTCAAAAACTGCTACTTTTACTAGTTGAGGGTCTAATCACCCCCTCTAGACACCTCTTCTCGATCCTTTCAGCAGGCTAGCATATTACCGTATCTCGGGAAAGCTGGCTACGACATCAAGCTTGTTGATAGTGATGGCTTCACGCGGGCCATGTCATAGGCTAAGTGGTCCGTCCCCAACCCCTCTGGTTCAACCGCCGTCGATCTCTTCAACGGCCCTGTCGCTGATCTCCTCCCAAGCGGTCAAGGATTTGTGATCCTTATATGCCATCAAGCCCATTTTCTAATTTCCGAAGGACATGTTCTACAACGGCAGCTTGGGATCCTTAATTGCCAAGTCAGATCTCATCGACCATGACTACGACCATGAGGAGGGCACCCACGAAGGTTCTTCCAAGGTGAAACAGCCCATCTGTGATATTAGAGAGTGCACCATGGATCTGTGCTCTTCCAACTGGAAGGATCCCGTCCATGAAATGTGAGGCAACATCGTATCAACAAATCATACCTTTTCTAGCATGCCAACCCGTACCCTTTGTTGTAGTAGCATTTTTCGTGCGGTGCTTTAACTGTGTCGTGTTTAATTATTTTAGTTATGCAAAAATGTATTGTTCAATAGGGCCATTTGATGTTTAAGTATGAATTGTCCACTCCAGTTTCACAAATGGCTATATTTGGTTGTTTATAGTGAGTAGATGCCTTGTTTATCTATATTTGGTTGTTAGGTTGGTTGTAGTGAGCATTTTTTCAGTTATCGAGTAGATGCCTTGTTTATATGTATTTGGTTCTTAGTTTGGTTGCAGTGAGCATTTGTCCAGTTATCAAGCAGATGCCTTGTTTATCTGTATTTGCTTGTTAGGTTGCCTTTTTAGCATTTGTCCAATTTTCAAGCAGATGCCTTGTTTATCTGTATTTGCTTGTTAGGTTGGTTGCAGTGAGCATTTGTCCCATTTTCAAGCATATGCCTTGTTTATCTGTATTTGCTTGTTAGGTTGGTTGCAATGAGACTCTGTCCAGTTTTCAATGGCTATATTTGGTTGTTATACTGATCATTTATGCCTTGTTTATTTCAATCATTCACAATGTGGTGTTCATTATGTGCAAGTCGGAACTGTGCCCCTCGACTGCATCAGTACCAGTTTGAATGGCTATATTTGGTTTCAGTTATGCCTGGTGTAGTTAACACATGCCCTTTATTTCAGTTTTACACATTTATGTTTAAGCATTACCTAACAATACCAGTTTGAATTACAATATTTGATGGCTGTTAAGCCTGCTGTCGGTAACATTGCCTTCCATTTTATATCTGCTTTAACAGCATGTTGAAACCAACAAATTCAAGCTATCATTTGGAGATGATGTTGTTTACCTTTGCTATATTTGTTTTATGTTAAGGTTGATGTACTTATCATGCCTTTCCACTACTTATGCAGGACAACAACGGGAGTGTGGCCACCGTTTTCTGCCGAGGTTAGCTTCATCCCTTGGCTTGTACTCCCCCCATCCTTCCATAATATAGTGCATATAGATCTAGGCCTGGACACTTGTTAGCTTCTAATATTGACTTGTTGCTTGTAGGTACATATGCCCTTGGCAAGGATCCATGCATCAACCCTTTTTGTGTATGGGGCAATGAGATATTCATGAACAAGCATCAAGTGAGGAAACTGATAAGGATTATTAGCAAAAAGATACGAATGGTGGCAAGCAAATTATTTGTTTATGCCCTATCCAACACAACAGTGAGCCGTAGTATGGTAACTACAAACTCTGCAGCCTTCTCTTTTTACTGCCCATAATGAGTTGTTAGACAACAATGTCTGAATCTTTTTCGGTTGCAGTGGTTCCTGAAGCAGTTCACTCAAGATTACCTTGCAAAGTACATGATTGGTGGACACACAATGAAGGTTAAAGTATTTCATCCAAACTACAACAAGCATCGAGAAGTTGTAATGAAGATAGTGAAGGATGGACGGGCAGCTATCACAAGGGGTTGGCCTAGAGTCGTGTGCACATTACGCATGGAGGAGGGCAAAATATGGGCATTCCGCTTCACCTTCTCCAGCAACCAGAATGTCTTTCGCCTCTCTCTTTATAGTCTTTAGTACAACTATGGTTCATCATTCTTTACTTGGTGCTTCTGTAGTTCTTCAGTATATGTACCGGTGCATCGAATTATGCATTCGTGGTTGAACCTATATTTGTAATAAATATGGTTGGATATGAAATAAGTGATTGCCTACTTCCAAATTCAAAACATGTGATTTTAAAATTTGGGACTAATTAGGGATTAATTAGGGATTACACTGCACACAGTTTGTGAAAGCAAAACGTCTGCGATAGACGTGGAGATCAGACACGTTTCTAGGATCCACTACGTGTGCGATCAATCTCCACTGCACACACACGATCAGCCAAGAAAAAACGTGTGCGATTAACAACAGCATCGCACACGGTTATTTCTTATTAAATGTTTGTGATAGTCATCTTATCACACACGCTTCAAAATTATCGATTGTTTGTGATGTTGTGCACATTGCAAACGTTTTGTCATAGAAGAACGTGTGCGATGTACATACTAACAGAAACGTATTCCTTGGATTGACTGTGTGGAATGTACATACGAACGGAAACGTTTAGCGGGGACTAACAGTGTGGGATGTACTTACGACCGAAAATGATTTTGCCTGTATAATTGTATTTTTTAGCACTACTATATGTATAACCATATTTGAGCGCTCGCCAGTCGCACACGACCTCATTTTGTCGAGCGTGTGTGCCAGGAGGGCATATCCCCGACGGTTTCTGGGTCGTGTGGGAAGGACCCCCCTATCATAGTCACTCACTTGGCGATGTTCTGAATGCCGTCACGGGAAGGGGTTAAAAATCGTTTGTATAGCACCGATGCGTACCAGTGATACCAAACGGAGTCCAAACGAAATGAAACTTTTTGACGATTTTTCTTGGACCAGAAGACACCTAGGAAGCTTCAGAGAAGAACTAATATATCGAATAAAAAATTTCAAACCAAACTAATAATTGGGTATTTATAGATAATCTTAATCATAAACCCACAATTCATCGGATCTCGGCAAACACACCGCAAAAAGAATTACATCGAATAGATCTCCAAGAACATCGAGGAGAACTTTGTATTGAGATCCAAAGATAGAGAAGAAGCCATTTAGCTAATAACTATGGACCCGAAGGTTTGTGGTAAACTACTCACACATCATCGGAGAGGCCATGGTGTTGATGTAGAAGCCCACCGTGATCGAATCCCCCTTCGGCAGATCGCCGAAAAAGGTCCCCAGATGGGATCTCACAGGTATAGAAGGTTGTGGCGGTGGAAAAGTGGTTTCGTGGCTCCCCATGATGTTTTCATGGTATAAGAGTATATATAGGCAAAAGAAGTAGGTCGGTGGAGCTGCGAGGGGCCCACGAGGGTGGGTGCGCGCTTGGCCCCCCTAGGCGCACCGCCCTACCTCGTGGCCACCTCGCCGCTTCCTTGACGTCCACTCCAAGTCTCCTGGATTGTGTTTGTTCCAAAAAAGATCCTCACGAAGGTTTCATTCCGTTTGATATTCCTTTTCTGCGAAACACTGAAATAGGCAAAAACACATCAATTTGCACTGGGCTTTCGGTTAATGGGCAAGTCCTAAAAATAATATACAAGTGTATAATAAAGCCCATAAACATCCAAAACAGATAATATAATAGCATGCAACAATCAAAAATTATATATATGTTGAAGACGTATCAAGCATCCCAAGCTTAATTCCTGCTCGTCCTCGAGTAGGTAAATGATAAAAACAATTTTTTATGTGGAATGCTACCTAACATAATTTTCAATGTATTTCTCTTTATTGCGGCATGAATGTTTAGATTCGAAAGATTCTAGACAGAAGTTTAATATTGACATAAAAATAATAATACTTCAAGCAATGCTAACCAAGCAATCATGTCTAATCAAAATAACATAGCCAAAGAAAGCTTATCCCTACAAAGTCATATAGTTTGTCCATGCTTCATTTTTTCACAAAATGCTCCCATCATGCACAACCCCGATGACAAGCCAAGCAATTGTTTCATACTTTAGTCTTTTCAAAGTCTTTCTACTTTCACGCAATATATGAGCACGAGCCATGGATATAGCACTATGGGTGGAATTGAATATGATGATGGAGGTTGTGTGGAGAAGACAAAAAGGGAGAAAGTCTCACATTGACACGGCTAATAAACGAGCTATGGAGATGCCCATCAATTGATGTCAACGCACGGAGTAGGGATTGCCATGCAACAGATGCACTAGAGATATAAATATATGAAAGCTCAACAAAAGAAACTAAGTGGGTGTGCATCCAACTTGCTTGCTCACGAAGACCTAGGGCATTTGAGGAAGCCCATTGTTGGAATATACAAGCCAAGTTCTATAATCAAAAATTCCCACTAGTATATGAAAGTGACAACATAAGAGACTCTCTATCATGAAGATCATGGTGCTACTTTGAAGCACATGTGTGGAAAAAGGATAGTAACATTGCCCCTTCTCTCTTTTTCTCTCATTTTTTGGGCCTCTATTTTTTTATGGCCTTTCTCTTTTTTTCAAAGAACTTTCCTCACATGGGACAATGCTCTAATAATGAAAATAATCACACTTTTATTTACTTTACAACTCAAGAATTACAACTCGATACTTAGAACAAAATATGACTCTATGTGAATGCCTCTGGCGGTGTACCGGGATGCAATGAATCAAGAGTGACATGTATGAAAGAAATATGAAGGTGGCTTTGCCACAAATACGATGTCAACTACATGATCATGCAAGGCAATATGACAATCATGGAGCGTGTCATAATAAACGGAACGGTGGAAAGTTGCATGGCAATATATCTCGGAATGGCTATGGAAATGCCATAATAGGTAGGTATGGTGGTTGTTTTGAGTAAGATATAAGGAGGCCTATGTGTGATAGAGCGCATCCTATCATGGGGTTTGGATGCACCGGCGAAGTTTGCACCAACTCTCGAGGTGAGAAAGGGCAATGCACGGTACCGAAGAGGCTAGCAATGATGGAAGGGTGGGAGTGTGTATAATCCATGGACTCAACATTAGTCATAAAGAACTCATATACTTATTTCAAAAATCTACAAGTCATCAAAACCGAGCACTACGCGCATGCTCCTAGGGGGATAGATTGGTAGGAAAAGACCATCGCTCGTCCGCGACCGCCACTCATAAGGAAAGCAATCAAAGAACACCCCATGCTTCAAATTTGTCACATAACGTTTACCATATGTGCATGCTACGGGACTTGCCAACTTCAACGCAAGTATTTCTCAATTCCATAATTACTCAACTACAACTCTAATATTACCACCTTTATATCTCAAAACAACTATCAAGAATCAACCTTCTCATAACATTTAATGTACCCTATATGAAAGTTTTTATTATACCCATCTTGGATGTCTATCATATTAGGACTAATTTCATAACCAAAGCAAATTACCATGTTGTTCTAAAAGACTCTCAAAATAATATAAGTGAATCATGAGAGATCAATAATTTTTATAAAATAAAACCACCACCGTGCTCTAAAAAGATATAAGGGAAGCACTAGAGCAAAATTATCTAGCTCAAAAGATATAAGTGAAGCACATAGAGTATTCTAATAAATTCTGATTCATGTGTGTGTCTCCCAAAAGGTGTGTACAGCAAGTATGATTGTGGTAAACTAAAAATCAAAGACACAAATCATACAAGAGGCTCCAAGCAAAATGCATATCATGTGGTGAATAAAAATATAACTTCAAGTAAAGTTACCGATAGATGAAGACGAAAGAGGGGATGCCTTCGGGGGCATCCCCAAGATTAGGCTTTTGGTTGTCCTTGAATTTTACCTTGGGGGGCCTTGGGCATCCCCAAGCTTAGGCTCTTTCCACTCCTTGTTCCGAAATCCATCAAATCTTTACCCAAAAACTTGAAAACTTCACAACACAAAACTCAATAGAAAATCTCATGAGCTCCGTTAGTATAAGAAAACAAACCACCACTTTAAGGTACTGTAACAAACTCATTCTTTATTTATATTGGTGTTAAACCTACTGCATTCCAACTTCTCTATGGTTCATACCCCCCGATACTAGCCATAGATTCATCAAAATAAGCAAACAACACACGGAAAACAGAAACTGTCAAAAACAGAACAGTCTGTAGTAATCTGTATGTTTCGAATACTTATGTAACTCCAAAAATCCTGAGAAATTAGGAAATCCTAAATAATTTGTATATTTATCTACTTCAGTTTGAATCAGTATTTTATCACTCTCTTGTTAAAAACGAAAATTATTCTTGTGAGTGCATACTTTCTGTTTTTCTCAGCAAGATCAAATAACAGTCATCCAAGTAGATCCTAAAGGATTTACTTGGCACAAACACTAATTAAAACATAAAAAAACACAATCATAACAGAGGATAGATGATTTATTTATTACTAAATAGGAACAAGGAACAAAATAAAATTGGGTTGCCTCCCAACAAGCGCTATCGTTTAATGCCCCTAGCTAGGCATTGATAACTTAAATGATGCTCACATGAAAGACAAGAATTGAAGCACAAAGAGAGCATCATGAAACACGTGACAAACACATCTAAGTCTAACATACTTCCTATGCATAGGCATCTTATAGGCAAAAAATTATCATAGCAAGCAAAAACTCGCATATGCAAGGAAACGGAAAGAAACAATAGCAATCTCAACATAACGAGAGGTAATTTAGTACTCCCTCCATTTTTGTATACAAGGCCACTATCAAAATTACAATTTACAGCTATACAAGGCCACTAACACCAATCGAGATAAAATTTATGAGGTTTGTCTCGTACTAGCAACCGAGGACATTAATACCGCATGCATGCATGTGGGGGTGAGAAGGTTGATCTTAATGCACCACATTAATCAACTAATAAGGAGTGAGAGAGTTGTCTTGTTGTGTGTTGAAGAGGAAAATACACATTAATTAACACACCAAGCGAGAGGAAAAGACTAGTTTGCAACATTGGCTTAAATGGCTATTAGTTTCTACCTTGGTAGCTGTAATATGGGTTTGTGGCCTTGTATACAAAAATGGAGGGAGTAACATGAAAATTTCTACAATCATATTTTCCTCTCTCATAATAATTATATGTGGGATCATAAGCAAATTCAACAAAATATCTATCACATAAAATATTTTCAACACGATCCACATGCATGCAAAGTTGACACTCTTCCAAAATAGTGGGATTAACATTAACTAAAGTCATGACCTCTCCAAACCCACTTTTATCGAAAATTGCATAAGATTGAACATTCTCCAAATACGTGGGATCTAAAGTTGACACTCTTCCAAACCCACTTTCAATATTGCAAACATTATTATCAATCTTATATTCATCATGGGGCTTAAATAAATTTTCAAGATCATAAGAAGAATCACCCCAATCATGACCATTGCAACAAATAGTAGTCATAGCAAAACTAACATCCCTAAGCTTAGGGTTTTGCATATTATTAGCACAACTGACATTAAGAGAATTTATAATAACATCATTGCAGTCATGCTTTTTATTCAAAGATCTATCATGAATCACTTCATAAAGTAATTCATCACACTTTTTAGATTCACGAATTTCAAGCAAAACCTCACAAAGATAATCTTGTGCACTCAACTCACTAGCAATAGGTTCGTTATAATTGGATCTCTTAAAGAGATTAGCAAGTGGATGACGATCCATAAACTTTTAGCAAGCGAAGATGCAAGCAAAAAGAAGGTACATGGTAACACAAGCAAACAAAAGATCGAACGGAAGAAGGGCGAAGAAAAGGCAAAGGGGAAGTGGGTGAGGGGAAAACGAGAGGCAAATGGCAAATAATGTAATGTGAGGGAGAAGAGTTTATGATGGGTACTTGGTATGTCTTGACTTGAGCATAGAACTCCCTGGCAACGGCGCCAGAAATCCTTCTTGCTACCTCTTGAGCATGCATTGGTTTTCCCTTGAAGAGGAAAGGGTGATGGAGCAAACCTCAGTTTTTTAGAACCAGGGTATCAATCCAGTTGGAGACTACACACAAGTCACCTAGTACCTGCACAAACAAACAAGAACCTCACAACCAACGCGATAAAGGGGTTGTTAATCCCTTCACTGTCACTTACGAAAGTGAGATCTGATAGAGATAATAAGATAAATATTTTTGGTATTTTTGTTGTATAGATTGAAAAGTAAAGATTGCAAAATAAACGGCGACAGAAATAGCTAGTTGACAGGAAAATAATATGGTGTAAAGTAGGCCCGGGGCCATAGGTTTCACTAGTGGCTTCTCTCAAGATAGCATATATTACGGTGGGTGAACAAATTACTACTGAGCAGTTGATAGAAAAGCGCATAGTTATGATGATATCTAGGCATGATCATGAACATAGGCATCACGTCCGCGTCAAGTAGACCGAAACGATTCTGCATCTACTACTATTACTCCACACATCGACCGCTATCCAGCATGCATCTAGAGTATTAAGTTCATAAGAACAGACTAACGCATTAGGCAAGATGACATGATGTAGAGGGATAAACTCAAGCAATATGATATAAACCCCACCTTTTTATCCTCGATGGCAACAATACAATACGTGTCGGTTCCCTTTCTGTCACTAGGATCGAGCACCGCAAGATTGAACCCAAAGCTAAGCACTTCTCCCATTGCAAGAAAGATCAATCTAGTAGGCCAAACCAAACTGATAATTCGAAGAGACTTGCAAAGATATCAAATCATGCATATAAGAATTTAGAGAAGAATCAAATATTGTTCATAGATAATCTTAATCATAAACTCACAATTCATCGGATCTCGGCAAACACACCACAAAAAGAATTACATCGAACATATCTCCAAGAACATCGAGGAGAACTTTGCATTGAGATCCAAAGAGAGAGAAGAAGCCATCTAGCTAATAAGTATGGACCCGAAGGTCTGTGGTAAACTACTCACACATCATCGGAGAGGCTATGGTGTTGATGTAGAAGCCCTCTGTGATCGAAACCCCCTCCGGCAGATCGCCGGAAAAGGTCCCCAGATGGGATCTCATGGGTACAGAAGGTTGCGGCGGTGGAAAAGTGGTTTCATGGCTCCCCTCAATGTTTTCAGGGTATAAGAGTATATATAGGCAAAAGAAGTAGGTTGGTGGAGTTGCGAGGGCCCACGAGGGTGGGGGGCGCGCCTGGCCCCCCTAGGCGCGCCACCCTACCTTGTGCCGCCTTGCTGCTTCCTTGACGTCCACTCCAAGTCTCCTAGATTGTGTTTGTTCCAAAAAATATCCTCGTGAAGGTTTCATTCCATTTGGATTCCGTTTGATATTCCTTTTCAGTGAAACACTGAAATAGGCAAAAAAACAACAATTTGCACCGGGCTTTCAGTTAATGGGTTAGTCCCAAAAATAATATAAAAGTGTATAATAAAGCCCATAAACATCCAAACAGATAATATAATAGCATGGAATAATAAAAAATTATAGATACGTTGGAGACGTATCGGGTATTCAATCATGGAGGGCCTCCACACCAACCTTGCTGCCCTTCTGATGATGTGTGCGTAGTTTACCATAGACTTACAGGTCCATGGATAGTAGTTAGATGGCTTCTTCTCTCTCTTTGATCTTTGATACAATGTTCTCCTTGATGTTCTTGGAGATCTATTCAATGTAATCTTCTTTTGCGGTGCGTTTGTTGAGATACGATGAATTGTGGATTTACGATCTAATTATCTATAAATATTATTTGAGACTTCTCTGAACTCTTGTATGCATGATTAAGATAGCTTTGTATTTCTCTACGATCTATTGATTAGGTTTGGCCAACTAGATTGATTTTTCTTGCAATGGGAGAGGTGCTTTGTAATGGGTTCAATCTTGCGGTGCTCAATCCCAGTGACAAAAGGGGACATGGGACGTATTTGTATTGTTGCCATTAAGGATAAAAGGTGGGCTTTATTTCATATTTATTGGATCTATCCCTCTACATCATGTCATCTTGCTTAAGGCATTACTCCGTTCTTGTTAACTTAATATACTAGATGCATGCTAGCGGTCAATGTGTGGAGTAATAGTAGTAGATGCAGGCAGGAGTCGGTCTACTTGACAACCCTCTTTATCCTGTTGGGTGCAAGTATTTGTTTGTTTGCATAGGTGCAACCATTGGAGACTTTTGTGTTCCTCCTACTGGATTGATACCTTGGTTCTTAACTGAGCGAAATATTTATCTCTACTTTGCTGCATCACCCTTCCCTCTTCAAGGGAAAAACCAACACAAGCTCAAGAAGTAGCAAGCCTCCTCTCATTCATGTAGTTCTAGTTCTAGTTAGTCCTAGTTGAATAATTAGAGCTAGACCTAGTTCCTCTAATCCTCATAATTAGAAGCCCAGTGTGGTTCTAATTTCCCCACTCTAATTCTTTGGCGATGATTAGGTCTAGACGGCAAAGCGCTGTCGGATCGTGAAGACTGTACACTTGCAACCAAGTAGAGAGGTCGTGCTTTCGGTCTTCCTTCGAGGGATCATTCAAGGGTGGTTCACGAGATCGTCCTCAACGGTTCGAGGGACTCCAAGTACAATATACACCGACTCATCTACTTCTGCTGCACTACGGAGTCGATAACAATCATTGATCCAAACCCTATATGCATCTTCATATTGTTCTTGGGTGATTGTAGTGCAATTTTTTTGTTTTCTACCACGTTTCCCAATAGTGGTATCATGAGCAGATCTATGAGTAGATGCAAGTTTTGATCGAGATCACATGTGGATGTGAAGGTTTGATGTTGTTGCTATGATTCCCTCAAGTGTTGCTTCGGTCCAGTTCATTGACGGCATGATGTCGCTTTTACAAGGTTCTGACAATCGATCGGCTGCAGCTGTCGATGATCTGCTAACAGTTCCTTGAGACTCATCATAGTCAAGAATAGTGAACCGTTGTAGTGAAAGGGCAATGAAGATGAACGATCTTCTAGGGGGTCACACGTATTTGACGAAGTTTAGTGTGGGGATAGAGATTTTTAATTAAGTCTCTTCTTTCACACACCTCGAAAGTTAATCTAGCAACAAGAATTATCGCCTTAATGGTGTGCATAGGTATCCAGTGTTATCTGAAACCCCTAGAGCCACGTAATTAAAATTTTCCAAACCAATTAGAGGACCTCTAACTTGGTTTTGTAGGGTTGCATATGATGTGGTATAGCCTTTGTCATGATCATGAGTTTATGTATGAGCTGGTTATATGTTGTAATGTTAAGTGGCCTGCACATAATGGCATGATGTCTAGAGCCACGAGAATGCCAGCTTAATGTAATAGATGTAGAGATAGCCTATTGGTTAGTGGATGACCCGGAGCTTCACCAGGCGCAGGAGAACAAATTCGGTGCCACGACTATAGTTTTCAAAATTGCCGCCACATCAATGCTTCCGGAGAAAACTTCATGAAGACTTCAGAGGACCATGGAGACATTCTTGACACCTAGGGCTATACCATATCATGCTATTATGAATTTCATGATATGTTTATCCTTTTTTTGTTTGCACCCTTTGATTGCGCAGTAGTCAATTATTAGGGTGATCTCTCATAGTAATATCAATTTTAAAAAGTGCTCTTCCCAGTGTTGCAACCATCTATAACATGTAGTGTTCCAGAGTGCATTATGTCTACATGAGTACAAATGGGATGTGAGGTGTAAGACAGGGATGGTCAGACCATGTATGCAGATAGCACTCGATTTCCTTGAAGTGATGGAAATATGCCCTAGAGGCAATAATAAAATGGTTATTATTATATTTCCTTTATCATGATAAAGGTTTATTATTCATGCTAGAATTGTATTAATCGGAAACTTAAATACATGTGTGAATACATAAACAAATACCATGTCCCTAGTAAGCCTCTACTAGACTAGCTCGTTGATCAAAGATGGTTAAGGTTTCCTAACCATAGACATGTGTTGTCATTTGATAACGGGATCACATCATTAGGAGAATGATGTGATGGACAAGACCCATTTGTTAGCTTAGCATATGATCGTTCAGTTTATTGCTATTGCTTTCGTCATGTCAAATACATATTCCTTCGACTACGAGATTATGCAACTCCCGGATACTGGAGGAATACCTTGTGTGCTATCAAACATCACAATGTAACTGGGTGATCATAAAGATGCTCTAAAGGTATATCCAAAGGTGTTTGTTGAGTTGGCATAGATCGAGATTAGGATTTGTCACTCTGAGTATCAGAGAGGTATCTCTAGGCCCTCTCGGTAATACACATCATAAGAAGCCTTGCAAGCAAAGTGACTAAGGAGTTAGTTGCAAGATGATGTATTACGAAACGAGTAAAGAGACTTGCCAATAATGAGATTGAACTAGGTATGAAGATACCGACGATCGAATCTCCGGCAAGTAACATACCGATGGACAAAGGAATAACGTATGTTGTGGTTCGACCGATAAAGACATTCATAGAATATGTAGGAGCCAATATGGGCATCTAGGTTCCGCTATTGGTTATTGACTGGAGAGGTGTCTCTGTCATGTCTACATAGTTCTCGAACCCGTTGGGTCCGCACACTTAACATTCGTTGACGATATAGTGTTATATGATTTATATGATTTGGTGACCGAATGTTGTTTGGAGTCACGTAAGAGATCACGGACATGACGAGTAGTCCCGAAATGGATGAGAGGTAAAGATTGATATATAGGACAATGGTATTCGAACACCGGAAGAGTTTTAGAGTGCACCGGGTAGTCATCGGGTCGCCGGAAAGGGTTCCAAACACCCCTGATAAGTGTATGGGCCTCATGGGCCAAAGGAGGGGACAGACCAGCCCACTAGGGGGCTGGTGCGCCCGTCTCCTTGGCAGGCTAGCTCTAGGGGAAGGAAAGGGGAGGGGTGGCCCCTCCTGCCTTTCCCTCCTCGTGAGAGAAAGGAAAGGGGGCGCCTCCTCCCCCTGCCTTCCTCCCGCACTCATATATGGAAAGGGGCACGGTTTGGGGAAGTCCCCAAGTAGTATTTGGCCCTACTTGGGGTGCCCCTTCACCTCTCCCCTCTCCCCTCTCCCCCACCTATATATATGTGGGAGGGGGCACCACACATAACCATGAAAATTGTTTAGCCGTGTGTGGTGCCGCCCTCCACCGTTTACACCCTCGGTCATATTTTCGTAGTGCATAGGCGAAGCCCTGCGGAGATAGCATCACCATCATTGTCACCATGATTTCATGCTACCCGAACTCATACACTACCTAGCCGTCTTGCTGGATCAAGAAGGCGTGGACGTCGCCGAGCTGAACGTGTGTTGAACACGGAGGTGTCGTACGTTCGGTACTCGATCGGTTGGACCGCGAAGAAGTTCGAATACATCAACCGTGTTACTAAACGCTTCCGCTTACGGTCTACGAGGGTACGTAGACACACTCTCCCCCTCTCGTTGCTATGCATCTCCATGGATAGATCTTGCGTGTGCGTAGAATTTTTTTTGTTTTCCATGCAACGTTTCCCAACATGAAGGTCTTGCAGAATAGTTCGGAGCTAAGAGCATGAAGCATCGAAAGATGAACAAGAGTCATATGGAGATATGATCAGCAAAATTTTGCCTACCAGTCAAAATTCTCGTCATCAGTGATTTCCACATCAATGACTGAGAATAAGATCAGGATCTTGAATCACTCACTATCAATTATGAGGGATATTGATTTGAGTGGGAGTGCACTTTATATTTAAAAAAATAACCACTAGTGCAAAATTAATTATGAATTAAGTCTAAATGAATCTTGTCTTTATTGTTGTAGATCAATGGCTCATTTTAAATTTAGCACCTCTATTTGAGAAACAATAGTTGCAAATGGTGGAAACTAGGAGGATTGGATCCACACTCTGAGATGTGTTCTCAAAAGTGCTAAGAAAGAATATGTGCTGGATCAATCACTTGGTGATTACCCGGTGCCTGGAGCGTCTCAAGATGTCATCAATGTGTTTATATCTCGCAAGAATGATTTCAGTGTTGTCAAAACTATTGTGCTATCCTGCATGGATCATGTGTCATAGAACGTTACCAACAACTCAGTACCATCAAGATTGTCGAGGCACTGGAAGTTTGATATGTCCATTTTGCATCATGTTTTTCCTACTATTATTTATTATGTTTTGGGTCATTATTTCACTTTATGATACAATTCTTATGCTTTCTCTCTCTCTTATTTTGCAAGTTTCACATGAAGAGGGACATTGCCGACAGCTGGAATTCTAGACCGGAAAAGGCTACAACAGAGATAGCTATTCTGCACAACTCCAAATGAACTGAAAATTTACACAGAATTATTTTGGAATATATAAAAAAATTGGTGGAAAAATACCAGGAGGGGGGCCATCAGAGAGCGACAAGCTCACGGGGCGTGCCCTATCAGCTTGTGGGCCCCCTGGTAGGCCTCTGGTACCCATCTTCTACTATATGAAGCCATTTGGCCTAGAAAAAAGAAGGATAAGACTTTCAGGAGAAGTGCCACCGTCTTGAGGCGGAACCTGGGTAGGAGCACTTTTGCTCTCCGGCGGAGCGATTCCGCCAGGGAAACTTCCTTTCGGGAGGGGGAAATCAAAGCCATCGACATCACCAACGACCCTCTCATCGTGGGAGGACCAATCTTCTTCAACATCTTCACCAGCACCATCTCATCTCAAACCCTAGTTCACCTCTTATATTCAATCTTTGTCTCAAAAGCTCATATTGGTACCTGTGGGTTGCTAGTAGTGTTGATTACGTCTTGTAGTTGATGCTAGTTGGTTTATTTGGTGGAAGATTATATGTTCAGATCCTTAATGACATTCAATACCACTCTAATATTGAGCAAGAATATGATTTGTGAGTAGTTACTTTTGTTCTTGAGGACATGGGAGAAGTCCCGTTATAAGTAATCATATGAATTTGGTATTCGTTCGATATTTTGATGATATGTATGTCGTTGCTTCCTTTAGTGGTGTCGTGTGAACATCGACTACATGAAACTTCAACATACTTGGGCCTAGGGGAAGGAATTGTGGAGTAATAAGTAGATGCTGGGTTGCTAGAGTGACAGAAGCTCAAACCCTAGTTTATGCGTCATTCTGTAAGAGGCTGATTTGGATCAATATGTTCCATGCTATGGTTAGATTTATCTTAATTCTTCTTTCATAGTTGTGGATGCTTGTGAGAGGGGGTAGTCATAAGTGGGAGGTTTGTTCAAGTAAGAACAACACCCAAGCACCAGTCCACCCACATATCAAATTATCAAAGTAGCAAGCGGGAATCAAATGAACATAATGAAAGTGACTAGATGAAATTCCCATGTGTCCTCGAGAATGCTTTGCTTATTATAAGAGACCATTTTGGCCTGTCCTTTGCTACAAAAAGGATTAGGATACCTTGCTCCACCTTTTTTACCGTTACTACTTGTTGCTCATTACAAATTACCTTGGTATCAAACTATTTGTTACCGGTAATTTCAGTGTTGCAGAGAACACCTTGATGAAAACCGCTTATCATTTCCTTTTTCTCCTTGTTGGGTTCGACACTCTTACTTATTGAAAGGACTATGATTGATCCCCTATACTTGTGGGTCATCAAGACTCTTTTCTGGCACCGTTTCCGAGGAGTGAAGTGCCTTTGGTAGGTGGAATTTGGTAAGGAAACATTTATATTACGTGCTGAAATTTATTGTCACTTGTCACTATGGAAAATAATTCTTTGAGGGCCTTGTTCGAGGTATCTCACCTTGACTGGAAGAATAAGAGTTCTCCTCAACCTATATCCCTTCGGGTATGTTAGAGAAATGGCTAGCTAATCATTAAGCAGGATATGGAATGGTACATCCTGATATGCACTTCATATATATAGATGAAATTTGTGGATTGTTTAAGCTTGCAGGTTTATTCAAGGATGGAATTAAGAAGAAGGCATTCCCTTTATCTTCAGAGGGAAAGGCATTGACATGGTATAGGCTATTGGATGATACTGGAACATGGGATTGGAATTGCCAGAAATTGGAATTTCATCGCAAGTTTTATCCTATGCATTTGGTTCATCATGACCGGAATTATATATATAATTTTTGGTCTTCATGCTCAAGCTTGGGGGATGCTTAAGTACATTATGCACATATGCCCCAACCATGAGCTCTCAAGAGAAATAATTATTCAGTATTTTTATGCTCGGCTTTCCCATAATGATCAATCCATGCTCGATAGTTCTCCTACTAGTTCTTTTATGAAGAAGACTATTGAATTCAAGTGGAATCTTTTGGAAAGAATTAAATGCAACTCTGTAGATTGGGAAATCGACAAAGGTAAAGAGTCAGTTATAAATCTTGAGTTTGATTGTGTTAAATCTTTTATGGAAATCGATTCTTTTCATAAGTTTAGTACTAAATATGGACTTGACTCTGAGATAGTAGCTACCTTTTGTGAATCTTTTGCTGCTCGTGTTGATCTCCCTGAGGAGAAGTGGTTTAAATATCATCCACCTATTGAAAAACAATTTAAGAACCTGTTATAGCTAAAGATGAGACAATCATTTATAATATTGATCTGGTTGTGCCTAGTGCTTATATTGAGAAACCTCCTTTCCATGTTAGGACTAAGGAACATGCCAAAGCTACAAACGTGGTTAATAAAAGTAATACTAGAACACCTAAACCTTTTGAACAAATTAAATTTGAACCTAATATTGCAATGGTTAAAGATCTTTTGGTTGATAATATTGATGGGCACGTTATTTACTTCTGCGATGAGGCTGCTAGAATTGCAAAACCAGCAAGAAATGAACGAGACATGTTAGATAAGAATAAGACCGTAGTTGGCATGCATGTTGTTTCTGCTAAAATTGGAGATCATTGCTATCATGATTTATGTGATATGGGTGCTAGTGTGAGTGCTATTACATTACCTTATATCAAGAAATTATGAATGATATTGCACCTGCTGAGATTGAATATATTGATGTTACTATTAAGCTTGCGAATAAAGATACTACTTCACCACTTGGGATTGTTCAAGATGTTGAAATCTTTTGTAGTAAAATCAAATACCCTATTGATTTCCTAGTACTTGGTTCACAACAAGATAATTTTTGTCCCATTATATTTGGTAGACTTTTCTTGAATATTGTTAATACTAAAATTGATTGTGTTAAAGGAAAGATTAGAGTTAAGTTTGGTGATATATCTCATGAATTTAATTTCTCTAATTTTTGTAGACAACCACATGAGAAAGAATTATCTAGTAAAGATGAAATTATTGGTCTTGCTTCTATTGTTGTTCCTCCTACCCATCATTTAGTACAATATTTGTTAGACCATAAAAATGATATGCATATGAACGAAAGAAATGAAATAGATGAGATATTCTTTAAAAAAGCACATATCCTTAAACATAATTTACCTGTTGAGACTCTTAAACTCGAATGAGGTAGAAAGGTGGAGGCAAAGCTTTACCTATTTATTTATTTTTTGAATAATGCTTTACATATTTTAGTCTGCTATATAGCTGAGTATAAAATCGTACACACATAATCCCACTGTTTTCTACATAACCAATTAACTACCATTAATTAAACTGCTCATCATGAAGTACATGTCCTCGGTTTTTAGTCATTTCTTATAGAAATTTGTAGTTGGCATGTCCGTTAAGCTCAGGATTGTGGAGATACTACCAGCCGATCTAATTCTACTCTGGTTACATGTCCCCTAAATCCACATTAACATGGTAATTGCTTCACTTTTTATTTCTGATATCTTTCTAAGAGCAAACATAATTAGTAGATTGTGTAAAGAAGGTCATTCATAAAAATTGGAGCTATGCTTATTGCACTAGGGGTGTGCGGCATTTTTTTCTCCCATTGCAACACGCGGGCATGTTTTCTATAGTCAATAAAATCCCTAATCCGTGACATTTTGATCAATTATCTCGAACAGACACATATGATTGACAACTTAAATAAAATCAAGCTATTTTCCTGATCTAAGATTTGTTTTGCTTGTTCCAATCATCAGCTATTTTGAATTTATTTCATGATGTGCTTGCTCATATCTGAGTCCTAACCATCTGGTGCTCTTTTTCAGATTTGCTCATGATTCTACAGTTCTTTTCTGAACTTGTCCATCCTATTCTGGATTTGCTCCTTCCAATCTACTATTCTGATAGTTCATTCACTAAAGTTTGATAGTTCATTCATGAGTGTTTTAAGTTCTGTGGCAGGATAGACACATTAGCCAATCGATGATGTCTTGTGAAATTTTTAGAGATATATTCACAAAATGTACCTTTGTCTCTAAGTTCCTTTACATGTAAAAGTTGAAATGAGGAGGAAGAGAATCAAGAGATAGCTAATCTGTTTTTTAACTAAGAAATAAAATAAAATAGACCAATCATCTCCTCCTTCAAAAGATACCTAGAAGTATTGTAGCTTACAAGTGCTCTTTGAGTTTTGAATGTCGGCGTGGTGCTTGTCACTTATTGGAAAGAAGGAGGAAGACGCAGTCTGTTAATCATGTAAGTACATGCTAGACATGAAGAATTCTAAAAGATAACTAGAAGTCGATGATGAGGAATTCTAAAATCATAGGTTAGACACTATTAGTGTTTATACTACTAGAACATGTATGCCCTGCTGCAACGCACAAACATTAGTTTATTTATCCAATAATTGCACATCAACCAGTGGCTACATGCACTCAATACTCATTGTGATAAATGGTTAAGAATTTTTTTGAGGCGATGACAATTTTGGATCCTACCCTATCAATGGTTGATTTTGTATGTCATAGTGTCACCTCATGATACTATCCACGCATTCCATCTTCAAGAAGTCATCCATGTAACTTAATCGTTTATTCGATTCGTTTAACTGCATTGCCACCCGTAGCAATGCACGGGCACATTTATTAGCAAAAGGGCTCGTGCGTTGCATGGAAGACAAAAATATTATATCCAATGGCCATGATCACATTTTGCTGTATCACCGAGATTCATTATCACTCTCAATTTCATGAAATCATGAACATTTTTTTAAACTTGTGAACATATTTGAAATCATGAACATTTTTCAAATTCATGAACACTTATACAAATTTTTGAACAGTTTCTAAAATCAAGAACTTTTTTTGAATTCATGAACATTTTATACTATTTGCAAACTTATTTAAAAATTGTGAACATTTTTTAACAAATTTCTTGAATCAAAGAACATTTCTAGAATGGACAAACATTGTTTGGAAATTAGTGAATTTCTTTTGAAGTTCACGAACATTTATGTCGAATTAACAAACATTTTTATAATGCATGATCATTTTTTGAATCACGGATATTTATATGAATGAATAAATATTTTTTGAATTTTTAGGCTATTTTTTAATTCATGATTTTGAATTGGCAAAATTTGGTCAATTTCATCAACTTTGTTATTACATGAACTATTGATAAAATCATGAACATTTTTAAATTTTCAGAAAATCTTCCATTGGGATGTCCGCAGCGCATGCCTCCATGTGCCTGTCGGCCTGCCAGCCGACAGCAATGGCGGCATCTCCGTATTCTGGTCGGACGAGAGGCTGTCCCAAATGCTTTTGGAGCTCAAGCAGACATGACAATCATGGTGCAGCGAGGAGGAGGATGGATGCTGTCGGGGATATACCCCGCGGTATGACCCGACTGGAGTTGTAAACCGGCTAGGACTTGGTAAACCGGCGGATGGTAAACCGGCGGAGAGTTAAGACAGAGAGTCAAGACAGATGGCTAAGACAGACGGTAAACCGACTGGTGTTAAACCGGCAGATGATGTTAAACCGACAGACAATGTTAAACCAGCAGACAATGTTAAACCGGTAGGCAATGTTAAACCGGCAGACAATGTTAAACCAGCATACGTTAAGAAGCCCAGGAAGGGAAGTCAAAATAGTTTAAGTTAAAGTCCGAGTTGAACTCCACATGTAACCCTCCCCTTCAACATATATAAGGAGGGGCAGGGCTCCTCAAAGGGTGACAAGCTACAAGTAAGAAGAAACAATCTTAGGGCTAGACACAAAGAGGAGAGCCGGTTTACGGCAACTCCCTCGTGATGATAATGAGACCTAGCCTCAAACAGCATGTAGGGTTGTTACCGGATGATGTTTCCCGGGGCCCAAAGCTGTCTAAATTCCTGTCTTGTGTTGCGTCTCTCGATTCCGCTCAACCCCTCTCAAGCTACCACAAAGATGCATTGGCCTCATCACTAAGTCCTCACACTAGGACATCTGTCGTGACAATTCCACGACAGATGCGGCTATGGGTGCGACCGGAGTTTAAATAGTTGGCGGATGGCAGGGCAAGCGACGAGGTGGTTATGTTGGGGAATGCAGTATTTCAAAATTTTACCTATGATCATGTAAGATCTATCTAGGAGATGCATAACAACGAGAGGGGGAGAGCATCTTCATACCCTTGAAGGTCGCAAAGCGGAAGCGTTTATCAACGTGGTTGATGTAGTCGTACACCTTCACGATCCGTCCCGATCAAGTACCGAACATACAACACCTCCGCGTTCAGCACACGTTCAGCTCGATGGCGTCCTCGCATTCTTGATCCAGTAAGATGGGCGAAGTAGTAGATGAGTTCCGGCAGCACGACGGCATGGTGACGGTGTTGGTGAAGAACAATCTCTGTAGGGTTTCGCCTAAGCACTACGAAAACTATGACAAAGGATAAACTAGAGAGGACGGGGCTGCCAACACACGGCTTGGTATTTCTTGATGTGTCTTTGGTGCTAGCCCTGCCCCTCTATTTATATGTTGAGCCGTGTGGTCGAAACTTGGAGCAAAAGCCTCCTCAAAGTCGATTTTGCCCGAAAGGCAAGAGTCCCACTCAGACTCCAGGACCAAACGCCACAATCCTTGGCATCTGGCCCAGACGCCATGGGCCTCGGCGTTTGGCCCCCCGGCCTCCGCAAAACTCCTTTTGCACCAACCTAATGCCTCATGGGCTTCACCCCTTAGCCAGACCATATCATCCTATATATCAATCTTTACCTCCGGGCCATTCCGGAGCTCCTCGTCATGTCCGTGATCTCATCCGGGACTCCGAACAACATTCGGTCACCAACATACATAACTCATATAATACTATATCGTCAACGAACATTAAGCGTGCGGACCCTACGGGCTCGAGAACTATGTAGACATGACCGAGGCATCTCTCCGGTCAATAACCAATAGCGGAACCTGGATGCCCATATTGGCTCTTACATATTCTATGAATATTGATGGTGTCCTGGACTAGGGGGTACTCAACACGTCATCTCCCGATCTGTTAGATTGGGCCAAGGACCCCCGTGACCGTATACTCATGGGCCAGTTCGGACGGCTTCCGCATACAAGGATGATTCCACAAGACTTGGCGATCAAGACAAGGACTCCTCCCCACCAGCGTATTCAGCTAGGACTCTTGTTATCCTAGGCCTCTGGTGCATTATATAAACCGAGGTCGGGCTAGTCGATAGATAATATACAACAATCATACCATAGGCTAGCTTCTAGGGTTTTAGCCTCTATGATCTCGTGGTAGATCAACTCTTGTAATACTCATATCATCAATATCAATCAAGCAGGACGTAGGGTATTACCTCCATCAAGAGGGCCCGAACCTGGGTAAACATCGTGTCCCCTGCCTCCTGTTACCATCGATCCTAGACGCACAGTTCGGGACCCCCTACCCGAGATCTGCCGGTTTTGACACAGACATTGGTGTTTTCATTGAGAGTTCCGCTGTGTGATCGGCAAAAGGATCGATGGCTCGTCTCCAGGTCAACTGCGATGCCGGCATCTTCGCCGTCGACTCGACTGGTCACCTTGGCTCGACCAAGGACCGTACTCCATCTCCGATCGTCATGTTCGGACGAGGGCCTTCATCAACATCAACTCCGATCTCTATCAAGATTATGGAGGAATCATCCATGGAGCTCGGGGGCTCAACGTCAACATTGCCCTCGGGCGACCGTGCAGTTTTTCCGAACAACGAACTTGTATTCGCTGCCACCACCTCTTTGAGCATCACTTTGACGATCCCTTTGGTGTAATTGTGTGGAATTAAGTCTGCAACAACCACGCAAAATTTCATCGAGTACCGATGGAGGAATATCTGACAATCTACGATATACCGGAGCCCTGTCAAATCTGAACGAGAATCTGGACGAGTTTCGGCGTGGTGTCCGGCTTCTATCTCGGACGTGCTTTGAAAGATCCAACCGTTGATCTGTTACGGAATTCCTATATCTACCACCCCTCAAAATTTCAGCTCGATCCGACCGTCCAAACTCCGGGAACCTTCCGATTAGTGCATCACTTTTCGGATATGTTTTCCGCGCGAAAACGAATCCGACCCGAGTTCATCTTTTTTATGAACGGGATTTCGGACATACTTTTTGAAGGAAGTTTTGTATGGGGTGTTGTGTTTTGTTACCGAACACATCGAGAGCGGACGTCCTGGATGCAGCGGCATCTGGACGTAGATATCCAGCCGCACGTCCAGGCGAGGTGATCCAAGCAGTAAATGTTTGTCAAAATACCAAAAGGAAGCATACATCATTGCGTACGGGCCCAGGTTGGCTAAGTGGGCTCAAGCGGGGTACACATCTGACAAAAAGTAGTACCATGCATGCAGGCCGTACTTTTCTTTTAACCACGCGGGACCGACTCTGAATTTACTAAAGTGTGTGGACAACAAGTCTGGGTTGCGTGTGCGGCGTTGTCTCATCCTCCGTCCACACTAATTATTTGCGCTGGGGCCGCTCGAGGTCTGCTCATGGCGATTCCGGGAGAGACTACGCTGGTGTTGGGCGCAGGGTGAGTAAAACTCTGCCTGTAGTCGGTGGATGGGCTGTGCTGTTTCTGTTCTCCATATTCTCTCATCCTTACCAGCTGGCATGCGTGCCGAAACTGTAGATCGGTCAGAGTGGCACATGCCCTGGTGGTGCGCGAGGTTGCCGAAGCGTAGTACGCCGGCGCTCCCATCCTGCCTGAAGCGCCCGTTGGCGGGGGCAGGCCGGAGAGGGGACCGGTGGTTCAAGGGAAGTTTGGAGCCTTGCCAAGACCAAGAGCATGAACAGGCACAATATCATTGTGTTCCTCACTGCATGATGCGTATGTCGTCCATGGCGCCGTCCATCACGAACATGACGTTGCTTCCCCCTCCGGCCACCTAGATGAGTGGGCTCGAGCCAGTCTGTGCTGTCCGGCAACATGTGCGAGTGATATATCTTTCGTACTGGTTGCAAAGGTCGTCTTCGGCCATTCGCCAGGGAGCGTACATCCGTTGTGTCAGAACGTACTATCAGATTGGTCTTTCGAATACGCATAGACGACACACGCCGAGAAACAACTTCCAGCTATACTCTTACTAGCACTTTATCTTGATACGAATCGCCAAGGGGGGCACGCCGTCGATGGCCTGCATGCAGATGCTGCTGCGTCCAGTGCTGCACTTCTCCGAACACATCCCACTAACTTTAAAATCTTTTGAACATAATCTTCAACATCATGCTGGTGTCAAACCAGTTCGGCAATATTGCTCCACGGCTGCCGACCTGCGCTAGACGCGTCATCACTTTGTTGAGCCGAGCTTAACTTCTTCGGATCATCATCTTGGCAAGCCGAACAAGAGTCCGGCATCGCGAAGTATAAATCATCACCAACATCGCCGTCCCATAGATTACACGGGGCGGGCATACCGGCATCGCCGCACGGTCACTTCATCAAGCCGGCATCGAGCACGTCACGACCTGCATCGGCAGGGCCGCACTGTTGCTTCTTTAAGCCGGTGTCCGTCACGCCGACCTACTTCGACTCATGGGCTGACATCGAGGCTTTGACATCTCGGCTGGACCGGGGGCTTCGCCATATCTTCATCAACCTATACTCTGGAGACTTCGGCGTCACTAGCCGACCAGCTCCGTCACGTTAGCTGGACCGAGGGCTTTGCCTCGGCGAGCCAACCTTTGACAGCATCGCTGTGCCGTCGCTTTATCGCCCATCAGGAAATGGGTGCGCGGATCGAGTCCCAATTTTGTGAATCACCTTTCTTCGGATTGCTACAACAAATAAACCAGATGCTATTAATCCTAGTATTTTTTTCTTGTTTGGATTCATTTTTCCCAAAGAATTATTACTCTGGTTTGTCCATCATATGTACGCAGGTCTATCAAATGGTGGCCGCATTAACGATGATCGCATGGTGGTTCGGTCAAGTTTCCGTACATAGTCCGGCGAACGCCACATTCGGAACTCGGACCGACCTGTGAATTCAGGCTTTGCCACGCCTTTACCGCATCACACTGACGCCCTGCATCGACATTGACTTTGGCGCCAGGCCATATTTCTTTTATTACCCACTTTGCATAAATTATTTATTATGCAACGATATTATTATTATTATCATTATTACTATTATCTCTGGTTTGCACTATTTTTTGTGCACAGGAAAATGATCCGGCCGGACTATATCCTTTGGCGTCACCTCGGCTGGACGGGGGGCTTCGTCAACACTTCATTACCCCCGTCGGGGACTTCGGAATCACTCTACCGGCCTACATTGACCGTGCTATGTCACAACTTCGGAGTGCCGAGCTCTTTGCTCCGCCACCTCGGGACCGGCTTGGGGGATGGAACCTTGTCCCGCATCAAGCTCGGGCTGCATCGTCAATACCGAACACATTAACCAGCTAAGTTGCCTTCATGCTACAAGTTTTAAATTTTTAACTTGTGTTCGGTTCGACCAAGCATTATACCTTTTTGGAAAAAAAGTTGCTTGTAAAAATTTCCTTGTCCAAACTTTGTTTGTGACACACAAATTCAAATACCCGGTTTATTTGGGGGCTTCCTTTATGAAGCTTTTCCTCTTGCATATGATTATACTTGTACGGCTACGTTCCTTGTTCGTGTATTATGCCACAATATGCACCATATTGACTTAAGTGATTTGCAAGTTGGGTTGCCTAGCTCCTGTGCTTACCCCTACCCGATTGTTCGGCTAGGGAGTAAAGGGAGCACCTCTGCGATTGTCACGACCGGGTCCTCCGAGCTCTGACCTCAGACTGGGTGAAGCTGAAAGCTAGCACTCTTATTGTTTTCAATCATGGTCGGCACACAACGGAACTCATGAGTACAAAAAATCTATTGCACAAGTCTCATAGTAATAATGAGCACCGAAGAAAGGTATCGGTGGGGGTACTATTTTCTTCGAAGATGCTTCTTCCACTTCGTTTGTAATATAGCATAAGTTCCCTAAGCGCGCTTTGTCTGTTACAGCCTTATGGCCCGGTTGCCTAGTTACCGGAAACACTGTCGATATTCTCGATAGGTGGATTACATAACACTTTTCGGTCCTTGACCGAAGAGGGAGAAGCCGACAGTCGGTTAAGACGCGTTTAAAGTTCGGGTGAACAAAGATATGATATTAGTACTTCGGTACATACAATCATTATACATAAAATTCTTTTACTCAAGTCACTTGGGGGCTCTTAAATTTATATGAGCCGTTTTATAATAAGTGTTCTTCTTCTTAGTTGTTGCAAAGTTTTTATTACTATTATTATTCATCACTCTTTTTTTCGACACGAGTGTGTGGTCACTAGCCGGGGAGCCTAATTTCTCTCTCAAAGCCACTAGAGTTTAGTTTGCTAAACTGGCCTAATGAGAAGTACTCCGCCTTCGGGATAGGAGGTTGAAGTCGTAGGCTGACCCGCTTGAAGTCTTGAGATAGGATGTGTCATGTTAAAGCACGACAAAAGCACTTTTTTTAAGTCCAATTTTCTGATTGGCACCGAACAATTGATCTAGTTTGAACGTCGATTTTTTCTGACATTTTTTTGGTTTTCCAAGCCTATGGCACTTTTAGACTATTTGTGCGTTTCCAGCATTAGTCTCGCAGTGCAAAAACATTTAGGGATCCGGCAAAAACATTCTCGGATATTGCTATATATGCATCGGTTTCAAATTGTGTCTTCGGTCAATAGTTGGGTTGCCCAGTTCCTGTGCTTTCCTCCTACGTTTCGCTTTGTTCGGCTAGGTGTGCAAAGGGAGAACCATTGCGATTGTGCTTCCAGCTCGCATGGTCAAGCACCTCAGTGGAGAAAGTCGAAAACTGACTGTCACAATAGGCGTAAACTGGTCAGCGATCCGATGACTATATTAAATGACGGGCCGTTCATAACATTGGCCGAAGTGTTTACGGCTTGACCTCGGATGTCGCCGAACAGTAACCAGGGGCTCATAGCTAGCTTCCCCAGTTTAAAGTTCCTATGACTAAGCGAAAGTTTTAAAGCCCGCATATCTGATTGCCTCGTTTCCGCTAACACAACCGCCTTCGGGCACCGAGACATCGGCTAAGGGTTGCTTTGTTATTGCGGAAACACCCTACGTAGTATCTACCAAGGGGTAGAAGCCGACGATGGGCCACTTTCAACTGATAAACAGTCACAATGGAGTCAAAATAATGATGTAAAGTACTTGGATACATAGAATCATTACACATAATCTATGATTTTACTCTGGATATCGATCCTTAATTCGGCCACCCATGCCCACATTAAGGCTCGAGGGCTACTGGGCGTCGGGCTTATTATTTACAAATATTAAAGGGGTACATCGATCCCCTGATCTGGTGTTGCCACCCGACCAGTGTCTCGGGAGCTACTGCATTGCCTATTCAATGCAGAAAATTCAAAGGGCTCAGTGTTCGGCTTGACTGAACTATGGGCAAACGTGTCTTTGGATAACAATAGGTACCATTTGGACCTATCTGGCGTCAAGCTAAATAAATTACGGCAACTTTTCAAGACCCTCTCTGAAGGGCCCGTCCGCCGATCACTATTATCCCTAATATATTACATTGCGTTTTTATTCCTATGTATGCTGCCGAGCTAGGAGTTGATCCTCAGGCCGATTTCGCGCATCGTCCCGAGTCTCAGGGGCTACTGGGAACAGCGGTTTCATGTTTTCCTTCAGGTGCATCTCGGGTTTTAGACCGACACAAACCTTGAGGGCTACTGGATATACATATACCGGTTATATATCTCGGCAGAGAATAAATTGCACCAATAAAAAAATATTCACAAAATATCAGCCCGCTGTCGGGTGGTGCACCACCTCGGAAGTAGTCTGTCATAAAGCTCTGGCGCCAACGGCTAGCTCCATAGAGGGCATTTCCGGCATTAAGCTCAGTTAAACTCCTTCAACTTTTTTGTACCAAGATGATCTATGACATCTTGGATATAGTCCGGCGTTGGAGCTTGGACACAGTCCGGCGTTGGAGCTCGGATACATTTCAGTGTTGGAGCTCGGAAGCAGTCCGACATTGGTGCTCGGCTGCAAAAGATACCTCGAATGCAGTCCGCGTTGGGGTTTGGACGCAAGAGGAAACTGTCGCCTGGGAACAACTTCAAACCCGAGGTGTGGCATAAAAATAACAAGGCATTGATAAAGGTCGGAAACTTAAAGGGGCTCCTCGGATACCCGACGTGCAAACTCGTCGAATGCATTTCGGCGATCCTCAAGATCGAAGATAAGAAGATTTGTTGAACCATTTTTCAAGACCGACGACCAAAGATGAAGAACAGTTCGGAAGAATCGAGGAGCGTCCCTAACTTGATGACCGGTTCAGGGGGCTACTGACGGTGTCCTGGACTAGGGGGTACTCAACACGTCATCTCCCAATCTGTTAGATTGGGCCGAGGACCCCTGTGGCCGTATACTCATGGGCCAGTTCGGACAGCTGCTGCATACAAGGATGATTCCACAAGACTTGGCGATCAAGACAAGGACTCCTCCCCACTGGCGTATTCGGCTAGGACTCTTGTTATCCTAGGCCTCTGGTGCATTATATAAACCGAGGCCGGGCTAGTCGATAGATAATATACAACGATCATACCATAGGCTAGCTTCTAGGGTTTTAGCCTCTACGATCTTGTGGTAGATCAACTCTTGTAATACTCATATCATCAATATCAACCAAGCAGGATGTAGGGTATTACCTCCATCAAGAGGGCCCGAACCTGGGTAAATATCGTGTCCCCTGCCTCCTGTTACCATCAATCCTAGACGCACAGTTTGGGACCCCCTACCCGAGATCCGCCGGTTTTGACACCGACAAATATCTTTTATCGGTTGAACCGCATAACAACATACCTTGTTCCCTTTGTCATCGGTATGTTACTTGCCCGAGATTCGATCATCGGTATCTCAATACCTAGTTCAATCTCGTTACCGGAAAGTCTCTTTACTCGTTCCGTAATGCATCATCCCACAACTAACTCATTAGTCACATTGCTTGCAAGGCTCATAGTGATGTGCATTACCGAAAGGGCCCAGAGATACCTCTCCGATAGACGGAGTGACAAATCCTAATCTCGACCTATGCCAACTCAACAAACACCATCGGAGACACCTGTAGAGCATCTTTATAATAAACCAATTACGTTCTGACATTTGATGGCACACAAGGTGTTCCTCCGGTATTCGGGAGTTGCATAATCTCATAGTCAGAGGAATATGTATAAGTCATGAAGAAAGCAGTAGCAATAAAAATGAACGATCAATATGCTAAGCTAAGCTAACAAATGGGTCTTGTCCATCACATCATTCTCTAATGATGTGAACCCGTTCATCAAATGAGAACACATGTCCATGGCTAGGAAACTTAACCATCTTTGATTAACGAGCTAGTCAAGTAGAGGCATACTAGGGACACTCTTTTTGTCTATGTATTCACACATGTACTAAGTTTCTGGTTAATACAATTCTAGCATGAATAATAAACATTTATCATGATATAAGGAAACATGAATAACAACTTTATTATTGCCTCTAGGGCATATTTCCTTCAGTCTCCCACTTGCACTAGAGTCAATAATCTAGTTCACATCGTCATGTGATTTAACACCAATAGTTCACATCTTTATGTGATTAGTTCACATCTTCATGTGACTAATACCCAAAGGGTTTACTAGAGTCAATAATCCAGTTCACATCGCTATGCGATTAACACCCAAAGAGTGATCATGTTTTGCTTGTGAGAGAAGTTTAGTCTACGGGTCTGCAACATTCAGATCCATCTGCATGGAGCTACTCTAGCTAATTGCTCCCACTTTCAATATGTATCTAGATCGAGACTTAGAGTCATCTAGATCGGTGTCAAAAGCTTGCATCGACGTAGCTCTTTACGACGAACTCTTTCATCACCTCCATAACCAAGAAATATTTCCTTAGTCCTCTAAGGATAATTTTTGACCGCTGTCCAGTGATCTACTCCTAGATCACTATTGTACTCCCTTGCCAAAATCATGCTAAGGTATACAATAGGTCTGGTACACAGCATAGCATACTTTATAGAACCTATGACTGAGGCGTAGGGAATGAGTTTTCATTCTCTTTCTATTTTCTGATGTGGTCGGGTTTTGAGTCTTTACTCAATTTCACACCTTATAACATAGGCAAGAACCCTTTCTTTGACTGTTCTATTTTGAACTACTTCACAATCTTGTCAAGGTATGTACTTATTGAAAATATATCAAGCGTCTTGATCTATCTCTATAGATCTTGATGCTCAATATGTAAGTAGCTTTACAGGTAATTCTTTCTCTGAAAAACTCCTTTCAAATTCTCCTTTATGCTTTCCAGAAAATTCTACATCATTTCCGATCAACAATATGTCATTCACATATACTTATCAGGAAGGCTGTAGTGCTCCCACTCACTTTCTTGTAAATACAGGCTTCACCGTAAGACTTTATAAAACTATATGCTTTGATCAACTCATGAAAGCGTATATTCCAACTCTGAGATGCTTGCACCAGTCCATAGATGGATCGTTGGAGTTTCCACACTTTGTTAACACCTTTAGGATTGACAAAACCTTATTGTTGCATCATATACAACTCTTCTTTAAGAAATCCATTAAGGAATGTAGTTTTGACATCCATTTGCCAGATTTCATAAAATTTAGCAATTGCTAACATGATTCGGACAGACTTAAGCATCGCTAAGAGTGATAAAATTTTATCATAATCAACACCTTGAACTTGTCGAAAACTTTTTGCGACAATTCGAGTTTTGTAGGTAGTAACACTACTATCAGCGTCTGTCTTCCTCTTGAAGATCCATTTATTCTCATTGGCTCGCCGATCATCGGGCAAGTCAATCAAAGTCTATACTTTGTTCTTATACATGGATCCCATCTCAGATTTCATGGCCTCAAGCCATTTCGCGGAATCTGGGCTCATCATCGCTTCCTCATAGTTCGTAGGTTTGTCATGGTCTAGTAACATGACTTCCAGAAAGGATTACCGTACCACTCTCGTGCGGACCATACTCTGGTTGACCTACGAGGTTCGGTAGTAACTTGATCTGAAGTTTCATAATCATCATCATTAGCTTCCTTCCTAATTGGTGTAGGAATCACTGGAACTGATTTCTGTGATGAACTACTTTCCAATTCAGGAGAAGGTACAATTACCTCATCAAGTTCTACATTCCTCCCACTCACTTCTTTCAAGAGAAACTTCTTCTCTAGAAAGGATCCATTCTTAGCAACGAATATCTTGTCTTCGGATCTATGATAGAAGGTGTACCCAACTGTTTCCTTTGGGTATCCTATGAAGACGCATTTCTTCGATTTGGGTTCGAGCTTATCAGGTTGAAACTTTTTCACATAAGCATCACAACCCCAAACTTTAAGAAACGACAGCTTTAGGTTTCTTGCTAAACCACAATTCATATGGTGTCGTCTCAACAGATTTAGATGGTGCCCCATTTAACGTGAATGTAGTTGTCTCTAATGCTTAACCCCGAAATGATAGTGGTAAATCGGTAAGAGACTGATAACCCACAAGTATAGGGGATCGCAACGGTTTTTGAGGGTAGAGTATTCAACCCAAATTTATTGATTCGACACAAGGGGAGCCAAAGAATATTCTCAAGTATTAGCAGCTGAGTTGTCAATTCAACCACACCTGGAAATTTAATATCTGCAGCAAGGTATTTAGTAGCAAAGTAATATGATGGTAGTGGTAACGGTGGCAAAAGTAACGGTAGCAGTTTTGGTTTTATAGTGATTGTAACAGTAACAACGGAAAAGTAAATAAGAGAAGAACAATATATGAAAAGCTCGTAGGCATTGGATCAATGATGGAGAATTATGTCGGATGCGATCAATCATGCAACAGTTATAACATAGGGTGACACAGAACTAGCTCCAGTTTATCAATGTAATGTAGGCATGTATTCCGAATATAGCCATACGTGCTTATGGAAAAGAACTTGCATGACATCTTTTGTCCTACCCTCCCGTGGCAGCGGGGTCCTACTGGAAACTAAGAGATGTTAAGGCCTCCTTTTAATAGAGTACCCGACCAAAGCATTAACACATAGTGAATACATGAACTCCTCAAACTACGGTCATCACTGGTAAGTATCCCGATTATTGTCACTTCGGGGTTAAAGGATCATAACACATAATAGGTGACTATAGATTGACTTGCAAGATAGGATCAAGAACTCACATATATTCATGAAAACATAATAGGTTCAGATCTGAAATCATGGCACTCGGGCCCTAGTGACAAGCATTAAGCATAGCAAAGTCATAGCAACATCAATCTCAGAACATAGTGGATACTGGGGATCAAACCCTAACAAAACTAACTCGATTACATGATAAATCTCATCCAACCCATCACTGTCCAGCAAGCCTACGATGGAATTACTCACGCACGGTGGTGAGCATCATGAAATTGGTGATGGAGGAAGGTTGATGATGACGATGACAACGGATTCCCCTCTTCGGAGCCCCGAACAGACTCCAGATCAGCCCTCTCGAGAGTTTAGGGCTTGGCGGCGGCTCCGTATTGTAAAACGCGATGAATCCTTCTCCTAATTTTTTTCTCCCTGAACACGAATATATGGAGTTGGAGTTGAGGTCGGTGGAGTATCAGGGGGCCCACGAGGCAGGGGGCGCGCCCCCACCCTCGTGGATAGGGTGTGGGCCCCTAACGTGGATCTTTTCGCCAGTATTTTTTATATATTCCAAAAATAATCTCCGTTCATTTTCAGGTCATTCCGAGAACTTTTATTTTTGCACAAAAATAACACCATGGCAATTCCGCTGAAAACAACGTTAGTCCGGGTTAGTTCCATTCAAATCATGCAAGTTAGAGTCCAAAATGTCATGGAATTGTCACGGTAGATGTCCTAGTGAAAGGACTTAGTCGTGGAGCCATCGCAACTAGGAAGCTTAAAGGGGTTAATCGGGACAAAGGACACGAGAGGTTTATACTAGTTCGGCCCCTTGCAGTGAAGGTAAAGCCTAGTCCAGTTGTTGTGGTATTGCTAGGTTTCGATGACCAAGGAGCGAAATACGCTAGCTTGGCTCTCGATCTGTTGTTTCTTGCCCTAAGCCGCCGCCGGGTCGTCCCCTTAAATACACGAGTTGACGCCTGGTGGCCTACAGAGTCCCGGCCGGCTCATACAACGTGTCCGGGTCAGTAACTTCTTTTACATGCCTTACTTTACAAGTCTTACTCATACATGGCGGTTTAAAATTATGGTCCTTAAGCTGCCTCTGGGCTTGGGCCTGCTACAAATCTTATAATGAACCATCGCCTTGTATACTCGTCGGGCTTCTTTGAGTAACCCGCCATTAAGATTGACCCGGCCCCTCCTGGCAGGTCATACCTGATAGTTATATCCCCAACATTAGGCCCCAGGTTGATTTGAACTTTGTTCTTATCAATCTCTAACACTTAGACGAAATCCATATTCCACTGTTTGTAAAAGCTCTGTAACCAACCATGACGTCATCTTTAGAAAATTTGGAAGTCTGCCTTGACGTCATCTTTAACGAATCCTTATCTTTAAATCCTTTCTGAGAATCGAGGTGTCCATTTAGCTGGATAATCATTACTTCAGTCTCCCTCGATTTTCGCACCTGCCCATGCACCTATTTACTTATAAATAGGCATGGCCGGTCCTTCTTCTTTCTTCTTCTTCCTTCTCTCGCAACCTCTCTACCTCTTGAGCTCCGCCGCCGCCGCAGCGCTCACCGTCATTCTCAACGTTGGCCGCTGCATCACCCTGAGCTCGTCCAGAAAAATGGCGGCGATCCTCCGCAGTAGCTCCGCATCCGTAAGCTCTTGCTTTTTCACCCCTTAGATCTGCATTAGGGTTCGTGAATTCTCTTTCTTGTGTTCTTCGTGTTTGTCATAGATTCCTTGCAACTTCCCCACCGCACCCTCTTTTGATCTAAAAGAAGTGTAGAACTTATGCGGTAGTTGTTTTACATCCATTTTAGATGCTAGCAGATCCCTTTCTCTTGTAAAAATGCCTCTTTAGAGCTGACGAACTCCTCTGCGCTGGTTTTTTAGGTCTAAATTTATTTTTCTTTTCTGAACCATCTTGATCTAGAATAATAGCAATAGCTTGGGAAACTTGTTTGTCTCAGCACTTAGCCAATTCTGTTTCTGGCAACCTTCGAATGTCTTTAGTCATGGCGGCTTATCACACCGGCTCACTTTTCCTTTATATGTCATTAGCCCTTACTTAAGCCACCATTACTCATCTGTACTATCATCATTTAAACCACCAGAATGAGTGCACCAACGGCCCTAGCTTGGAACTTGGCGGAATCTCGATTCAGCATCGACATGGTGCTGTCTTTCCTTTAGTGGTCTTACCAAGCCATCCCAAAGATTGGAACAAAACTTGGTTCTATTGCCAAGACATATCACCAGCTAATGAAAAACCACTGTCGGGTCATTGCACAGAGCGTCTTGATTCTAAATTTGTGCTCCCTGACAAGCTTACTACTGCTGAACGCAAGAAGCTTATCCCATCTATCAAAAGGATTCAAGCCTTATTGGGAAATGGCTTAACTAGAGTTGACCTGATCCGTTGCTGGATCACATGGCGGGTCATCCCTCTAAGCCGCTGATCCAAGTTGATGTATAAATATGGCGGAGGCCCAGATGATTCTCTGCGTCATAGCTCTGTACAAGTAACTGAAGAGGACATTGTTGCAATGTCAACCATCCTCGTGAATGGCAAATACAAGGAATGCGGTAAGGTTGGATTAAACCCCTTCTACAAACTTAACCCGGCACCAGAGGTGAACCTCCTTGACCTCCTTTTTTGTTTCCTTCAGTAGTTAAATACTTGCATGGATTTTTAACCTGTTACAGGCCAAATCTGATTTCTAGAAGGCCAAATATGATCATGAAGCTGCCAAGAAGGCTAGAGCCGCTGCCACAGCCGCCAGGAGAACGACCGGGAAGCCCAAGAAGAAGAAGACTGCATCTGACATGTTCCAACTGGATGATGTTTCTGAGTCGGAGGTAGCCCTTGACTCCCTTGGCCAGTTTTTTAACAACCTTATTGACACTGACTATTGCCAGGATGACACTGGGGCCAGCCAGGCCGTAGAAGAAGAGGTAACTATTTCCTCCAACTCAGCCCCTTTGCCAAGACAGAAACTTCGACTGGTAACCCGGAAAGTAAGGTTTTCCCACCCTTTGGCTTATTTGGACCCTCATTTTCTTTTGAAAAAGCAGCAACATGAGAGCCGCCGTCAGGCCCAGACTAATGACGACAATGAACCGCCCTCCGACTTACAAAAAACTCCTCGAAAACGCCAGAATGAGGTTTCTTTCATCTCTGTCTTTTGCTTTTATCCATCAATCTATTTCCTTACTCTCTTAACTTTATTTTACCTTTGCGGGAGGTTTCTCGCTCTTCTGGCGACTCATCGCAAACTCAATTTCCGGCTTTCAAGACTGCCCCTGGGTAAGGAAAATCATCTTTCTTCTGCATCTTTAAAACTGTATCATTATACTAACTGTCTCATAAAATCTTTCTTAGCGGTCAAGCAAAGTCCAAGAAAGCCAAGGTGACTAAACTGGCAGAAGACCCGAAAGATCCTGCCCCTGAACCGGCAATACCAACTCCTCCTGATCAATATGAAGCGCCAGAAGATCCGGCTGTCCACGTTCAATCGGACCCTCCTGAGCCGTCAGCTAATGAGAACATTCTTAATCCGCCTACCACTGAACCATCTAGCTCAGCTAACCTGCCGATGACTTCTGACAATGATGTCTTAATTACTGGAAGTTGATTCATTGAGCCGGGCAACCCAACTGTACTGGCCTGACACTATGCTAAGAAAGAGGCTTTAGAAAGGCAGAAGGTGTGGTTTGATGTATCTCACTACACTCACCTGAACATTAGTGACGTGTTGTCTGGCTACCTCAGTCATGTGCATTCCAGCCGTGACTCAGAAATTGAGATGGTCAAGCAACTGCAGCTGAAATATAAGGTACGTTTGCCGGCTTTCACTATCTTATATATGTTCTGCCAGCCCCCAAGTCTCCGGATTATGATGAACCTGAATGATATGTAGACTTGTGATATAGGTTGATGCTCTGTCTTAGATTTTCCTTAAATCCAGCCTAAATTTTCACCTGTAGTCCCCAAGGGCCGGCTCAATTTATCACAAATGAACCGGCACTTAACTTCATAATTGTCTTGAATCAGTCGAAACAAATAGTGTGATCCAGCTCAACATGAAAATACTTTCTTAATATCATGCACTAGCCCCCAAGTGCCAAGCGTTGTTACTTGTAAAACACTTGGGACTTTATCATAGGAGAGCCATTTCGCATTAAAAAATTGCTTTGGCAGACATTATCCCCCAAGTGCCGAGTGGTGTTGCATTGCAAAGCACTTGGGACTTTAATCATGATAACCTTTATTGAAATACATTTTAACATACCTATGCATGTTTGCAGACCGTCTTGACTGAATTGGGGTCTCAATTGACTGATGCAAAGACCTGGCTGGCGGATCAAGAGGCGGAAATAAAGAACGCTAACTCCAAACTCCAGTTGAGCCTTACTGAAGCTGAAAAACTGAAGACCAGTTTTGATGCGGAGAAGAAATCCTGGGACAACGAGAAAACCTTGCTAATACATCGTGCTAAGACAGCGGAGGCGGCTCTCAAGGAGGTTACCACGGAGCTCACCGGCTTAAAAAACCGTGTGTCCCAGATGGTCTCCGCAATCTTTGGTGAGTTATTTGCCTTTAGTTACTTACACTCTATTTTTGTCAGAAGTATAAGCCGCCTTCTTAACCTTTTAAAACACCCCCAGGTCCCCGGAGCAACAATCTGAGCCAAAACAGTTTAATAAAACTCAAGGCGGTTTACACCCTGGTGGAGCACCTGTACACTGGAGCTCAATGGGCGCTTGCCATTATATCCCCAGCCAACCAAGGACCAAACCTCTTAAGTGATGATACGTCTCCAACGTATCTATAATTTTTAATTGCCCCATGTTATATTATCTACTGTTTTGGACTATATTGGGCTTTATTTTCCACTTTTATATTATTTTTGGGACTAACCTATTAACCGGAGGCCCAGCCCAGAAATGCTGTTTTTTTTTGCCTATTTCAGTGTTTCGGATAAACAGAATATCAAACGGAGTCCAAACGGAATAAAATCTTCGGGAACGTGATTTTCTCACCGCACGTGATCCAGGAGACTTGGACCCTACTGCAAGGGGTTAAAGAGGAGGTCACGAGGGTGGGGGCGCCCCCCCTAGGGCATGCCCCCTGCCTCGTGGGACCCTTGGTGCTCAGACCAGGAGCCAAAAACCTAATTCCACCATCACAACTTTCTATATCCACGAGATCCCATCTTGGGGCCTGTTCAGGAGCTCCGCTGGAAGCGGGTCGTCATCACGGAGGGCTTCTACATCATCCTAGCCCCTCCGATGAAGTGTGAGTAGTTTACCTCAGACCTTTGGGTCCATAGTTAGTAGCTAGATGGCTTCTTCTCTCTCTTTGAATCTCAATACAAAGTTCTCCCCCTCTCTTGTGGAGATCTATTCGATGTAATCTTCTTTTTGCGGTGTGTTTGTTGAGACCGATGAATTGTGGGTTTATGATCAAGTCTATCTATGAATAATATTTGAATCTTTTCTGAATTCTTTTATGTATGATTGGTTATCTTTGCAAGTCTCTTCGAATTATCCGTTTGGTTTGGCCAACCATATTGGTAGTTCTTGCCATGGGAGAAGTGCTTAGCTTTGGGTTCGATCTTGCGGTGTCCTTACCCAGTGACAAAAGGGGCAGCAAGGCACGTATTGTATTGTTGCCATCGAGGATAACAAGATGGGGTTTATTTCATATTGCATGAATTTATCTCTCTACATCATGTCATCTTGCTTAAGGTGTTACTCTGTTTTTAACTTAATACTCTAGATGCATGCTGGATAGCGGTCGATGAGTGGAGTAATAGTAGTAGATGCAGAATCATTTCGATCTACTTGTCACGGACGTGATGCCTATATACATGATCATGCCTAGATATTCTCATAATTATGCTCAATTCTATCAATTGCTCGACAGTAATTTGTTCACCCACCGTAGAATATGTATGCTCTTGAGAGAAGCCACTAGTGAAACCTATGGCCCCCGGGTCTATTCTCATCATATCAATCTCCATTACTTTAATCTTGCTTTGCTTTGCCTTTACTTTTTACTTTGCATCTTTATACCAAAAATACCAAAAGTATTATATCTATCAGATCTCACTCTCGTAAGTGACCCTGAAGGGCTTGACAACCCCTAATCGCGTTGGTTGTGAGTAGCTATCGCT
This sequence comes from Triticum dicoccoides, assembly GCF_002162155.2. NCBI lineage: Eukaryota > Viridiplantae > Streptophyta > Magnoliopsida > Poales > Poaceae > Triticum > Triticum dicoccoides. The sequence goes on along the minus strand of NC_041382.1, from coordinate 590,106,492 downwards.
TTGTGCAGGTATGAGGGACTTGAGCGCGGGCTCCTACTAGATTGATACCTTGGTTCTCAAAAACTGAGGGAAATACTTACGCTACTCTGCTGCATCATCCCTTCCTCTTCAGGGAAAACCAACGCAAGCTCAAGACGTAGCAAGAAGGATTTCTGGCGCCGTTGCCGGGGAGTCTACACAAAAAGTCAATATACCAAGTACCCATCACAATCCCTATCTCTGGCATTACATTATTTGCCATTTGCCTCTCGTTTTCCTCTCCCCCCAATTCACTCTTGCCATTTTATTCGCCCTCTCTCCCTATCCTCCCTCTCCGTTCGCCTCTTTGTTTGCTTGTCATCATGGCTAGTCTCATATCTTCTCCGTTGTCTCCCGAGAGTGAAATTCTAAATTTTAAACAAAGGGAGGGAGAAAATCTAAAAGATGCTTGGTATAGAATTTGCAATGCTCAAAATAGATCTACCAGGAAACAATCTACCTTAGTTCTTCTTCGCAATTTTTATGTAGGTGTTAATCCTTGGTATAGATATATCCTCGATACCATTACCAGTGGGAACTTCTTGGGTAGCCATACTTTTGATTCTTATAATGCTATGCTAAATTTATTTGGCTCACCACCTCTTTTGGTTAATGGAACCACGTTAACTTTGGAGCATGTTATGCAAAGACTTGAAATTATCGAAAATAAAGTTGCTACTGTTGAATCAATTGAAAATCTAGATAAAAAGATCCACAATCAAATTAGTCAATATGGATCTAAGGTAGGAATGACTTTGAAAAATATTAAGGAAAAGGAACCCATAGTTAATGAGAAGATGAGCTTAGATTCTACTAGAATTGATAAACTTGAGGGTATCATTACAAATTTGGGAACCGCTTTTTCTTCCGTAAAAAATACTCCTAGCCCTCCTACTAAAATTGCCAAGCTTATGTACGTTCCTAAAAATAAGGGTGAATCATCTAGTAAGGAAACTGCTGATCTTAAATCTATAAGTATTCATCCCAATCTTTTTGCTATCATTAAAGAACCATTCATTACAAATGAATTTTTCGATCTTGTGCCTAAAAGTTTGATAATTAATAAAAAGAAAGAAATTCCTAAAGATGGTAGATGCCTAATTGAAGAATTGCCTACCAAAGATGGCAATACCTAGATCTATCCTTGCTTGTTATGCCTAGCTAGGGGCGTTAAACGATAGCGCTTGTTGGGAGGCAACCCAATTTTATTTTTATTCCTTGCCTTTTGCTCCTGTTTAGTAATAAATAAATTATTTAGACTCTGTTCGGTTGTGTTTTTTTTGTGTTTAATTAGTGTTTGTGCCAAGTAGAACCGTTGGGAAGACTTGGGGAAAGTCTTGTTGAACTTGCTGTAAAAAACAGAGACTTTAGCGCTCACGAGAACTGCTGTCATTTTTATTTGAAGAGTGCTATTTAGTTAATTCTTTTTGCAGAAGATTAATATATAAATTCCTCACTTCCAGAAATTTATCTTAGAATTTTTGGGGTTCCATATCTTGCGCTAGCTACAGATTACTACAGACTGTTCTGTTTTTGACAGATTCTGTTTTTCGTGTGTTGTTTGCTTATTTTGATGAATCTATGGCTAGTAAAATAGTTTATAAGCCATAGAGAAGTTGGAATACAGTAGGTTTGACACCAATATAAATAAAGAATGAGTTCATTACAGTACCTTGAAGTGGTCTTATGTTTTCTTTCGCTAACGGAGCTCACGAGTTTTCTATTTTGAGTTTTGTGTTGTGAAGTTTTCAAGTTTTGGGTGAATTCTTTTGATGGATCATGGAACAAGGAGTGGCAAGAGCCTAAGCTTGGGGATGCCCATGGCACCCCCAAGATAATCCAAGGACACCAAGAATTCAAAGCTTGGGGATGCCCCGGAAGGCATCCCCTCTTTTCGTCCACTTCCCTCGGTAATTTACTTGGAGCAATATTTTTATTCACCAACATGATATGTGTTTTGCTTGGAACATCTTGTATTATTTGTGTCTTTGTTTGTTAGTATGCCACAATCATCCTTGCTGTACACACCTTTTGAGAGAGCCATACATGAATTAAAATTTGATACAATACTCTATGTGCTTCACTTATATCTTTTGAGCGTAGTAGTTTTGCTCTATGTGCTTCACTTATATCTTTTGAGCTAGGTAATTTTGCTCTATGTGCTTCACTTATATATTTTGAGCTTGGTAATTTTTCTCTATGTGCTTCACTTATATATTTTGAGCTAGGTAATTTTGCTCTATGTGCTTCACTTATATCCTTTGAGCTAGATAATTTTGCTCTATGTGATTCACTTAAATCTTTTAAAGCACGGTGGTGGATTCGTTTTAAAGAAACTATTGATCTCTCATGCTTCAGTTAAATTAATTTGAGAGTCTCTTAATAGCATGGTAATTTGCTTAATAATAATATGCTTGGTATTCAAGATTTGTGAAACTTTCTTTTGGGTGTGTTAAATACTAAGAAAAGATTGAAGCATGATAATTGTTTTGAGATATGGAGGTGATAATATTAAAGTCATGCTAGTTGAGTAGTTGTGAATTTAAAGAATACTTGTGTTGAAGTTTGTGATTCCCATAGCATGCACGTATGGTGAACCGTTATGTGATGAAGTCGGAGCATGATTTATTTATTGATTGTCTTCCTTATGAGTGGCGGTCGGGGACGAGCGATGGTCTTTTCCTACCAATCTATCCCCCTAGGAGCATGCGCGTAATACTTTGCTTTGATAACTTCTAGATTTTTGCAATAAGTATATGAGTTCTTTATGACTAATGTTGAGTCCATGGATCATAGGCACTCCCACCCTTCCAACCTTGCTAGCCTCTCTAATACCGCACAACTTTCGCCGGTATCATACACCTACCATATACCTTCCTCAAAACAGCCACCATAACCTATTATGGAATTTCCATAGCCATTCCGAGATATATTGCCATGAAACTTTCCACCATCTAGTTCATCATGACACATCCATCATTGTCATATTGCTTAGCATGATCATGTAGTTGACATAGTATTTGTGGCAAAGCCACCGTTCATAATTCTTTCATACTTGTCACTCTTGATTCATTGCATATCTCGGTACACCGCCAGAGGCATTCATATAGAGTCATACTTTGTTTTAGTATTGAGTTGTAAACATTGAGTTCTAAATAAATAGAAGTGTGATGATCATCATTCAATAGAGCATTGTCCCAAAAAAAGAGAAAGGCCAAAGAAAAAAAAAGAAGGCCCAAAAAATATATAAATAAATAAATAAAGGGGCAATGCTACTATCCTTTTTTCCACACTTGTGCTTCAAAGTAGCACCATGATATAGCGAGTCTCATATATTGTGCTTCAAAGTAGCACCATGTTCTTCATATAGAGAGTCTCATATGTTGTCACTTTCATATACTAGTGGGAATTTTACGTTATAGAACTTGGCTTGTATATTCCAATGATGGGCTTCCTCAAATTGCCCTAGGTCTTCGTGAGCAAGCAAGTTGGATGCACACCCACTAGTTTCTTTTGTTGAGCATTCATACATTTATAGCTCTAGTGCATCTGTTGCATGGCAATCCCTACTCACTCACATTGATATCTATTGATGGGCATCTCCATAGCCCGTTGATACGCCTAGTTGATGTGAGACTATCTTCTCCTTTTTGTCTTCTGCACAACCACCATTCTATTCCACCTATAGTGCTATATCCATGGCTCACGCTCATGTATTGCGTGAAGATTGAAAAAGTTAGAGTATGAAACAATTGCTTGGCTTGTCATCGGGGTTGTGCATGATTTAAATACTTTGTGTGGGGAAGATGGAGCATAGCCAGACTATATGATTTTGTAGGGATAACTTTCTTTGGCCATGTTATTTTGAGAAGACATAATTGCTTTATTAGTATGCTTGAAGTATTATTATTTTCTATGTCAATATAAACTTTTGTCTTGAAACTTTCTAATCTGAATATTCATACCACAATTAAGAAGATTTGCATTGAAATTATGCCAAGTAGCACTCCGCATCAAAAATTCTCTTTTTATCATTTACCTACTCGAGGACGAGCATGAATTAAGCTTGGGGATGCCTGATACGTCTCCAACGTATCTATAATTTTTGATTGCTCCATGCTATATTATCTACTGTTTTGGACTATATTGGGCTTTATTTTCCACTTTTATATTATTTTTGGGACTAACCTATTAACCGGAGGCCCAGCCCAGAATTGTTGTTTTTTGCCTATTTCAGTGTTTCGGATAAACAGAATATCAAATGGAGTCCAAACGGAATAAAATCTTCGGGAACGTGATTTTCTCACCGAACGTGATCCAGGAGACTTGGACCCTACTGCAAGGGATCAAAGAGGAGGTCACGAGCGTGGGGGGCGCTCCCCCCTACGGTGCGCCCCCCTGCCTCGTGGGCCCCTAGGTGCTCCACCGACGTACTCCTTCCTCCTATATACACATACGTACCCCCAAACGATCAAACCAGGAGCCAAAAACCTAATTCCACTGCCGCAACTTTCTGTATCCACGAGATCCCATCTCGGGGCCTGTTCCAGAGCTCCACCGGAAGAGGGACGTCATCACGGAGGGCTTCTACATCATCCTAGGCCCCTCCGATGAAGTGTGAGTAATTTACCTCAGACCTTCGGGTCCATAGTTAGTAGCTAGATGGCTTCTTCTCTCTCTTTGAATCTCAATACAAAGTTCTCCCCCTCTCTTGTGGAGATCTATTCGATGTAATCTTCTTTTTGTGGTGTGTTTGTTGAGACTGATGAATTGTGGGTTTATGATCAAGTCTATCTATGAATAATATTTGAATCTTTTCTGAATTATTTTATGTATGATTGGTTATCTTTGCAAGTCTCTTCGAATTATCCGTTTGGTTTGGTCAACTAGATTGGTAGTTCTTGCCATGGGAGAAGTGCTTAGGTTTGGGTTCGATCTTGCGGTGTCCTTACCCAGTGACAGAAGGGGCAGCAAGGCACGTATTGTATCGTTGCCATCGAGGATAACAAGATGGGGTTTATTTCAGATTGCATGAATTTATCTCTCTACATCATGTCATCTTGCTTAAGGCGTTACTCTGTTTTTTAACTTAATACTCTAGATGCATGCTGGATAGCGGTCGATGAGTGGAGAAATAGTAGTAGATGCAGAATCGTTTCAATCTACTTGTCACGGACGTGATGCCTATATACATGATCATGCCTAGATATTCTCATAATTATGCTCAATTCTATCAATTGCTCAACAGTAATTTGTTCACCCACTGTAGAATACTTATGCTCTTGAGAGAAGCCACTAGTGAAACCTATGGCCCCCGGGTCTATTCTCATCATATCAATCTCCATTACTTTAATCTTGCTTTGCTTTGCCTTTACTTTTTACTTTGCATCTTTATACCAAAAATACCAAAAATATTATATCTATCAGATCTCACTCTCGTAAGTGACCGTGAAGGGCTTGACAACCCCTAATGGCGTTGGTTGTGAGTAGCTATCACTTTGTGCAGGTACGAGGGACTTGAGCGTGGGCTCCTACTGGATTGATACCTTGGTTCTCAAAGACTGAGGGAAATACTTACGCTACTCTGCTGCATCATCCCTTCCTCTTCGGGGAAAACCAACGCAAGCTCAAGACGTAGCAAGAAGGATTTCTGGCCACCCGCGTGACAGGCGGGAATACTTACCACTATACTACAACGAGGGTCCCGATTGACTTTTGGTGGCTACGGAGGCTTCTGGCGGCGGAACTCTCGATCTATCTTGCGTTCTGGAAGTTTTAGGGTATATGGAGTTATATAGGCAGAAGAAGCACGTCAGGGGAGCCACGGGGGCAATCCTTCTCTGTTGGCCATCTTCATCATCCCGGTGCTCTCCATGACAAGGAGGGAGTAGTTCTCCCTCGGGGCTGAGGGTATGTATCAGTAGCTATGTGTTTGATCTCTCTCTCTCTCTCTCTCTCGTGTTCTTGAGATGATACGATCTTGATGTATCGCGAGCTTTGCTATTATATTTGGATCCTACGATGTTTCTTCCCCCCTCTTCTCTCTTGTAATGAATTGAGTTTCCCCTTTGAAGTAATCTCATCGGATTGAATCTTTAAAGACTTGAGAACACTTGATGTATGTCTTGCCGTGGATATCTGTGGTGACAATGGGATACCATGTGCCACTTGATGTATGTTTTGGTGACCAACTTGCGGGTTCCGCCCATGAACCTATGCATAGGGGTTGGCACACGTTTTCATCGTGATTCTCTGGTAGAAACTTTGGGGCACTCTTTGAGGTCCTTTGTGTTGGTTGAATAGATGAATCTGAGATTGTGTGATGCATATCGTATAATCATACCCACAGATACTTGAGGTGACATTGGAGTATCTAGGTGACATTAGGGTTTTGGTTGATTTGTGTCTTAAGGTGTTATTCTAGTACAAACTCTAGGGTTGTTCGTGACACTTATAGGAATAGCCCAACGGATTGATTGGAAAGAATAACTTTGAGGTGGTTTCGTACCCTACCATAATCTCTTCGTTCGTTTTCCACTATTAGTGACTTTGGAGTGACTCTTTGTTGCATGTTGAGGGATAGTTTTATGATCCAATTATGTTAGTATTGTTGAGGGAACTTACACTAGCGAAAGTATGAACCCCAGGCCTTGTTTCAACGCATTGCAATACCGTTTACGCTCACTTTTATCACTTGCTACCTTGCTGTTTTTATTATTTCAGATTACAAATACCTTTATCTACTATCCATATACCACTTGTTTCACCATCTCTTCACTGAACTAGTGCACCTATACAATTTACCATTGTATTGGGTGTGTTGGGGACACAAGAGACTCTTTGTTATTTGGTTGCAGGGTTGCTTGAGAGAGACCATCTTCATCCTACCCCTCCTACGGATTGATAAACCTTAGGTCATCCACTTGAGGGAAATTTTCTACTGTCCTACAAACCTCTGCACTTGGAGGCCCAACAACGTCTACAAGAAGAAGGTTGTGTAGTAGACATCAAGTGACGTCTTGAAGAAATTGTCAATTTTCCCGCCAGATTCCAAGAGGTCAAGCGGTCTTGCACAAGAGCCGGAGCCCTAACCGCACTGAGCCATTCCAAAGCCTGGGTGTCGGGACTTGACCCGGCGGATGTAGCCAAGGGGTATCCCCCTTTGAAAGAAGATGGGACTCCGTTTGATCAAGACGATTTCATTGCTTGTGTGAGGGAAGTTTGTCCTCATGCTACCATCCTTGGCGAGGAAACCAACATTGATAAATATCAGCCGAGTTTTGATGTTGAAAATAAGAAGATGGCGACTCACTCTTATAAAGTGACAGATCTTATCCCGCCGGTTCGCCAACACACTTTGGCCCCGGAAATTGACCCGGACGGCCTAATTGACGATGAAGCTGAGTTCATTGCTCTGAACGGCTTTGACTGGTTCAATCCCAACTTCCAACCAGTGGAGGAAGGTGAACCGGCGAGGGAGGAGTCATAACCATCTGAATAATCCAGCCTTTAGTTTAAGATCTGCTTAAGAGAGAAAACAGTATAACCTTTTGGGCTCTCAATGCCTTGTAATAGGTTAGTTTGAAAACTGCATGTTTTGCCTATGCCGTCGTGCATAGGATGTTGCATATGACTTTTTACCCGTGATGTCAATATATGCATTATATCCGTGATCATATCTGCAGTGTTTAAATCTGTTCATGTATGCAAAAGATGAAAAAACTGTCCTGGCGGTTTATCGCTGGACGGGTCAAAACACCTGATACATAACTATGAAAACATCATAGTGGAAAAAACAGGACCAGATGTAAGATAAACAAGGCTGAAAAACCTTTGATTAATGAAAAGACATAGATAAGTCTGTTTATGAACGATAATGTCATACCTATGTTCTTTGATTCTGAACTGCCGGCTTATATGACTCCGACAATGAGGTTGACGACCCTAATCTTTGTAGAAGTCAACACCTTGATATGCCTGATGATTGTTATACCTTGGCAACTCATTGTCAAATAACCGAGACGGTTTAAATTGAAACCATACGTGCAGTTAGATTTGAGACAATAAAAAACCAGTAAAACAAAATAGTATGTTTCAAACGATGTAAATCAAGCATTAAGAGTAATTTGGAGGCTTCTGATTCGAATACGATCAGTAAACCGGACCAGAGGGGTTAAGCTAGGATTCGAATACGATCATGTAGCCCCCAGTGGCTTTGGTGTTGCGCCGATCAAGAGGGTACCGACAACTATGTTCTCTTTGGTTCGAATACGATCTATGTTTGAACAGGAAGCCCCCAAATGACCTTGAGAGGTTTTTAACGACCCTGATTCGAATACGATCCAAGTCGGACCCAAAAGGGGTTACGCTATGATTTAGATACGATCAAGAAGCCCCCTAGTGAGTTTGGCTTTGCACCGATCAAGAGGGTTACGACAGCTATGTTCTCTTTGGTTCGAATACGACCTATGTTTGAACAGGAAGCCCCCTAGTGACCATGAGGTTTACGGCTAGATTCGAATACGATCATAAGACGGACCAAAAGGGTTAAGCTAGATTCGAATACGATCAGCCCCCTACTGGTCATTTGAATAATTAGAATAGTAAAGATATATAATCATTGAAAATGAGAAGGACAGAGGTCCTACTTTATTACTTATCATAATATATACAAAGTCACAGTATGTACATTATGAGAGCCCATGGCTCAAGTATAGTACAGCCTAAGATGAGCAATATTCCACGGCCGGCGGGTCTCCTCCTCCGACCTACGTGAGTCTTTGTGCTCTCGAACGTCGATAAGGTAATATGACCCATTGTTCAAGTTCTTGCTGACCACGAAAGGTCCTTCCCAAGGTGGGGATAGCTTGTGTGCATCAGACTGATCCTGGATGAGCCGGAGCACCAGGTCACCTTCTTGAAAGGTTCTGGACCTAACCCGATGGCTGTGATAATGGCGCAGGTCCTGTTGATAAATTGCTGATCGGGCTGCTGCCAAATCTTGCTCCTCATCTAACAAGTCAAGTGCATCTTGTCGGGATTGTTCATTATTAGCTTCAACGTAAGCCGCCACATGGGGCGAGTCATGACGAATATCACTAGGCAGGACCGCTTCTGCTCCATAAACCATGAAGAAAGGCGTATAACCCATAGACCTGTTAGGAGTGGTATTGATGCTCCATAGCACTGAGGGTAACTCCTCTACCCAACAACTCGGTGTCCGTTGTAAAGGAACCATAAGCCGGGGCTTGAGACCTTTTAAGATTTCCTGATTTGCTCTCTCAGCTTGACCATTGCATTGGGGGTGAGCTACTGACGAAACATCAAGCCGGATATGCTCACATTGACAAAAATCCTCCATAGCGCCTTTGGACATATTAGTACCATTATCAGTTATAATGCTGTGTGGAAAGCCAAAACGAAAGATCACCTTTTTTCATGAACTGAACCGCCGTGGCTGCATCACACTTACTAACCGGCTCTGCCTCAACCCATTTTGTGAATTTGTCAACTGCCACCAAAAGATGTGTCTTCTTATCCTTGGATCTTTTGAAAGGTCCAACCATGTCAAGCCCCCAGACTACAAACGGCCAAGTGATTGGAATCATCCGTAATTCTTGAGCCGGCACATGCGCTCGTCGTGCAAATTTTTGACATCCATCGCACCTACTGACTAGATCATCTGCATCAGCGTGAGCCATTAGCCAGTAAAAACCATGACGAAAAGCCTTGGCCACAAGAGACTTTGAAACGGCATGATGGCCACAATCCCCTTCATGGATCTCGTGAAGAATTTCTTGACCTTCTTCAGGAGAGACACAACGTTGAAACGCTGCAGTAACGTTGTGATGATACAACTCACCATTGGAAATTGTCATTGACTTAGACCGCCGGGTTATCTGTCGAGCCAAGGTCTCATCCTCTGGCAACTCACCCCGGGTCATATAAGCCAAATACGGTATTTTCCAATCTGGAATGACATGAAGAGCCGCCACCAACTGTGCCTCCGGGTCTGGAACGGCCAAATCTTCCTCTTTAGGCAATTTGACAGAAGGGTTATGCAGAACATCTAGAAAAGTGTTAGGTGGCACCAGCTTACGCTGAGATCCCAACCGGCTTAAAGCATCAGCCGCTTCATTTTTTCTGCGGTCAATGTGCTCCACTTGATAACCCTTGAAATGTCCAGCAACAGTGTCAACCTCACGGTGATAAGCTGCCATGAGAGGGTCCTTGGAGTCCCACTTGCCTAATACCTGCCGAGCCACCAAATCTGAGTCGCCAAGGCACCGTACCCGGCTTAAACTCATCTCTTTAGCCATTCGAAGACCATGGAGTAAGGCCTCATATTCTTCTACGTTGGTAGTACAAGGAAACATCAATCATAACACATAACAAAACTTGTCACCTCGAGGAGAAGTTAAAACAACTCCAGCCCCCGAGCCTTCCAACTGTCTAGACCCATCGAAATGAATCGTCCAATATGTGTTGTCTGGCTTCTCTTCAGGTATCTGCAACTCCGTCCAATTGTTAATGAAATCCACCAGTGCTTGAGACTTAATGGCAGTACGTGGCACATACTTTAAATTATGAGACCCAAGCTCAATGGCCCACTTGGCGACTCGTCCTGTGGCTTCTCTATTTTGAATAATATCTCCTAAAGGAGCAGAGCTAACCACAGTGATAGGATGACCCTAGAAGTAATGCTTAAGCTTCCGGCTTGCCATGAACACCCCATAAACAAGCTTCTGCCAATGTGGATATCTTTGCTCTGATTCAATGAGCACCTCACTGACGTAGTAAACCGGCCGTTGAATTGGATGTTCCGTGCCAGCCTCCTTGCGCTCCACAACAATGGCCACACTGACAGCCCGTGAGTTAGCAGCCACATATAACAACAACGGCTCCTTCTCAACGGGGGCAGCAAGAACCGGCGGCTCAACAAGCTGTATTTTCAAATCTTCAAAGGCGGAGTTGGCAGCGTCACTCCAGACAAAGTCATCCGTCTTTTTCATCATTTGATACAATGACATAGCCTTCTCACCCAACCGGCTTATGAACTGGCTCAAAGCTGTAACTCGACCCGCCAGCCGCTGAACCTCATTGATGCATGTCGGTTTAGCCAAAGATGTAATGGCCTTAATTTTCTCTGGGTTAGCCTCAATGTCTCTGTTAGACACCAAAAAGCCCAAAAGCTTGCCAGCTGGGACTCCAAAAACGCACTTGGTCGGGTTAAGCATCATCTTGTAGATCCGGAGGTTATCAAAGGTTTCCTTCTCTCTGGATTTCACCACTATATCATCCACGTAAGCATGAACATTACGCCCAATCTGATTGTGAATGCAATCCTGTACACATCGCTGATAAGTCGCCTGGGCACTCTTAAGCCCAAAATGCATGGACACATAGCAGAAGGCTCCAAACGGAGTAATGAAAGCCGTCTTCTCCTGGTCCTTAACGCCATTTTGATCTGATGATAACCATAATAAGCATCCAAAAAGCTCAGACGCTCACAACCCGTCGTAGCATCAATGATTTGATCAATACGAGGGAGAGGAAATGTCAGGACCCCGATTCCAAGTCACATCGATCTAGCCGGTAACACCTCATGTCACATTGCGGCCTCATGCACGGTATCCCCACGGGTGTCGCCTTACCGTGGCCCGGGACCGTTTGCTCCTTTTGGCTCACATATATGATAGTGTCGCTAGCATCCATATGACAGAGAACCAGGGCCGACATGGCTAGTCGTGAACCCAAAGCGGCACGGGCCTATGGAGATAGGCATACATGAATCACATCGAGCATGTCGGTCATCAGCGTGTGAATCCGGGCTGTAGCACTGGGCTAACAGGACTCCGGGGAACCCGGGCTGTAGCAGGCTAGATAGGACTCCGGAAGTCACCGCGTGACATTTCCCCGAAGGGACAGACACAGGAACAAAGTGAAACACATGCCGGCCAGTCAAGTGTCCTGAGCAGTAGTGCTGGGCTAGCAGGACTCCGGTGAACCGGGCTGTAGCGGACTACTATGGCTCAAGGAGCACTAGACTACATTTCCCCATAAGAGAGGCTGCTAAGGATAAACAACTAGATTGTCGGATCCCACACATACCAAGCATTTCAATCATACACACAATATGCTCGATATGTGCAAATACAACATGGCATCACAACAAAACTCTACAACTCAAGTACTTTATTTAAAGGCTCTAGAGAGCCATACATAACATGTTCATACAGGGAGGGGTCACATGACCCGACACTCAAGTCATACAAGCATACAAGCACATGCGAAGCAAATAGTCTGAGTACACACACTAGAAAGCAAGAAGGCTTCTCGAAGCCTGTCTATCTACCTAGGGCCCTCCATGGCCAGGATCAACACCTGGGTGGCAAGTCACTCATCGACGTCGGGATCTACATAAAACTCATCGGAGGGGGCGGTGTTGTCGTCTGAAAACAGTAATTAAGCAAACATGAGTACAAAGGTACTCAACAAGTCTTACATCAGAACCTACAATACATGCTCATTCTCAAGAAGGTGGTGGAGTTATTGCAGCAAGCCAGCTTTGACTCTTGGCTAAGCTATCCTACGGGACACCAGTAGTAAAATAGTTTTCGCACAC
>NC_041382.1:590077085-590093605 GCF_002162155.2 Triticum dicoccoides | reverse complement strand
GGTACTCGCACTTATCTTGAGTCTTTTAGTAGTAACTGTCGTGGAATTGTCACGGCAGATGTCCTTAGTGTCAGGACTTAGTCGCGAGGCCAACGCATCTATGTGGTAGCTTGAGAGGGGTTGAGCGGGACGAGAGACGTGATGTTTTACCCAGGTTCGGCCCCTCATGGTGGAGGTAAAAGCCTACATCCTGCTTGACTGATATTGGTGATGATGATCACGGTTACAAGAGTGCTCTATCTCGAGAGCTATTGTCTAAACCTAACTTGTCCAACTTGTGGAACTTGTGAATCGTGTCCCCTTTTGGGGAGCCCTGCCCCTCCTTATATATGTTGAAGGGGTGGTTTACATGTGGAGTCCTATTAGGATTAGGACTAGTCTGTCTCTAATACAAACCGGATACAAGTCTAGGTCTTAACTCTTTGTAAGACAAATATTCCTCATGCCTTTCCTCTTAAACCGGCCCACCATAGTATGAACCGGCCTTCATGAACTGCCCGTTGGGCCACCAGGTCTTGTTGCTCCTCTGACCCGCCTGCCGGATTACCAATGAATCATAAACCGCCAGGTCCAAACGGGTCACCAGTGAATCGTCAAGTCTCATCCGGGCCTCAAGTAAACCGCCAAGTCCGGCCGGGTTATACTTCCGGCCGGTTTACGCCATGGGGTATATCCCCGACATTAGCCCCCAAGTTTAGCTTGGATTTATCCATGGTAAACTTATGCTGCAAAATAAACACAAGAACAAATTTGACAGGTTATGCTCCGGGTTAAGAATTCTTTGTAAACCGGCACCTGATCACCCTTAAGTCCTTGTTATTTCCTCCTTCTGGGAAGTGCGGGTCAACAGACCAGCTTCATAATCAATTCGTCGACATTGGTTTGTCACAGAGAAATATTGTGAAGAATAACTCCTTTGACTCAGCTCCCAAAGCGCCAGTTTAAGAAATATGGGTCTTGAAATACTTATCTGATATTCCGCCGGTTTGAAGATGTAAAACTTGCCGGTTTAATATTACCAAAATGGTCGGTTTATAAATATTGATGGTACCGGGTCATAATTGTTGTCAACACCGGGTTATGTAATTGATCTTCCTGATTTGCTCAAAACTGATAAAATGAAGATATTCCTCCTTTATATGCATAATACCTGTAGCCCCCAAGTCTTAAGAGGAGAACATAGTGATAACTTAAGACTTGCTCCAATAAGTGTTTCAACCTTGAAGAAATCCGGTTAGTTCATCTCAAAACTGAATACTCCATATATGTAGCCCCCAAGTGACGGGTTGTCATGTTTGCAGCAACCTGGGGCTTGTAATTGCTTGATGCTCATAAAAACTTCAACCAGTGTAGCCCCCAAGGGTTGGGTCATTATGCAATAATGAGCAGGGACTTTGTAAATATGATCATGCTTCATTGAAAATAATATCATATGATGTAACTCCGCCATGGGGCTTGAACCCACGTCCACAAGGTTAAGAGATTTGTGCTTTACCAACTGAGCAATGGATCCTTGAATATAATGGATTAAGACTTGTGTACCTTGAATCATTGATAGGAGCAATTGGAAGCCCCCAAGGGCCGGCTCATTACAATGTGATGAGTCGGGTCTTCAATAAGGCCAGTAAAAAAGACTTTGCATTAGCCCCCAAGTGTCATGGTGCATGCTTGCAGTGACATGAGACTTGCATGTAATCTCAATTTGAATAATGTAGCCCCCAAGTGCCGGGTCGTAAGACTGCAGCGACTCGGGACTATTCCTTCCATTGTAGAATAAATCATATCCTTTGATAAAATAATAGCCATTGCGCTAAAGCGACTTTGAAAACCTCAATAATACCGATTATTAATGATCATAATAAAATCCAGCCATGTTGGCTATTCAAGATAATATAATCCTGTATGAAAATCTTATTCATTCAATATCATAATGAAAATTCAGCCACGTTTGGCTATTTGAATAATATAACCCAATAAGCGCATGATTCCAATAGCGAAATCCAAATATATACTAGCGACTTATAGTCCAAAGCCAGGCCGGTTTAACAAACCTATTTCTGCATACAACAAGTTTAAAGTGTCCTGGCGGTTTACCGCCGGACGGGTCATAATGCCCAACATATAACCCGGGTTTATAACCAAGGTTGTCCTTAAGAATAATCAAATATGAAATAGATCATACCTATGACATTGAATCACATTGTTGGTTTTACCAACTTTTTGTAGTAAAGGTGATAACCCCAATCTTGAGTACTGATAACTCCTTCCATATTGTGCCGGTTTATGATAAAACCGTGCCGGGCTGTGATAAACACCGGTTTACTCCATAATAGGATGGTAACAGAAAATCAAACTGGACAGATAGTCTCCGGATTAAGATTTGACCATGTTCCGTCAATTTGTAATTGACAGTTTCGGCCGGTTTAAAACTTTGTCGGTTTAAAAATGCAACAAAAATAAAAGAAACAGTTATCAAGGAAAATATTGAAGCAAAGGCAACGATAAAACCATTTGCAAAAAGAGGCTTATTTGAGCTGATCAGATGGCGTTACCATGGTCAGACACGACCAAGCTCCCGATAGGTGTAGCTATGGTTCAAGTCAGCCAGGTCCCCAAATGAAACCGTGGCATTTATGCCGATCAAGTGGCATGGCAATGGTTCGGGTTCGACCAAGCCCCCAAGTGATTCTGTGGCCTTAGGCCGATCAAGAGGCATGACTGGTTCAGATGTGACCAAGTCCCCAAGTGATCTGGTGGCTCTCGCCTATCAAGAGGTATTGCATTGGTTCAGACACGACCAAGCCCCCAAGTGATGTTTATAAAATTTTCAAGGGGTAAATCGGAGGCCGCTTTAAAACAGAACAACTCTGTGTAACCACGCATGATGTAAAAGAACAGAGACCCCGCTTCATGAAGCAGAAGCCCCCATGTGATCAATAATATGTCAGGCCAGTAAGGCGGGATACCCATGTTTGAACCACGCATCATGGCAGCAGGTCCTCTTCAGCAATTTTTAACTTTTTGCAAGAGATAAATTCTTCTTGAACCGGGATCTTGAACTGGATATTGAGAGCTTCAAAGCTTTGTGGGAGATATCTTTCCCTTGAACCGGATTTTAAACCGGAATCTTTATTTTTAGCCGGAAATTTTCTGATGGCCTTTAAACTCGAACTTGCGAGAAGTTAATTCCTTTTTGAACCGGAAATTTTTAAACCGGATTTGAGCGCTTCAGAGCTTTGTGGGAGAAAGATGTCTCTTGAGCTAGATTCTAAATCGGAGTCATTTCTGATGACCTGGAACTTCTTCATCGAGCCGGGATTTTATAACTGTCATATACTTTCTAAACCGGAAATTTTCTGACGGCCTTTAAACTTTCATCAATATAACAGTAGCCTTCAGGATTGGGTTATCTTTCCCTCCATCATCCTGGGGTTCTTAAACCGGCTGAAACTGGCAAGATTTGCTGAGTCATGTCATCGTAGCCCCCGAGTCTCAAAGGTGCCTCGAGGAGTTGGCTTGAGACTCTCCATATTTGACCGTGATATAAACCGGCATAACTTGTATATCATTGATGTTGATAGCACGATGTGAATCCACAGAAGGTTGAGGTGACTGCGGCGGGTTATAAATGATCTCGTATGATCCGTGTCAGCAACTCGGCCAATGGTCCCTTCCAACTGGCTCCTTGAAGTTTAACCAAACTGTAGTGGCGGCGACTTGTGTGCATGTCCATTGAACCATCCAGTGCAGACAACGGCTGATAATACATAATAATTGCCTCCAAATTGTTGAAAGAAAACCGGGCTACCCAAGCTGTGACTTGTTCATACTCAATAAACAGCTCATGCAGACAGGTGCGACCCAGTATGTTGATGTAGACCGGGCTGCGAAAGACGGACAGCAAAGACGACCGCAGCATCAGAGGCAGCTCAGACAGATGAGTCGCCCGCAGCATTGTAAGCCGGTGTGGACGGGCGAGTTAATGTAGACCGGGTCCGCAGAGGCGGCGGCTTTGTGCACGTCCATTGAACAGCGAGAAAAAACGATCTCGGCAAGTCGATGTAAACCGGGTCCGCAGAGGCGGCGTCGGACGTCAAGTCAATCGCGAGCACGGTCCCGGCAAGTCGATGTAGACCGGGCCGCAAGGGCGGCGACTTGTGCGCGTCCATTCAACGGGTAATACATCACGGACTATCACCGGGCGGAACATTATCAGCCCGTGCTCCATACCGTGGTATAAACCACATTTGTAGTGAATAATTATCCTGTATACAAAAATATACAGATCAAAGTAATTGTTCTTTGATAGAACAATATGCGCTAATAAATAAACTTAGATGGATGTCACCTGATATTTATTTGTCGGATGAACATGGATACTGGGATCAAAACATATCAAATGTCTGATGTCTCCACGTGACCTTCTCCTCTTGTCTTAATCTCTCACGGAGGACCTTATTGAAGTGCCAGCGTGTGCACACACTGCTCTTAATCAACAACGTACAAACCCCGGCCTCGTGAATGGAGCGCCCAAAACACCTGCAGCCTCTGGTTAATGTCGGGTCAGACGCGAACACCACATAGGCAGTGGTTGATGAAGCGGAGGCTCCTCGGGGCTGGCCACAACAGGAGTTATGGCGAGGCCAACTCGTGGTGGTGGGGGTAACCCGGCGAGGCAGCCCCGCCAAGGCCAGCAGAAGCAGCATCGGTGGAGATTGGGCCACAGATGTGTAAACCGCCAGGCAGGTCAACTGATGAATGACGAGCCCAGCAGTGAGGCGGAGCCAGCCCGCGGGTACGGCGAGTCTGGGTGGCTATTTTGACGAATCCAGTTTACGGCGACTTGAAGGCGATTTCCAGGCGGCGACTTGAAGGCACAGTTGGCCGCGATGAAAATAGCGCTGGGTCGGCTCGGAGTCAAGCAAGGCCGCAGCGGTTCAGCGGCGGGGACGCCCGGCGTCTTGGTCTGCACAGGTTGCAGCAGAAGCGGACGGTAGAGACAACGGTCCAGCGCAGGCCTGGTGAGAGAGGAGCTCGGGCGCGGGGAAGCCTGTGGCGATGTGGAGGCGGCACAGCAAACTGCAGAGGGTCCCGGCGACTCGCGGCGGCTCACTCACAGCGGAGGCAAACTGGTTCGACGGCGGGCGGGTCAAGGCAACCACAGCAGAGGCGGACGGTGAAGGTGGAGGCGACAGGCGAATCGTGGCCGGTTCAACCAATCCACGTCTTTGTTCCCTTCTGGGTCATACCCTGTTTTTTTGTCAAACTTGATCCTTGACGTGATGGGGAAAGGTAAGTCCAACAAGTCTGGTTGACGGTCGATAAGCCGTTCCCGAGTCGTGGCCGGCTTAAGGCGAATCCGTAGAGCAACGACGGACGCTTGTGACTTGTTGACGGCGGCTTTATCGGGTTCAACAACTCCAAGAGGCGGGTCCCGGCGGGTCACTGAGAAGCTGGACGGTTTGGAGTAGTAATTGGCACAGCGGGACCTGGCGAGTTCTAACCAGGGAAGGCCGGATTGTGAGCGGCGGCTCGCGCGGTCAAACCGGCACGGTGAAAACGACGACTTTGGAGACCGGCCATGACAACGCAAACGACCCGAGCTGTTCAAAGCGGGTAGTAGTGGTTTGATCTCGGCAACTCAAAATCCAACAAATAAGTTGCAAGAAGGTGGCGTAACCCTCACTCCTCTTGACCTTAATCTTGCATATGTAGTCGCTGAAAATTTGTATCTTTGATCTTGACTAAGTGAACTCGCAGTTGATATAGATCCTTCAAAAAAACAGTCTTTTCTTCATCCGGATGCGAACTTCTCAAACCCTAGATGAGATCCCTCCAAGAACTCAACACCACCGTGCGCGGGCCCCACGGTGGGCGCCAACTGTCGTGGAATTGTCACGGCAGATGTCCTTAGTGTCAGGACTTAGTCGCGAGGCCAACACATCTATGTGGTAGCTTGAGAGGGGTTGAGCGGGACGAGAGACGTGATGTTTTACCCAGGTTCGGCCCCTCATTGTGGAGGTAAAAGCCTACATCCTGCTTGATTGATATTGATGATGATGATCATGGTTACAAGAGTGCTCTATCTCGAGAGCTATTGTCTAAACCTAACTTGTGGAACTTGTGAATCTTGTCCCCTTTTGGGGAGCCCTGCCCCTCCTTATATATGTTGAAGGGGCGGTTTACATGTGGAGTCCTATTAGGATTAGGACTAGTCTGTCTCTAATACAAACCAGATACAAGTCCAGGTCTTAACTCTTTGTAAGACAAATATTCCTCATGCATTTCCTCTTAAACCGGCCGGCCATAGTATGAACCGGCCTTCATGAACCGCCCGCTGGGCCACCGGGTCTTGTCGCTCCTCTGACCCGCCTGCCGGATTACCAATGAATCATAAACCGCCAGGTCCAAACGGGTCACCAGTGAATCATCAAGTCTCAGCCAGGCCTCAAGTAAACCGCCAAGTCCGGCCGAGTTATACTTCCGGCCGGTTTACGCCGCGGGGTATATCCCCGACAGTAACCGTTAACTTGTCTATGAAGTGTATATGCAACCAAGTAGTCCTTTACCACGGACGCAGCTATTCGAATAGTTTTATACCCTGCAGGGGTGTACTCCTTCATACACGCTCTCACCACTTACCGTCGTTTACACGACATGTACTCGGCAACCTTCAAGCAGAAGTCCAACGAGGGTGTCGGCCACGGCCTACCTAAACACTCAAGTCTCTAGTCCAGGTTTATCGCCTATCCAGGTTCCATCCGCAGGGAGTCCGGCCGAGGTTTCCACATATGGCCCCGAACGATGTGAACAGGGTTCCCGAGACACCAAACGGGTGACTCGGTACACCGTGCCACGGTGTATCTACCGCATCATAGCCCACCCCTAGGGTCAGCACTATGCACGACCGCCAACACATAACCTACAAACACCAGAAACTATTTGCAACTCCTGGACAGAGTACTAGGGTGATTAAGAAGCCGAGAGGGTCAATTAAGGATCCCAATGAATGGTAGTAGCTAATTCTTAAAATCACACATACAGATCTCAGTTCTTAGGGACGGCCTCAATGAAACAACCCACCATGTACTTCTACATGGCCTCTCATCGATACCTTTACCAAATCATGTTCAACACATCACTCACATTACAGACATAATCATTTCACTCTAGCCCATCACCCAGATGAACTAGACCTGACACAACTCTAAGCATAGCAGGCATAGCAGGGTAGGAAACACAAACATGGCTCAATCAACTCCTACACATGCTAGTGGGTTTCATCTAGTTACTGTGGCAATGACAGGTCATGCAGAGGATAAGAGTTCAACTACCGCAGCACACAACAGTTTGAAATGTTGTTGTCTTAATGCAGTAAATGAGAGAAGAGGCGAGAACATGGGATTGTATCGATATGATCAATGGGGCTGCTTGCCTGATGGAGTGGTAGTAGGGTACTGCCCTTCAGTTGGATACTCGGAAATATCCTCGGAGGCAGAACCTACCACGAAGGACACACAGAACATAATCAACACATGACAATATGCAACAATATGATGCATGCTATGACATGGCAAAATGATGTGTCCTGCCTAATGCAATGTGAAACAAGTTGAAATGGTTCCATTTGAATCAAAGATTCAAATGAAGGTTAAAGTTCTTATGCATAACGAGTGTGTTAGGTTGTTTCACCTAAACAGCAAAGTTAAAGTGGTTTGTCATGCATGAAACCATTATAGATGGATAGATTGAATTTTTCTGATCATTTTTCATATATAATTTGTTTGATTTGGAGCTATGGTTGATTTTCTATGATTTTTAGAAGTTTTGGCTATTTTATGGAATTTCCTATATAAAAATAAATCTAGAAAATGAATAATTGTGTCAGCACTGCATCACTGTGACGTCAGCGAGTCAAAGGCGCCAGCCCAGGTCAAACCTGACTGGTGGGCCCGGTCTGTCAGTGTCTCGGCTAACTAACATAGTTTAGTTAATACTAACTAACTGTCAGTGGGGCCTGGGCCCGCATGTGAGTGACTTAAACTAACTAAAATTAGTTAGCACTAATCCTAACCTATTAACAGGTCGGCCCCACCTGTCATAGGCTCAGGGGGGAAGTCAACCTGGGCCCACACGAGTTAAAACGTGGTCAACTCGCCGGCGGCTTGACGCCGGCGACGACAGATGCGGCGGAGGGGCTCGGGTTTTGACCACAGTCGACCAAATCGACTGCGGTTTGGTCCTATGCGTAGCTGGGAGCAAGCCGCAGCGTTTGGTGGTGGAAGTGGAGCTTGGGGAGGCTGAGAACGATGCCGGCGACGACCTTGGCGGTCGCCGGAGTTCGGGCGAGGATGAACCCGAAGCTACGGGGCACGACGAGGCGTGGGGAGTGGTGTGTTAGGCTCCTGGGAACGTGGTGGGTGTGGTGACGCGCTCGGAATCGAGCTTACGCGCCTGTGGCCATGGCGGCGACACGGTCGATGGAGTCGAGCTCTCGGCCGTGATGGCCAACGGGGTTAGAGGGCAGCTCGAGCGATGTGGCTAGGGGGAGAAGAGAGAGAAGCTCACGACGAGTGCAGCGGGCGTCGAAGCGGGCTCGAGGAAGCTTGGGAGGCGGCGAAACGTTGGTGACGATCTCTAGTGACCGACGAGGGGAACAGCAGCGTTGGCGGCATTGCAGCGTGTCTGAGGCCTCGTGGCTTGTCGAGGAGGTCGAGGGAGATGTTGCGGAGCTCGTGGGCACGGTAGGATGACATGGGGACGACGGTGGCTGCGGCTACAGCGGCAAGACGATGGCGGCTGCGTCGGCCATGGCTTCGGGGGAGCGAGGGAGAGAGGCAGGGGGGCGAATGAGATGTCCACGGGATCGGGGCAGCGACGTGGAGCTCACCCAGGCGTCTTGGCCTCGCGGGCGGCAAGCACCTGATGCCGTGGCGAGCTCGTGCTCGCCGGCATCACCTCTGTGCCTGCCTGGCGAGGGAGAAGCAGCTGGCTGGCGCGGGCCAGCACAGTGCTGGGCCGGCCAGGTGGGCTGCGGCCAGGTAAGTTTCCTGCTCCTCTTTTATTTTTGTTTTTGTATTTTTCTGTAAGTTTGTGGCTTTATTAAAAATACTTAGGCACTTACAAAAATCCTGAAAATAATCATAGTCTCTGTTTAGAATATTTCCAACAGCCCACACTTATTTCCAGAATTATTTGAGCATTTTAAAATATTTTATAGCATTTAAATGCCCAAATTCAAATACTTATGATTTAATTCAAAAAATCCAGAATGTCCTAGAAAAGAGTGCACCATTTTTGCCAGGGGTTTTAACCCAATCCAGAAATGGTGAACATTTTGTGAATGGCATTTTGGGTTCATTGAAAATATTTTTTGTAAACCCTAGTTATTTCCAGGGGGTGCTGGGTGTTCTGTCATCCCCATTTCAAGTTTCTGTAAAAGTATACATGATGCAACACTCTAATGCATGAACTAGCTAGGGTGTGACAACTCACCCCCACTCAAAAGAATCTCGTCCTGAGATTTAGGATCCTCTAGGAAGAAGGTGGGGTACTCGAGTCGAAGACGATCCTCCCTTTCCCAAGTGGCTTCTTTCTCAGAATGGTGTGACCATTGAACCTTGAGAAACTTGATATTATGGCGTCGAGTGGTACGCTCGGCTTGATCAAGGATACGAACAGGATATTCCCGATATGAGAGGTTATCTTGTAGATCAAGCGTTTTGTGGTCCACTCCACGGATAGGATCCGCGAAGCAATGCCTGAGTTGAGAAACATGGAAGACATCGTGAACTCTGGAAAGATGCGAAGGTAGTCCCAATTGGTAGGCAAATTCTCCTTGTTTGGCAAGAATGCGAAAGGGTCCAATATAACGAGGAGCCAATTTGCCTTTGATACCGAAATGATGGGTTCCCTTTAATGGAGTAACCCGAAGGTAAGCCTTCTCGCCGACTTCATAAGTCATGAGCTTATGTTTACGATCATATTGGCTCTTTTGACGAGATTGGGCTGTTTTCAATTTCTCACGAATAACGCGAACCTGCTCTTTTGCTTCCTGAATCATATCTGGGCCAAAGAGTTGTCTTTCCCTGGTTTCTGACCAGTTAAGAGGCGTTCGACATTTTAGTCCATAGAGAACTTCGAAAGGAGCTTTGCCCAAGCTAGCTTGATAACTATTGTTATAAGCAAACTCCGCGAATGGAAGGCATTTCTCCCAACCCATTCCGAATGAGATGACAGAAGCTCGGAGCATATCTTCCAAAATTTGATTGACTCGCTCTACTTGACCACTTGATTGAGGATGAAAGGCGGTGCTAAAAGAGAGACGAGTTCCCATAGCATTTTGGAAACTTTCCCAAAATCAAGAGGTGAAGAGACTCCCATGGTCTGAGTTAATTTCCAATGGGACACCATGAAGAGACACTATTCGGGAGATGTATAAATCAGCTAGCTGGCTAGCAGTGATACTCTCACGAACAGGTAGGAAATGGGCTACTTTGGGAAGACGGTCGATCACGATGAAGATGGCATTATTCCCTCTCTTGGTCCTGGGAAACCCAGTGATGAGATCCATATTGATTTTATCCCATTTCCATTCAGGAATAGCCAAAGGTTGAAGGGTGCCAGCAGGCCGTTGGTGCTCTGCTTTAACACGACAACAGACGTCGCACCTAGCAATGTATTGAGCAATTTCTCTCTTCATCCTAGTCCACCAAAACCTCTGGCGTAGGTCTTGATACATTTTAGTACTACCGGGATGAATGGTGAGAGGGGATTCATGAGCTACCTTAAGAATCAACAGGCGTAAATGTTGTTTCTTGGGAACCACCAAGCGGTTCTCGAAGAAGACAACACCTCGCTCATCCATGGAAAAACATTTAGCAACTCCGCTAGTGATGTTCTCCTTAATCCGGGATATGCCCTTATCATACCGCTGGGCGGTTATGATCTGATCCATAAGGTTAGGCTTCACCACCAGGGTGGATAGGAATCCTTGAGGAACAATGTGAAGATTAAGCTTACAAAATTCCTCGTGGAGAAGTGGTTGACTTTGTTGTAACATCAGGTTGTTACAATAAGATTTACGACTTAGTGCATCAGCGACATTGGCTTTGCCCGGGGTGTAAGTTATTCCTAAGTCGTAATCCGAGATCAACTCGACCCAACGTCGTTGCCTGAGATTCAAATCCGGTTGGGTGAAGATATATTTCAAACTTTGGTGATAGGTGAAGATCTCACAATGATTACCGAGAAGGTAATGTTGCCAAGTTTTGAGTGCATGGACTATAGCTGCAAGCTCTAGATCATGTGTGGGATAATTTTCCTCATGTGGGTGTAATTTCCGTGAAGCATAGGCAATTACCTGACGATCTTGCATGAGTATGCAACCTAGTCCTTGTTGCGAGGCGTCGCAGTAGATAATAAAGTCCTTGGAGAAATCTGGTGGTACCAGTACAGGAGCAGATGTCAGGCGTCTTTTCAGTTCCTGAAAGCTGAACTCGCACTATGAGGTCCACTCGAACCTTTTATCTTTCTTGAGGAGTTCAGTTAGAGGTTTAGCAACCTTGGAGAAATTCTTGACGAAGCGGCGGCAATAGCTCGCTAAGCCAAGGAAGCTCCGAACTTGCTTGACTGTTTCAGGTGGAGTCCAATCAAGGATGGCTTGAACTCGCTCGGGATTGACAGCAATACCCTTACCAGAGATTACATGGCCTAGATAGGTCACTTCTGGCAACCAAAATTCACACTTGGATAATTTGGCATAAAGGTGATGCTCTCGAAGTTTCGTCAATACCAGCCTTAGATGTTCGGCATGTTCCTCTTCATTCTTGGAGTAGATGAGTATGTCATCGAGGTATACTACGACGAATTTATCCAAATACTCCATGAAGACCGAGTTCATTAACCAAGAGAAGGTGGCTGGGGCATTGGTTAAACCGAAGGACATAACGGTGTACTCGTATTGGCCATAACGAGTAACAAAGGCCGTTTTGGGAATGTCCCCATTTCTGATTTTGATTTGATGATAGCCCAACCTCAAATCCATCTTGGTAAAGACTGAGGATCCAGCGAGCTGGTCATGCAGATCGTTGATCCTGGGAAGCGTATACTTGTTCTTGATGGTGACCAAGTTGACAGGTCGGTAATCTACAACCATCCAACCTGTTCCATCCTTCTTCTTCTTGACGAAGAGGACGGGGCAAGCCCAAGGAGAGGAACTAGGACGAATGAAACCCTTTTTCAAGGACTCATCGAGTTGGTTCTTAAGCTCGGCTAGTTCTAAGGGTGCCATCTTATAGGGTCTTCTAGAAATTGGAACGGTTCCTGGAACAAGGTCTATCACAAACTCGACATCCCTGTCAGGTGGAACACCTGGCAGTTCTTCTGGAAAGACATCCAGAAAGTCCCGGACTACCGGAATATCTTCAAGGTCTGGAAGGGGGTTGGCATTTAGGGAGTAAAGCTGGCGCTTGGCCACTCGGGTTAAGACATTGACTGTCTGGCCCGATGGGTGAGTAAGTTGAATGGTTCTAGTGGCACAATCAATCTTAGCGTAATGAGCTGACATCCAGTCCATACCCAAGATGATGTTTATGTCCGAGGACTTGAGAGCTATTAAGGATGCAAGGAAGACAAGTCTATTGACAAGAATTTCGTTCCCATGGCTTACTCTAGAAGTTTGCCATTTGGAACCCGGAGTTTGAATTACCATGGAAGTGGGCATGTCACAGAATGTCGTATTATGCAATCGAGCATAGTTCTCGGATATGAATGAATGAGATGCTCCAGTATCGAAAAGAACAGATGTCGGATGACAATTAACAAGGAGCGTACCAAGGACGATGTTAGGATCCTCATGAGCCTCCTCAGCTGAGACATAGTTGACATGACCACGTACAGTGGTGACCGGCTTGGCGTAGAATGTCTTTCCCGCTGGCTTACCACGGCCAACGGACTTTCCAGACTGATTGGGGTTGTTGTTCTGGGGACACTCTCGACTATAGTGACCCGGCTCTCCACACTTGAAACATGTCACAACATTGGGGCATGGAGGAGCATTAGCAGTGGGGCCACCATAGGGCTTGGACGGTGCAAGCTGCTGGTTGGGGCGAGGTGCCTCAAAGGATGGCCTCGGAATGAACCTGGGTGGCAGTGCCGTGCTTGGAATCCACACCCGGCGCTTCTGAGATCCAAAGCCGGATGAAGAGCCAAAATCATGAGAGTGCTTGCGTGAAGCGTCATAGTCAGACTGGCCTGTCTCAGCACTGATGACTTTATTGACCAACTTCTGAAAGGAGGTGCACTCGTGCAGACAAAGATCGTGGCGAAGCTCAGGGTTAAGTCCCTTGCGGAACCTTGACTGCTTCTTAGCGTCGGTGGATACCTCTTCAGGAGCATATCGTGCCAGATTCCCAAATTCACGACTATATGCATCCACAGTCAGTCTTCCTTGGGTCAAATTGCAGAACTCTTCCCTCTTGTGATCTATGAGACCTTTCGGGATGTGATGCTCACAGAAAGCCTCACTGAATTCAGCCCAAGTAGTGATTTAGCCGACCGGGCGCATAGCTTCAAAATTTTCCCACCAAAGTCTAGCAGGGCCTTCAAGGTGATAGGCAGCATAGGTAACCTTATCAGCTTCGGCTACGTTGGCAGAACGTAGCTTGTGGGTGATGCTGCGAAGCCAGTCATCCACGTCGAGGGGCTCGACGGAATGGTTAAACTTTGGTGGGTACAACTTGATGAAGTCATTGATTGACACCAAGTCATTTCGTTGATGGCGTGCAGTGTTCTTCTCGATCCGCTCCAGCAAGCGGTTAGTCTCACGCTTGTTTCTTTCCGCCTCCAGCATCACTTCGGCCAGAGAAGGCGGGTGAGGCAGATTTTCACCCCTAACTGCGCTGGCTTCCCCCTGCTCTGGGGTAGCAGGGTTGTTGCGGGTGTTGACCATCCTAGGAGAAAACAAAACAACTGTTTAGATAAGGATGGCACAAACTTAGCAAGGAAGTGCAGAATGTAATGGATAACATGGAATGCTAAGATGTTCGTTGCACGGCATGGTAATATAGAAACTGCCATATATATACCATTGGTCATACACACCGTACATAGTTTAGTACAAGCCCAGGCTAGAGTACAACTATGGTGAAAGACATTACATCTCATCGAAGGCATTCCAAGCTCCTATACATTATTTTTCTACACCTCTGGAGCGTGATACACACCAAGTTGTATCCCACGGTCATGCAGGACTGTGGAGAATACAACTACTACAATACTAGAGAAACTACTACTAGCTCAGATGGCTCCGTAGTAATCTTCATAGAAGTCGCCACCAAAGCCTGGAAGTGGAACATGATCATCTGGGAACAAACGGTCCTGCGGAGCCTGCGGATCATAGGGACTCGGATGTGGCCTTGGTCCCATAGGTGGTGGCAGACGGGTTCCTCGAGGAGGGGTGATGCCTCCTACCTCGCGCCAGTCCATACAATCTGGCAATCCAGACCGTACAGGGTACAGATCCCTCAGATCCATGTATCCTGCCTCTACCGCAGGTGCAAACCGAGTCAAAGTGGCCCAGTGATCAGCACGAGAGTTGAAAAGCTCCATACGCAAGGCCCGATTTTCGCGGTCCTTATCCTCGAGCATCTCGGCAGTGGTGCGGAGTAGTGACTCCTCATGTGTAGAGTCATAGTACAAGGCCTGATAGTACCCCTGTGCTCCAGGAAGTGAGGCTGGCATGAAACGGAAGTCGGTGTTCTGTAGCAAGGCGGTCCTGGCTCGAATGATAGTCATCATTAAATAGGCTGCATCCTGCATAGACATCTCAATAGTGACCCCAAGTCCATAGAACAGTGAAGGGGCTCAGTGGCTCCAGGATAAGAGGGATATATCCTGACGGTACAGAGGTACTGGCTCTGGTTGAAGTCTCTGAACTGCTCCTCGACGGTATATTCCGGATACCACCGATAGCCTGACTCAACCATCACTCGAACCAACATGGCCGTGTGGCCGGGCACATCAAGGCACCGGGTCAGATGAACCACTTGGTTCTGCGAACGGGTGGCCATCTGAAAGCATAGAATAATGCAAAGGCATTAGAATTTTCTAGGGGAAATCAGACAGCATAACTACTGTAAATGCTCAGAAAAAGATTTGAGACATCCACAACAGTTTGCAATACCACTCAACAACATCATATCAAGGTTCTGATTCAACTGGCAACATGCTAAAAATAGTAGAAACCGTGCCGAGGCTTGTAACAACAATCCTATAAGCTACTACGGATTAGTAACACGTGAACCTGATAGAAGAAGAGAGCCTAGTCCTTAACCCACGTTGAATGAGAAGAGAATGACTCAGATCAGAGGGCATAAGGTAAGGAGTAAAAGAGCCTTACGTTCCCTCCCACAATCAATTCCCCTACATATAACTAAAGCATTTCTAGACTCGACATCGACCAGTTTGGCTCAACGAACCTACAGGCAGTCCGGCTCTGATACCAACGCTGTTAGGACCCCGATTCCAAGTCACATCGATCTAGCCGGTAACACCTCATATCACATTGCAGCCTCACGCACGGTATCCCCACGGGTGTCGCCTTACTGTGGCCGGGACCGTTTGCGCCTTTTGGCTCACGTATATGATAGTGTCGCTAGCATCCATATGACAGAGAACCCGGGCCGACATGGCTAGTCGTGAACCCAAAGCGGCACGGACCTATGGAGACATGCATACATGAATCACATCGAGCATGTCGGTCATCAGCGTGTGAATCCGGGCTGTAGCACTAGGCTAACAGGACTCCGGGGAACCCGGGCTGTAGCGGGCTAGACAGGACTCCAGAAGTCACCGCGTGACATTTCCCCGAAGGGACAGACATAGGAACAAAGTGAAACACATGCCGGCCAGTCAAGTGTCCTGAGCAGTAGTGCTGGGCTAGCAGGACTCCAGTGAACCGGGCTGTAGCGGACTACTATGGCTCAAGGAGCACTAGACTACATTTCCCCATAAGAGAGGCTGCTAAGGATAAACAACTAGATTGTCGGATCCCACACATACCAAGCATTTCAATCATACACACAATATGGTCGATATGTGCAAATACAACATGGCATCACAACAAAACTCTACAACTCAAGTACTTTATTTAAAGGCTCCAGAGAGCCATACATAACATGCTCATACAGGTAGGGGTCACATGACCCGACACTCAAGTCATACAAGCACACAAGCACATGCGGAAGCAAATAGTCTGAGTACAGACACTAGAAAGCAAGAAGGCTTCTCGAAGCCTGTCTATCTACCTAGGGCCCTCCATGGCCGACGTCGAGATCTACATAAAACCCATCGGAGGGGGCGGTGTTGTCGTCTGAAAATAGTAATTAAGCAAACATGAGTACAAAGGTACTCAGCAAGTCTTACATCGGAACCTACTATACATGCTCATTCTCAAGAAGGTGGTGGAGTTATTGCAACAAGCCAGCTTTGACTCTTGGCTAAGCTATCCTACGGGACAC
>NC_041382.1:589943494-590076860 GCF_002162155.2 Triticum dicoccoides | reverse complement strand
CATCCTCGATACTCACACTTATCTTGAGTCTTTTAGTAGTAACCGTTAACTTGTCTATGAACTGTATAGGCAACCAAGTAGTCCTTTACCGCAGACGTGGCTATTCGAATAGTTTTATACCCTACAAGGGTGTACTCCTTCATACATGCTCTCACCACTTACCGTCGTTTACACGACATGTACTCGGCAACCTTCAAGCGGAAGCCCAATGAGGGTGTCGGCCACGGCCTACCTAAACACTCAAGTCTCTAGTCCAGGTTTATCGCCTATCCAGGTTCCATCCGTAGGGAGTCCGGCCGAGGTTTCCACATACGGCCCCGAACGATGTGAACAGGGTTCCTGAGACACCAAACGAGTGACTCGGTACACCATGCCACGATGTATCTACCGCATCATAGCCCACCCCCAGGGTCAGCGCTACGCACGACCGCCAAGACATAACCTACAAACACCAGAAACTATTTGCAACTCATGGACAGAGTACTAGGGTGATTAAGAAGCCGAGAGAGTCAATTAAGGATCCCAATGCATGGTAGTAGCTGATTCTTAAGATCACACATACAGATCTCAGTTCTTAGGGACGGCATCAATGAAACAACCCACCATGTACTCCTACATGGCCTCTCATCGATACCTTTACCAAATCATGTTGTGACGTTTGGCACACCCAAAGCACTCCTACGGTATCCGGGAGTTGCATAATCTCATGGTCTAAGGAAATGATACTTGACATTAGAAAAGCTTTAGCATACGAACTACACGATCTTTGTGCTAGGCTTAGGATTGGGTCTTGTCCATCACATCATTCTCCTAATGATGTGATCCCGTTATCAATGACATGCAATGTCCATGGTCAGGAAACCATAACCATCTATTGATCAACGAGCTAGTCAACTAGAGGCTTACTAGGGACATGGTGTTGTCTATGTATCCACACATGTATATGAGTTTCCTATCAATACAATTCTAGCATGGATAATAAACGATTATCATGAACAAGGAAATATAATAATAACCAATTTATTATTGCCTCTAGGGCATATTTCCAACAGTCTCCCACTTGTACTAGAGTCAATAATCTAGTTCACATCGCCATGTGATTAACACTCACAGGTCACATCGCCATGTGACCAACATCCAAAGAGTTTACTAGAGTCACTAATCTAGTTCACATCACTATGTGATTAATACTCAATGAGTTCTGGGTTTGATCATGTCATGCTTGTGAGAGAGGTTGTAGTCAACGGGTCTTGCCATATTCAGATCCCTATGTATTTCGCAAAACTTTATATCGTAGATGCTGCTACCATGTTCCACTTGGAGCTATTCCAAATTATTGCTCCATTATACGTATCTGGTATCTCTACTCAGAGCTATCCGGATAGGTGTTAAGCTTGCATCGCCGTAACTCTTTACGTCGAACTCTTTATCACCTCCATAACCGAGAAACATTTCCTTATTCCTTAAAGGATAATTTTGACCGCTATCTCGTGATCCGATCCTAGATCACCTTTGTACCCTCTTGCCAAACATGTGGCAAGGCACACATCTGGTGCGGTACTCAGTATGGCATACCATATAGAGCCTATGACAAAAGCATAGGGGACGACCTTCGTCCTTCCTCTTTCTTCTGCCGTGGTCAATCTTTGAGTCTTACTCAACTTCACACCTTACAACTCAGGTAAGAACCCCTTCTTTGACTGATCTATTTTGAACTCCTTCAAAAACATGTCAAGGTGTGTGTTCTTTGAAAGTACCATTAGGCATCTTGATCTATCTCTATAGATCTTGATGCCCAATATGTAAGCAGCTTTATCCAGGTCTTCCTTTGAAAAACACTCTTCAAACAACCGTTTATGCTTTCGAGAAATTCTACATTATTTCGGATCAACAATATGTCATCCACATATACTTATCAGAAATGTTGTAGTGCTCCCACTTACTTTCTTGTAAATACAAGTTTCTAACAAACATTGTATAAACCTAAAAGCTTTGATCACTCCATCAAAACATATATTCCGATTCCGAGATGCTTGCTCTAGTTCATAGAAGGATTGCTGGAGCCAGCATACCTTTTAGCATCCTTAGGATTGACAAAACCTTTTATTGTATCACATACAACATTTCTTATGAAAACTGGTAAGAAAACTTGTTTTTGACATCCATCTGTCAGATTTCATAATCGAAAAATACAGCTAGTGCTAACATGATTCCGATGGACTTAAGCATCGCTACGAGTGAGAAATTCTCATCGTAGTCAACTCTTTGAACTTGTGAAAAGACTCTTTCCCACAAGTCGAGCTTCATAGACGGTAACATTACCGCCCACGTCCTTCTTCTTCTTAAAGATCCATCTATCTCAATGGCTTGCCGATCATCGGGCAAGTCCACCAAAGTCCATACTTTGTTCTGATATATGGATCCTATCTCGGATTTCATGGCTTCTAACCATTTGTCGGAATACGGGCCCACCATCGCTTCTCCATAGCTCGTAGGTTCATTGTTGTCTAACAACATGATATCTAAGACATGATTACCGTACCACTTAGGAGTAGTACATATCCTTGTCAACCTACGAGGTTCAATAGCAACTTGATCCGAAGCTTCATGATCACTATCATTAACTTCCTATTCAACAGACGTAGGCGCCATAGTAAACATCTTTCTGTGTTGCATCACTCTCTGGTTGAAGTAAAGGTTCGACAACCTCATCAAGTTCTATCTTCCTCCCACTCAATTCTTTCGAGAGAAACTCCTTCTCGAGAAAGGACCCGTTCTTAGCGACAAACAATTTGCCCTCGGATCTGAGATAGAAGGTATACCCTACTGTCACCTTTGAGTATCCTATGAAGATGTGTTTGTCCGCTTTGGGTTTGAGCTTCTCCGGCTGAAGCCTTAAGCATCGCAGCCCCAAACATTAAGAAACGACAACTTTGGTTTCTTGCCAAACCAATGTTCATACGACGTCGTCTCAACGGACTTAGATGGTGTCCTATCTAAAGTGAATGAAGCTGTCTCTAACGCATAACCTCAAAATGAAAACGGTAGATTGATAAGAGACATCATAGATCGCACCATATCTCATAGTGTTCGATTACGACGTCCGGACACACCATTACCTTCTGGTGTTCCAGGTGGCTTCAACTGTGAAACAATTCCACAATGTCTTAAGTGATTGCCAAACTCATAACTTAGAAAATCCCCTTTTGATCAGATCGTAGGAACATGATCTTATTGTTATGATGATTCTTAACTTCACTTTGAAATCGCTTGAACTTTTCAAACGTTTCAGACTTGTGCTTCATTAAGTAGATATACCTATATCTACCCAAATCGTCAGTGAAGATGAGAAAATAGCGATATCCATCGCACGCTTCAATTCTCATTGGATCACACACATCAGCATGCATGATTTCCAACAAGTCACTTGCCCGTTTCATTGTACCTGAAAACAGGGTCTTAGTCATCCTGCCCATGAGGCATGGCTCGCATGTGTCAAGCGATTCAAAATCAAGTGACTCCAAACATCCATCTACACAGAGTTTCTTCGTGCATCTTATGCCAATATGACCTAAGCGGCAGTGCCACAAGAAAGTGGTGCTATTTACATCTTTTGGCGTGAACATGTGTATTACCACGACCGAGATTCACTGAACCATTCACATAGGGTGCATGACCATGAAAGGTATTATTCATGTAGACAGAATAACCATTATTCTCTAACTTAAATGAATAACAGTATTGCAATGAGCATGATCTAATCATATTCATGCTCAATGTAGACACCTGATAACATTTTCTAGGTTCAATACTAATCCCGAAGGCAGATGGAGCATGTGATGGTGATCTCATCAACTTTGGAAACACTTCCAACACACATCGTCACCTCGCCCTTAGCCAGTCTCCGTTTAGTCCGTAGCTTTTGCTTCAAGTCACCAATAATAGCAACTGAACCGGTATCCAATACCCAGGTGCTACCAGGAGTACTAGTGAGGTACACATTAATAACACGCATATACTTTGTTGAAGTTGCCAGCCTTCTTATCTACCATGCATTTGGGGTAATTCCGCTACTAGTGACCGTTCCCCTTACAATAGAAGCACTTAGTCTCAGGTTTGGGTTCAACCTTGGGTTCCTTCACTGGAGCGGCAACTGGTTTGCCATGAAGTTTCCCTTCTAGCCCTTGCCCTTCTTGAAACCAGTGGTCTTGTTAAACCATCAACACTTGATGCTCCTTCTTGATTTCTACCTTTTGCGGTCTTAAGCACCGCGAACAGCTCCGGGATTAACTCCATCCCTTGCATGTAATAGTTCATCACGAAGATCTAGTGGCTTAGTGATAGTGGCTAGAGAACTCTATCAATCACTATCTTATCTGGAAGTTTAACTCCCATTTGATTTAAGTGATTGTAGCACCCAGACATTCTGAGCACATGCTCACTAGCTGAGCTATTCTCCTCCATCTTGTTGGCAAAAGAACTTGTCAGGGGTCTCATACCTCTCAACACGGGCATGAGCCTAAAATCTCAATTTCAGCTCTTGGAACATCTCATGTGTTCTATGGCGTTCAAAATGTCATTGGAATCCTGATTCTAAGCCGTAAAGTATGGTGCACTAAACTATCAAGTAGTCATCAGGATGTGTCTGTCAGGTGTTAACAACATCCACAGACGACGTTGTAGGGGTTTGCACATCGAGCGGTGCATCAAAGACGTAAGCCTTCTGTGTAGCAGTGAGGACACTCCTCGGACTACGGACCCAGTCCGCATCATTGCTTACAATATCTTTCAACTTAATCTTTCTCTAGGAACGTATTGAAACAGGGAGCTACAACGTGAGCTATTTATCTACAACATATTTGCAAAGACAATTTAGACTATGTTCATGATAATTGAGTTCATCTAATCAAATTATTTAATGAACTCCCACTCAGATAGACATCCCTCTAGTCATCTAAGTGAAACATGATCCGAATCGACTAGGCCGTGTCCGATCATCACGTGAGACGAACTAGTCATCAACGGTGAACATCTCATGTTGATCGTATCTTCTATACGACTCATGTTCGACCTTTCGGTCTTCCGTGTTTCGAGGCCATGTCTGTACATGCTAGGCTCGTCAAGTCAACCTAAGTGTTTCACATGTGTCCCGAGGCCAGGTCTGTACATGCTAGGCTCGTCAACACCCGTTGTATTCGAACGTTAGAATCTATCACACCCGATCATCACGTGGTGCTTCGAAACAACGAACCTTCGCAACGGTGCACAGTTAGGGGGAACACTTTTCTTGAAATTTTAGAGCGGGATCATCTTATTTAAGCTACCATCGTTCTAAGCAAATAAGATTTAAAACATGATAAACATCACATGCAATCAAATAGTGACATGATATGGCCAATATCATTTTGCTCCTTTTGATCTCCATCTTCGGGGCTCCATGATCATCGTTGTCACCGGCATGACACCATGATCTCCATCATCATGATCTCCATCATCATGTCTTCTTGAAGTTGTCTCGTCATCTATTACTGCTACTACTATGGCTAACACTTTAGCAATAAAGTAAAGTAATTACATGACGTTTATGTTGACACGCAGGTCATAAATAAATTAAGATAACTCTTATGGCTCCTGCCGGTTGTCATACTCATCGACATGCAAGTCGTGATTCCTATTACAAGAACATGATCAATCTCATACATCACATATATCATTCATCACATCCTTTTGGCCATATCACATCACAAGGCATATGCTGCAAAAACAAGTTAGACGTCCTCTAATTGTTGTTGCAAGTTTTTACGTGGCTGCTATAGGTTTCTAGCAAGAACGTTTCTTACCTACGCGAAAACCACAACGTGATATGCCAATTTCATTTACCCTTCATAAGGACCCTTTTCATCGAATCCGATCCGACTAAAGTGGGAGAGACAGACACTCGCTAGCCACCTTATGCAACTAGTGCATGTCAGTCGGTGGAACCAGTCTCACGTAAGCGTACGTGTAAGGTCGGTCCGGGCCGCTTCATCCCACGATGCCACCGAATCAAGATAAGACTGGTAACGGCAAGTAAATTGACAATATCGACGCCCACAACTGCTTTGTGTTCTACTCGTGCATAGAAACTACGCATAGACCTAGCTCATGATGCCACTGTTGGGGATCGTAGCAGAAATTTAAAATTTTCTACGCATCACCAAGATCAATCTATGGAGTAATCTAGCAACGAGGGGAAGGAGAGTGCATCTACATACCCTTGTAGATCCCTAAGCGGAAGCGTTCAAGTGAACGGGGTTGATGGAGTCGTACTCGTCGTGATCCAAATCACCGATGATCCTAGCGCCGAACGGACGGCACCTCCGCGTTCAACACACGTACGGAACGGAGACGTCTCCCACGCCTTGATCCAGCAAGGAGGAGGGAGAGGTTGAGGAAGAGAGTCCAACAGCAGCACGACGGCGTGGTGGTGATGGAGTGGGAGTTCTCCGACAGGGCATCGCCAAGCTCATGCGGAGGAGGAGAGGTATTGGAGGGGAGGGGCTGCGCCAGAACTTGGGTGCGGCTGCCCTCCCACCCCCCACATATATACAGGGGCAAGGGAGAGGGGGGCCGGCCCCCTCAGATCCAATCTGAGGAGGGGGCGGCGGCCAGGGGGGTTGCCTTGCCCCCCAAGGCAAGGGGGGCGCCCCCCCTTTAGGGTTCCCCCAAACCCTAGGCGCATGGGCCCTAGGGGGAGGCGCCCAGCCCACTAAGGGGCTGGTCCCTCTGCACACACAGCCCATAGGGCCCTCCGGGGCAGGTGGACCCTCCCGGTGGACCCCCGGAACCCCTCCAGTGGTCCCGGTACAATACCGGTAACCCCCGAATTATTCCGGTGACCGTATGATGACTTCCCATATATAAATCTTTACCTCCAGACCATTCCGGAACTCCTCGTGACGTCCGGGATCTCATCCGGGACTCCGAACAACATTCGGTGACCACGTACATACTTTCCCTATAACCCTAGCGTCATCGAACCTTAAGTGTGTAGACCCTACGGGCTCGGGAGTCATGCAGACATGGCCGAGACAACTCTCCGGTCAATAACCAACAGCGGGATCTGGATACCCATGTTGGCTCCCACATGCTCCACGATGGTCTCATCGGATGAACCACGATGTCAAGGATTCAATCAATCCTGTATACAATTCCCTTTGTCTATCGATACGATACTTGCCCGAGATTCGATCGTCGGTATCCTGATACCTTGTTCAATCTCGTTACCGGCAAGTCTCTTTACTCGTTCCGTAACACATCATCCCGTGATCAACTCCTTGATCACATTGTGCACATTATGATGATGTCCTACCGAGTGGGCCCAAAGATAC
Source organism: Triticum dicoccoides (assembly GCF_002162155.2). Taxonomy (NCBI): domain Eukaryota; kingdom Viridiplantae; phylum Streptophyta; class Magnoliopsida; order Poales; family Poaceae; genus Triticum; species Triticum dicoccoides. Next base: position 590,069,490 of record NC_041382.1, on the reverse strand, counting down.
CTCTCCGTTTACACTGAGTGACAAATCCCAGTCTCGCTTCGTGCCAACCCAACAGACACTTTCGGAGATACCTGTAGTGAACCTTTATAGCCACCCAGTTACGTTCTGACGTTTGGCACATCCAAAGCACTCCTATGGTATCCGGGAGTTGCACAATCTCATGGTCTAAGGAAATGATACTTGACGTTAGAAAAGCTTTAGCATACGAACTACACGATCTTTGTGCTAGGCTTAGGATTGGGTCTTGTCCATCACATCATTCTCCTAATGATGTGATCCCGTTATCAACGACATCCAATGTCCATGGTCAGGAAACCGTAACCATCTATTGATCAACGAGCTAGTCAACTAGAGGCTTACTAGGGACATGGTGTTGTCTATGTATCCACACATGTATATGAGTTTCCTATCAATACAATTCTAGCATGGATAATAAACGATTATCATGAACAAGGAAATATAATAATAACCAATTTATTATTGCCTCTAGGGCATATTTCCAACACCATGAACTTAGCATAAGCCGGCCGTCCAAACAAAGCATGATGCGGGCTTTTGATTTTAACCACTTCAAAAGTCAACTTCTCAGCCCTAGAATCATACTCATCCCCAAAGGCTACTTCCAGCTCAATCCTACCAACTGGGTATGCCGACTTACCAGGCACAACTCCATGGAAAACAGTAATGGACATTTTAAGACTTTCATCAGTCAACCCCATGCGACGGAACGTCTCATAATAAAGGATGTTGATGCTACTGCCTCCGTACATGAGCACTTTAGTGAATTTGTATCTGCCAACCTGAGGTGCCACCACCAAAGCCAGATGACCCGGATTATCAACCCGGGGAGGGTGGTCTTCCCTACTCCATACGATAGGATGCTCAGACCATCTTAAATAACGTGGAACTGTCGGTTCAACAACATTTACAGTCCTCTTATGAAGTTTTTGGTCCCTTTTGCACAAACTGGTGGTGAATGCGTGATACTGCCCACTGTTCAACTGCTTTGGGTTACTCTGATACCGGACTGTTGTTGCTGCTGGTTACCTTGGTCGGATTGCTGATTATAGCCGCCCTGACTGCCTTGAGGGCCCTGGCCGTGAAAACCGCCACCGCCTGAACCAGCGCCCGGGCCATGAAAGCCGCCACCGCATCAGCCGCCGCCAGGTCCGTGGTTACCATCAAACATGTTGGAATTCTTAAAAGCTTTCATGATTGTACAGTCTTTCCACAGATGGGTAGCTGGCTTCTCACAGGTGCCATGTCTTGGACAAGGTTCATTTAGCAGCTGCTCAAGGGTGGGACCTTACCTGCCAGACCGAGGAGGTGGCCTTCCCTTGCGCCGTTGATTGTTGCCCTGTGCATTGGCATTAGCCACAAACTCCAGACTACTGTCGGCCTTACGTTTATTACCTCCTTGATTCGCTGGATTGTGCTGGTGACCTTTGCCGATGTCGTTCTTCTTTCCCTTCCCTGTCTTCTCTTCGTTAGACGCGGGGTCCTTGGTACTGTCAGAATCGGCGTACTTGACCAGAGCCACCATCAGCTAGCCCATGTCATTACAATCACGCTTGAGCCGCCCCGGCTTCTGTTTTAGAGGTTCAAAATGGCAATTTTTCTCCAACATTAAGACCGCGGAGCCGGCATCCATCTTATTAGATGAATGTATTATTTCCTTGACCCGGTGCACCCAATGGGTCGTGGATTCGCCTTCCTCTTCCTTACAGTTAGTCAAGTCCACGATCGACATGGGTTGCTTACATGTATCTTTGAAGTTCTGAATGAACCGGGCTTTTAACTCTGAAAGTGCGTTATATCGACTAGAGGGGGGTGAATAGGCGATTTTTATGAAAGTCTTCAAAACGTGGAAGTTATGAAGACAAATGATAGAAATAAACCTATTACCATGCAGCGGAAGGTAGACTACACTAGGCAAGCCATAGTCAAGTATTCAATGAAGTGAAAGCACAATGACTTAATAGCAGCAATGTAGTAAGGATCAGGTAGGAAGATATTATGAAGCCATACAGAACATGCAGTCACTCAGTGAAGACAAAAGATAGTGCAAACATACAATGACTTCACAAGGAGCAACAGTAAGTAAAGGGAAGGGAAGATGAAACCAGTGACTCATTGAAGACAATGATTTGTTGGACCAGTTCCAGTTGCTGTGACAACTGTACGTCTGGTTGGGGCGGCTAGGTATTTAAACCTTAGCACACACAGTCCCGGACACCCAGTCCTGAACACGCAGCTCAGGACACCCAGTCCTCACCGTATTCCCCTTGAGCTAAGGTCACACAGACCTCGCCCAATCACTCTGGTAAGTCTTCAAGGTAGACTCCCAAACCTTCACAGACTTCGTTCACCGGCAATCCACAATGACTCTTGGATGCTCAGAATGCGACGCCTAACCGGCTGGAGGATGCACAGTCCTCAAGTGTAATAAGTCTTCAGATCACACAGACAAGAAGACTTAAGTGATGCCCAATTCTCTCTGGCTCTGGGTGGTTAGGGCTTTATCCTCGCAAGGTATTCTCTCTCAAAGGCTTCGAGGTGGGTTGCTCTCAAACGACAAAAGCCGTACTCTCAATCTGAGCAGCCAACCATTTATGGTTGTGGGGGGTGGGCTATTTATAGCCACTTGGCAACCCAACCTGATTTGTCCGAAATGACCCTGGGTCACTAAGGAACTGACACGTGTTCCAACGGTCAGATTTCAAACTCACACGACAACTTTACTTGGGCTACAAGCAAAGCTGACTTGTCCGACTCTGGACAAGATTCGCTCTCATAGTCTTCACTCGAAGACATAGGTTTTTGGTTAGGCATCACTTCAGTCAGTCTGACTGGTTCTCTTGGACCCCACTTAACAGTACGGTGGTTCCTATGACTCAACACAAAAGAAAAAGAACTACGAAAGATCTAAGTCTTCGAGCTCCATAGGCTTCATGTGGTGTCTTCTCTTGTCATAGTCTTCAAATGTGAATATCTTCATATACCACCTTTGACTTCAATGTCTTCATACATTTTTAGGGGTCATCTCTGGTAGGAAAACCGAATCAATGAGGGACTTCTACCTGTGTTATCCTGCAATTCTCACAAACACATTAGTCCCTCAACTAGGTTTGTCGTTAGTACTCCAAAACCAACTAGGGGTGGCACTAGATGCACTTACAATCTCCCCCTTTTTGGTGATTGATGACAAACTAGTTGAAGTTTTCAACGGGGAATATAATCTGTGAAATTGTAAAGGATAAGGAATTGTCTTCATAAGTTGCAAGGGCTCCCCCTGAAGATGTGCATATAGGTAATTTGCTTTTGGAATGCAAATGCACATGGCAAGTTGTACTTGTGGAGATCCACTTCAACTTATGATGACAATCCACTATGCATGTGAAAGTATATGAAGATAATGACATGCATAATGGAAAATGGACATCTGCAGAATGATCTAAGTGCGGAATTTATCGTCGCACATGCGGAATTTATCATTGCAAAACAAAGTGGCAGATAAGTAGCAGACGACCATTGAGTTTAAGTGTTACAACTCAAAGAATCAAATGTAGCAAAATGAGAGTTGTAAGCACGAAGCAAAATATAAAGCACCCGCCCATATGGACCCGCTTGAAGACTATCAACCTCATATGCTTCTCCCCCTTTTGTCAGTAAGGACCAAAAAGGTTTGAAGACATAGAGCATCTACTCGTTCCCATGCGGAGTAGGTGAAGTAGCAGGGTCGTTGGTGGTGTTTGGCGGTGCTGAAGAGCTTGGAGCAGAGTTGACGCGTGCTGAAGGAGGTGGTGGTGAAGTAGCATCATCTTCATCCTCGATAACTCTGGCAGTCACTATTGCAGCAGATGAAGAGAACTCAGAGTCTTCAAGGGGTGGAGTTCCTAGCAGCACAGCTCTTTGAGGAGGTGTGGAGTCAAACTTGAATCGCTTAGTCAAGCCATCCTCTTGGAGATCATCTTCAGAACACATCATCATTAGCCCTTTCCATGTACGGCGACAGGTTTCATGGGAAACGAAAGCATTCTTGGTGGCAAGATTGCGAATGCGATTAACTTCCACCAAGAGGCTTTTCATCTGATGCTTTAGCCAGTCATGATGCCTATCCTGTTTCTGATGAAGAGCCACAAGAAGCTCTCAGTCGTTGAGAACACGAGTGCGCTTCTTGGGTCTTGGAGCAGTTGTACTATCAGTGGCTTCAGTAGATGCAGGGTGTGGTGCACGTGTAGTGCCAGCCAAAGGATACACCCGAGTGACTGCTTCAACTCCTTCAATGTTCTGTGAGAAACTCTGATGCTCTCCATTCTGAAGACTTAAAGGTTCCTTTGCAGGCTCAGGATAGATGGCTTCAGTAGAGATATCCACATCAAGCAGAAAAATCCTATGATTGTGAGCAGATGGCTGATATGAGATATCGGAGTGAAGTTTAATTAGCCGCATTACCCATGGGGCGTAGAACTTCAAGCCAAACAGATCAGAGCCCGATGCAGCAAGTTGGCGGATGAATAAGTCCTATGCATTCAAGCATTTTCCATGAAGAATATAGAAGACAAAAGTCTTCATTGCACCCTCAAGCTTGGCATTTGGAGAGTGCCCTTTGATGGGCCAGAGAGTTCGTCTGACGATGTGATAGATGGTTCGTGGCAGATACTCAAGGTCTTCAACAAAGAACTCTGTTGGATAAGCAGCATCTTGGGGCAATGGCTTCATCATGCTGAGCATCTGACTCATATCAGGTCCGGCCTCTTAAAGATGCTCTCAATAGCTTCACTATGCAGCTGACAGCCATGCTCGTAGAGATCGCCAGGAGTGGGCAAACCAGTGAGCTCATTGATGTCAAATGCATTGGCTTCATGATGAACATTTCCAGTCATCCACTCTAGGACCCAAGTCTTCGAATCTCTGTTGTACCCGCGGATATGAAGTGTGGCATAGAATTGGAGCAGCAGCTCTTCATTCCAATGCTCTTGGTCAGTAACGAACGGCAGCAGTCCAACTTCCTTGAAGCAATCCAAAGCTTCTTCCAGACAAGGCAGACCAGCTATGGCTTCAATGTCAAGGCGCTTGTGTGGGAAGATGCGACCTTGGTTGTAAAGAATGCATGAGTAATAGATTCGCTGAGGATAGCTCCAGAACTGATCAGATGATATCCTTTCCCTTGAGTAGGGGTTCCGGGAGCTATCGAAGAATGTGTTGTCTGCCCTGAAGCCATTGATATTGAAGGAGCCAGGTGCTGATGCAGGACCTGGGAACCTTGGCAATCTTGGGATTGGCTTCTGTACCTGAGGCCTGTGCTCAACATGATAGTCGAACTGTGGACCGGCAGCAGACTCAGGAACAGAAGTGACGGGATCAGTGGCTTCGCTGTCTTCTTTTTCCGTTGGGGAGGGCTCCACATTAGCTTCATTGGTGGTTGTGGCAGCCGCAAGATTTTCAAGCACGTTCTCCTTGAGAACTGCTTCTTGGTGGGACAATGGAGTGGCAACTTGTGGGACTTCATCTTCCGCGGCTGATGCAGCTGGATTGTCTTCAGCAGAGACTTGAGGCCTTGGACCTTTGCTAAGCCTGCGCAATGCGGGCAACGCCTGTGGAGTTGGAGTGGGTTGGGCCTCATAGTCTTCTTCCTCTTGTGGGTGATCTGCCCATGAAGCATCCTGTGCAATTGGCGTCAGTGGACGACCAATGCTGATGAGTTCACTGTTCTGAGGAAGGACTGCACCATCTTCTACATTGTCATATTGACCAATGTCTTCAGCAGCGATGGGATCAGCTGCTGGAAAGTCTTCAGCTTCATGAGCCTCTGTGGAAGCAGGCTCATGGATAGTCAGTTGGTGTTCATGGCGTTCAGCTTCAGGATAGACTATAGAAATGGGTTCAACTATCAAGGGCTTTGTGGGAGCTGCCCAATCTTTCTTGGTCTTCCTCTTTTTCTTAGAGGGGGCAGTTGGACAGGCTTTAGAATGTTTCCTCTTCCTGGCTTTAGCCTCAGCAGTCCTTGTCTTCTTGAGCTCTGAAGCTGTTGACCGGCTTTTTGGCTTCGAGCCAGTCATTTTAGTTGTGAAGACAATAGGAACTGCTTCCTGCCTTGGTGCGTCAGGTTCAGCCGTAGCAGGCTTCTTCTTCTTCTTTGCGGCCATCCTGGGGTCGATGCCAGGACGCCCAAGGGCCTTGCGCTTCTCAGCCTCATTGTAGGCTTGCACACATCTGTCAATCAGAGTCTTCATGCGCTCACGCGAACCCTAAGCTTCTGCACGTTTCTTTACAAAGGCTTCCTTGAGCTCGTGCATCATACTCTTGAAGTTCTTCACTTCCTGCACGCTGAGCTTGGCCATATGCTTCTTGAACTGAGCCTTTTCATAGTCAATCTTTTGCTTTAGTTCAACAATGCGATGGGCAATAGCGAGTTCTGAAGCAATGGCGCCTTGGAAGGCGACACTGAGGCCAATTGGTAGCTGCAGATCTTCAAAGCTGATGTTTGGCGTGTCAAACCACTCGTCAATGAAGTTGTGGATGATGGTCACATCAAAGAGAGGCAGATCATTGAAGATTTCTGCTTCTTCTTTGCTCTTGATGAGTTGCTCAAGAGCGTCATCTGCTAGATATTCATCACTTGACAGATCAATGTCGTCATTGCGTAGAATGGTAGCAGCAGTTAGCTCTTGTCTGGTGTGAGGCAGAGGCATCTTGACTTTCTGGGGCTTGGAGATGCGAGATAGAACTGCACACTATCTTCAGGAGGTGCAGTTGCCAGTGGCTTCGCCCTTGAGATTTTTGGTGAGGGGGCAGGCTTTGAAGCTTTAGGCTTCTTCATCTTCTTTGTCTTCGGTGCTACAGGAGCTTCTTCTGATTCAGCGTCAGCTGCAGGCTCATTCACTGCAGTCCCTTGAACTAAGATGCGGGTGATGAGGCCTTCAAGGTTGTGGAAAGGACCGATGACATTGGGTTCTGCATCTCGTGTGCCATCTGCCCTTGGTGCTGAGGGACCAGGGTTGAAGTCTAACCCCAAAGTCTTCTTGTTCTGCTTCGCTGAGTTCTGGGCAAACTGGAAGTTGCGCTTGAACAGATTGTCGTCACGACACCATAGTAGTGATGATGGGTGTGCATCAGCTGGCTGTGGCCCACGGACCATGCAGGGATAGAAGCCTTGAGCAATGGCTTCATCTCTGGACCTGGGTAGAAGATTCTTGTATTGGATGTCTCCCCACGGTCTCTTGATGGCATTTTTCTCAGCATATTCTTGGGTTACAAATTGGTATTTGAACAATTGTTCTGCCCAATATCTTTGAATCCATTGGATTCGGGTCTTGCGCTGATTGTAATCCTCTTCAGGATCTGCCTTGTACAGTTCTGAGAGTTCATCTGGCAGATCTCTGGATGTTTCTCCATGACGCTTTCTGCCACCCTTCCTTGCTGCTTTCTCTGAAGCCATAAACTTTAACTTGAAAGGCTTCAACACGTTCAAAGGCTTCAAAGGTTTTCGCTTGCTGGAACAACAGGAACTGGCTTCGGGAGAATTAATGTGATGCTGTAAGAATTCTGCAAATGAATGCAGACTATGAGAACCAAAGGATTCTCCCACGGACATGTACCTGTGACAGCATTAAGGTGCGAGGGAAGGGGAAGAGGTCATATGCATTCTCAAAAGATTTTGAAGATAAATCAGTTTAGAAGACATTGACCTCATTTTGCGAAGACATTCACTCATAGATAAGGAGTTGGTTCCAGATTTGTACGAATCCACAGATCAGTACAAGTGAGGAATCTAACTACTTTGTGAAGCATAAGTGAATATACTAGGGATGTTATGAGATGCATATGAGAGAGATCTAACTTGTGTGAATAGAAACTGCTTGTGGTAGAAAGTGACAAATCCATAGGATCAACGTTGCTATAAAAAGGAAGTTTTATTTACCACACTAAGAACTGCTAGACAAAGTGGAAGATGAGGCCGAGCAGTTCGATCTTCCGTGCCCTAACTTGGCGACGGAGGACACCTATGGCGACGGCGGAGAGGATGATGTCCGCGGTTGGCGTGAAGACGGCGTCGGAGAGGTCGTGGCAGCGAAGCGCTTCGTCGACGGCGTCGTCGAGGGCTAGCGGTGGCACTAGGTTTCGTGCGAGAGTGGAAGAAGAGATAATGACCGCTGTGAAGTGTGTATTTATAGGTACATGGGCGGCACTGCGCTATTACACAGGTGCCCCTGGCGATTCGCATCTGAGGAACACGTGGCCATTATGCGGAATTTTGGGGTTTGTTCCACGTCCCACGCACGCCTTGATTGTCGGGTGGTCGTTCCTACTTCATGTGGAGGAATGAGCATTGAAAACGGACTTAATGGTTGTCTCTGTATCTTCTGCTGACAAGGACGCAGAGAAGACATTCGACAGCTTCAATAGAATGCATATGATTTGGAGAGATAGAATTTGAGATAGAAAGCATAGAGAGGTTAGGGTCCGATCACATTCACTTAGTTCAAAAGATTCAACAATGAAGACATAGCTATAAGTGAATGCTGTAGAGGACAGAACACTAATATATATATATATATATATATATATATATATATATATATATAATCAACACAGTGAAGATAATCATGAAGATATGTTGAGATCGAAGCCAAACCAAATGTGAAGACATTGCAAGGTAACGCCATGAGTGAAACACTTCAAAATAGAACATTTGGTGGTGGCGTTACCCACCATATAGGAAGTATTAGACCCAGACACGGCACACAATTATCATGGCGCTCCGAAGTCAAATTCCACATTAATGTATTCACACTTAGAATGTATGTCTTCATTGATTGAAGATATACTTTACTTCGTGTGTTCCACATCTAAGTCATCAATATGCATAAGGGTTAGGATGTGTGCCTGATCACAGGACATTTGAGGATTCCAGGATATTTAGCTCACACCGTAACTTGCAAAATCTCTTCTCATCCAAGGGCTTGGTGAAGATATCTGCCAATTGCTCTTTAGTGTTGATGTGTATGATATCAATATCTTCCTTCACAACATGATCTCTGAGAAAGTGATGACGAATTTTAATGTGCTTTGTCTTCGAGTGCTGAACTGGGTTGTTGGCGATCTTGATGGCGCTTTCGTTGTCGCAGTAAAGTGGCACTTGCTTCAGATGAATGCCATAGTCCTTGAGTGTTTGCTTCATCCACAGAAGCTGAGCGCAGCAAGATCCAGCAGCAATGTATTCAGATTCAGCAGTGGAGAGAGATACATAGTTCTGCTTCTTTGAAGACCAACATACAAGTGATCGTCCCAGAAAATGACATGTGCCTGATGTAGACTTGCGATCAACTTTGTCACCAGCATAATCAGCATCCGAGAATCCAACCAGATCAAACTCTGAGCCCTTTGGATACCATAATCCTAGAGTTGGGGTGTGAGCCAAATATTGAAGAATTCGCTTCATAGCTAAGTGATGCTACTCCTTTGGTGCCGCTTGAAATCGAGCACACATGCAAACACTAAGCATAATATCTGGCCTAGATGCACATAGATAAAGTAAAGAACCAATCATGGAGCCGTATACCTTTTGATCAAACTCTTTACCATTGTCGTCGGGACCCAGATGATGTTTGGCTGGCATTGGTGTTGTGAAGCCTTTGCAGTCTTGCATACCGAACTTCTTCAGGCAATCTTTGAGATACTTCTCTTGAGATATGAAGATGCCATTGTGTTGTTGTCGTATTTGAAGACCGAGGAAGAACTTCAGCTCTCCCATCATGGACATCTGATATTGCTCTTGCATCATATATCCAAACTCTTCACTGTACTTCTGATTGGTGCAGCCGAAGATAATGTCATCCACATATATTTGGCACACAAATAGTTCACCATCATATGTCTTCGTGAAGAGAGTGGGGTCTAGGAAACCAGGTATGAAGCCTTTGCTCTTCAGGAAGTATTTGAGTGTGTCATACCAGGCCCGAGGGGCTTGTTTGAGGCCATACAGTGCCTTGTTGAGCTTGTATACCATGTCAGGATGTTTTGGATCTTCAAAGCCAAGCGGTTGTGCAACATACACTTCTTCTTCAATCTTGCCATTGAGAAAAGCACTCTTCACATCCATTTGATATAGAAGTATGTTGTGATGATTTGCATAGGCCAGCAGTATGCGTATGGCTTCAAGTCTAGCCACAGGAGCAAATGTTTCATCGAAGTCAATGCCTTCCACTTGAGTATATCCTTGAGCAACGAGGCGAGCTTTGTTTCTGACAACTTGACCATGCTCATCTTGCTTGTTGCGGTACATCCATTTGGTGCCTATTATATTGTGCTTCCGTGGATCAGGACGCTTAACTAGTTCCCATACATTATTCAGCTCAAACTGTTGAAGCTCTTCTTGCATAGCTTGAATCCATTCAGGTTCCATGAAGGCTTTTTCAACTTTCTTGGGTTCTGTTATTGAGACGAATGCGAAGTGCCCACAGAAATTTGCTAGCTGAGTTGCCCTTGAACGAGTGAGTGGACCGGGTGCATTGATGCTATCAATTATTCTTTCAATCTGCACTTCATTGGCAACGCGAGGATGTAGGCGAAGACTTTGCTCTTGCTGATCATTGTCGTTGTTAGAAGGAATGTCTTCAGGCTGAGCATTGTCTTCATGTTGATCAGGTGCTGAGATGATAAGTTCTTCTTCGGGATGAGCTTTAGAAGGTATACTTTCTCCAGTTCCCATTAGCTTGATTTATTCACTGGATGGAACTTCATCTAGCACATTTGGCAGTTGCTCTCTTTGTGAACCATTGGTCTCATCGAACCGCACATCCACTATTTCAACCACTTTGTAATGAAAGAGATTGAAGACTCTGTAGGAGTGCAAATCCATTCCATATCCAAGCATAAAACCCTCATGTGCTTTTGGTGCAAACTTTGAGGTGTGATGTGGGTCCTTGATCCAGCACCTTGCGCCAAATACTCTGAAGTAACTGACATTTGGCTTCTTGCCAGTAAGGAGCTCATAAGATGTCTTGTTCAGAAGCTTGTGAAGATAAACACGATTGATTGTATGGCATGCAGTATCAATGGCTTCAGGCCAGAATTTTCTTGGGGTCTTGTATTCATCTAGCATCGTTCTGGCCATCTCAATGAGTGTTCTGTTCTTGCGTTCGACGATGCCATTCTGCTGTGGCGTGTACGGGGCTGAGAATTCATGTGTGATGCCCAAGGTATCAAGATATGTATCAAGGCCAGTGTTCTTGAATTCAGTGCCATTGTCACTTCTCATGTGCTTTATCTTGGCGCCATAATTGTTCATAGCTCGATTGGCGAAGCGTCTGAAGACATCCTGCACTTCAGTCTTGTAAAGGATTATGTGCACCCAAGTGTATCTAGAGTAATCATCAACAATAACGAAGCCATAGAGGCATGCAGTAGTAGTAAGGGTTGAGTAATGAGTGGGACCGAAAAGATCCATGTGAAGCAGTTCAAAGGGTCGAGTAGTGGTCATGATTGTCTTCGAAGGATGTTTGGCCCTCGTCATCTTCCCTGCTTCACAGGCACCGCATAAGTGGTCTTTCTTGAACTTGACGCCCTCGATGCCTATGACATGCTTCTTCTTCGCAAGGGTGTGGAGGTTCCTCATGCCAGCATGCCCAAGCCTCCGATGCCAGAGCCAGCATTCTGAAGCTTTTGCTAGAAGACATACGGCAAGATGTGGTCCTGCTGAGAAATCTACTACGTACAGATCATCTTTTCGATACCCTTCAAACACTAGAGACTTGTCAGATTCCATTAGTACAAGGCAACGATATTTTCCAAATATTACGATCATGTTCAAATTGCAAAGCATTGAGACAGACATTAAGTTGAAGCCAAGGGATTCAACAAACATGACTTTGTCCATGTGTTGATCCCTTGAGATTGCAACTCTACCTAGACCCAATACCTTACTTTTACCAGTGTCAGCAAATGTGATGTGGCTCTTGTCGGAAGGACGTAAGGTTGAGTCCATAAGAAGACTTCTTTTGCCAGTCATGTGATTTGTACACCCACTATCAATAATCCATTCTGAAGACGCTCGTGTCGTACCCTACAGTGCAGTTAGGGGGATAGGCTTCACCAAGAGCATTGTGAAGCGAAAACATTTGACAAACCAATGGGTTATGAAAGCTTAGATCCAGATTAGGACTAATAGGGAGAGTAGCAAGCGATTCAGGAACGAAGTACATAGTAAGACCATTCGGGCATTTGATCTTGCGCCCTACAAGATGTTTAAGGTCCCCAGCAATGGCGTCAGACGATTTTGGTTTTCTGCTGGAGACCTTTCCCTGCAAAAGAGAGTTAAGCTTTCTTAGCCACCCACATCTTCAAGGGTGGCTGAGAAGCAATAAGTCTAAGTGCAGCATCTGAGAATTTTGGCTTTGGAGCCCTAGCAAACAGTCTTGCAGGCGGACAATAGTACTCATAAGAATAAGCAGAATAGTTCTTGGTCTTATGAACATGGCGGTTGATGAACCGCTCTCATATTCATATGCCTGAGTATGGTTTCCCTACAAAACATTTGCGTTAGTGCGACTCAGGTGAGTCCTCTATCTGTATGAAGCCTTTGGACCGTATGAAGCCTTTGGTCTGAGGTTTGTCTTCTTCACGTGAGGTGTCATGATGACATTCACGGGAAGATTCTCCAGACACCTTTTCGGAACCCAGATCTTCTTCATAGGCGGTCCATTCCTGCAGTTAGTACCAATGTACCTGGCAAACACTTCACCATTCTGATTCTTAAATAGTATATAGTTTGCATCAAAGGATTCATAAATGATAATGGGGTTAGCACAGGTGAAGCCAGATAGATTGGATGGGTCTGGTGAAGGTTCCTTTGCAGCAACCCACATGGTTTTGGGGTACTGCTAAGGTTTCCAGTAAGAGCCATCAGCATTCATTTTCCTTACGAACCCAACACCCTCTTTCCTCGAGTTTCGGTTCAGAATCTGCTTTTTGAGGACATCACATAGTGTCTGATGCCCTTTAAGACTTTTGTACATCCCTGTTTCAAGCAATGTCTTCAACCTAGCATTCTCATCAGCAATAGCAGTGCTATCCTCAGCAGAGGGGTTAGTTACCACATCAACAGTTGAAGATATTGCAACAGTAGTAGCAGTAGAACATTCAGCAACAGAAGTAGCATTATCACGCTCAATGCATTTAAGACATGGTGGATCAAATCCTTCCTGAGCGGGACTGATCTGTTTGGAGTGAAGTGACTCGTTTTCCTTTTGAAGATCTTCATGAACCGCTCTCAATTTCTCAAGATCTTGCTTCCTTTGAAGATAATCATAGGAAAGCTTTTCATGAGTTGTTGAGAGAGTTTCATGACGACTTTCAAGTTCCTGATACTTAACGTGAAGATTTTTTATGTCTTCAATTAAGGATTCAGATTGAGTCATTTCAGCACCTAACAGATCATCGCTTCTGTCTAACAGTTTTTGAATATGTTCCATAGCTTTCTGCTGTTCAGTTGCAATTTTAGCAAGTGTTTTGTAGCTGGGTTTTGAATCACAATCAGAGTCATCGTCACTAGATGTTTGATAGTGAGCAATGCGTGTGTTTACCTTGGCACCATGAGCCATGAAGCAGTAGGTAGAATCAGAGTAGTCCTTGTCATTTGCATCGGTGTCGGTAAGGAGGTCATTGTCTTCAGTATTGAAGATGGACTTGGCAACGTATGCTGTAGCCAGACTTGCGACGCCTGAATCGGACTCCTCCTCAGACTCCACCTCCGCCTCCTCAGAAGCGGACTCCTCCTCTGAGTCCATTTCCTTGCCAACAAACGCACGTGCCTTGCCAGATGAGCTCTTCTTGTGTGATGAAGACTTTGAGGAAGACTTGGACGAAGACTTTGAGTATTTCTTCTTCTTCTTGTCGTCAGAGTCATATTCCTTGCTCTTCTTCTACTTTTTGTTCTCGTTGTCCCACTGTGGACACTCAGAGATGAAGTGGCCAGGTTTCTTGCACTTGTGACATGTTTTCTTCTTGTAGTCGTGAGCAGAAGCTTCATCATTCCTTGAGCTTGATCGGGAAGACTTTCTGAGGCCTTTCTTCTTGGTGAATTTTTGGAACTTCTTCACAAGCATAGCAAGTTCTCTTCCAATGTCTTCAGGATCATCAGAACTGCTGTCGGATTCTTCTTCAGATGAGGAGACAGCTTTTGCCTTCAAGGCACGAGTTCGCCCATAGTTTGGACCGTAGATATCTCTTTTCTCAGAAAGCTGAAACTCATGTGTGTTGAGCCTCTCAAGTATGTCAGATGGATCGAGTGTCTTGAAATCAGGACGTTCTTGAATCATCAGGGCTAGGATGTCAAACAAACTATCAAGTGATCTCAATAGTGTCTTGACGACTTCATGTTTGGTGATCTCAGTAGCGCCGAGGGCTTGAAGCTCATTTGTGATGTCAGTGAGTCGGTCAAAAGTGTGCTGGACATTCTCATTGTCATTTCGCTTGAAGCGGTTGAAGAGGTTGCGAAGGACACTGATTCTCTGATCTCTCTGGGTTGAGATTCCTTCATTGACCTTGGAGAGCCAGTCCCAGACCAGCTTAGATGTCTTCAAAGCACTCACACGGCCATACTGTCCTTTGGTCAGGTGACCACAGATGATATTCTTAGCAGTAGAGTCCAGTTGAACAAATTTCTTGACATCAGCAGCAGTGACACCTTCTCCAGCCTTGGGAACGCCGTTTTCGACGACATACCATAGGTCGACATCAATGGCTTCAAGATGCATGCGCATCTTATTCTTCCAGTAGGGATATTCAGTTCCATCGAAGACGGGGCACGCAGCGGAGACTTTAGTTATCCTTGCAGTCGACATAGCTAAAACTCCAGGTGGTTAAACCGAATCACACAGAACAAGGGAGCACCTTGCTCTGATACCAATTGAAAGTGCGTTATATCGACTAGAGGGGGGTGAATAGGCAATTTTTATGAAAGTCTTCAAAACGTGGAAGTTATGAAGACAAATGATAGAAATAAACCTATTACCATGCAGCGAAAGGGAGACTACACTAGGCAAGCCATAGTCAAGTATTCAATGAAGTGAAAGCACAATGACTTAATAGCAGCAATGTAGTAAGGATCAGGTAGGAAGATATTATGAAGCCATACAGAACATGCAGTCACTCAACGAAGACAAAAGATAGTGCAAACATACAATGACTTCACAAGGAGCAACAGTAAGTAAAGGGAAGGGAAGATGAAACCAGTGACTCGTTGAAGACAATGATTTGTTGGACCAGTTCCAGTTGCTGTGACAACTGTACGTCTGGTTGGGGCGGCTAGGTATTTAAACCTTAGGACACACAGTCCCGGACACCCAGTCCTGAACACGCAGCTCAGGACACCCAGTCCTCACCGTATTCCCCTTGAGCTAAGGTCACACAAACCTCGCCCAATCACTCTGGTAAGTCTTCAAGGTAGACTCCCAAACCTTCACAGACTTCGTTCACCGGCAATCCACAATGTCTCTTGGATGCTCAGAACGCGACGCCTAACCGGCTGGAGGATGCACAGTCCTCAAGTGTAATAAGTCTTCAGATCACACAGACAAGAAGACTTAAGTGATGCCCAATTCTCTCTGGCTCTGGGTGGTTAGGGATTTATCCTCGCAAGGTATTCTCTCTCAAAGGCTTCGAGGTGGGTTGCTCTCAAACGACAAAAGCCGTACTCTCAATCTGAGCAGCCAACCGTTTATGGTTGTGGGGGGTGGGCTATTTATAGCCACTTGGCAACCCGACGTGATTTGTCCGAAATGACCCTGGGTCACTAAGGAACTGACACGTGTTCCAACGGTCAGATTTCAAACTCACACGACAACTTTACTTGGGCTACAAGCAAAGCTGACTTGTCCGACTCTGGACAAGATTCGCTCTCATAGTCTTCACTCAAAGACATAGGTTTTTGGTTAGGCATCACTTCAGTCAGTCTGACTGGTTCTCTTGGACCCCACTTAACAGTACGGTGGTTCCTATGACTCAACACAAAAGAAAAAGAACTACGAAAGATCTAAGTCTTCGAGCTCCATAGGCTTCATGTGGTGTCTTCTCTTGTCATAGTCTTCAAATGTGAATATCTTCATATACCACCTTTGACTTCAATGTCTTCATACATTTTTAGGGGTCATCTCTGGTAGGAAAACCGAATCAATGAGGGACTTCTACCTGTGTTATCCTGCAATTCTCACAAACACATTAGTCCCTCAACTAGGTTTGTCATCAATACTCCAAAACCAACTAGGGGTGGCACTAGATGCACTTACAAACTCTGCCCATGAGTCGATGGAGTTGGGTGGCAACCCCTTCAACCAAGTGCGAGTTGTTCCATCCAACATCATAGTGAAGTATTTGGCCATTGCCGCATCACTGACCTCCAATAACTCCATGGCCATCTCGTAACTTTCAATCCATGCTCCGGGATGCAGGTCGGTTGTGTAATTAGGTACCTTACGAGGCCCCTTAAAGTCCTTTGGGAAACGCTCATTATGTAGAGCCGGCGCCAGACAAGGGACACCTCCCGTCCTTGTGGCCACACCTGCTTCAACAAAGGTCACTAGATAAACCAGAAAAGCTTGGTGAGCCGCCAGCTCAGCTGCCTATTGAACCGCCTGCTCAGCCTCTTGACGGATCCTCTCCTGGTCCACCAAGTTAAGAGCTCCACCCTGGGCCAGGTCATGCCCGCGTGGTTGGTTACGGCGTTGGGCGTTGCTTGACATGGCTGCTGAGTCCATATGCCTGCTATAGCTCGGGCCCCGGCTCGGGCCAGGGGTTGAATGGATTCTGTCTCGACTATAAGAGTATGCATCCTATTGTGCCAGAGCCATCTGAAGAAGTTCTCTGACCCTTCATTATTCGATCGCTGTTGGAGAGTCGCCAAATGAGCCGACGTAGTGATAAGATTCTCCAAAGGGTTAGAAAAGTGGCCCGGTGGTATTGGTGCGTAATGAGGCGGAGCAGTATTCACACGGGGGGTTCCATGGCCCGCGGTTGGACCGGCGCCCCGGTCCCGAGTGTTGTGATCCGGTTTGCCTCCGGCGGGTTACTGGGACCAGCCCCAGGTGTGTGGAAGAGGTTCCTAGGATCATAAGTCAGAGGCAGACATGATTGAGCCTTTTGGTGCCTTCTCCTCATGACCTCATTTGATGTGTTTAGATCCACCGAGAGCCGGAAAGTCTCTACTTGAAGCTGCTGAGCACGAGCATCTAGAGCCGCCCGCTCTGCAGCCATCCTTATGTCCTCCGCTGCAATTCTCCTTAGCTTGTGCTACCTCCCCACATAACTGTGCCACCTCTGCATCGTGCTGAGCCTTATCTGCCGGCTCAACCACGACGGTCAACAAGGTCGTCATCCTATCCATGAGATCCATCAGCACCTGAGCCGGTGGGCGCACGGGGTCTCCGGTCCCGGCTGCTGCTGATCCGGTGGTTACCGCTGCCACGATCGTGGAATTCTGACCGGGTTGAGTGCCAGCCATGTAGACCCCGGCTCGATTCAGCGGCTCAGAGGGGTCCGGAATACTGTTGCCATTGGAACAGCCCCCAAGCACGTCATCATGTAGTTGATACAATGAATCCGTCTCACCTTGGACGACTCGCCGTCAGAGTGGACAGCCGTCTCGTCGCCATCCACAGATCCTTCAGAAAGCTCCCCTCCATGGATGCAACCTACGAAGGCACGCCTTACGGCCGACTGAGTCCGGCCGGGTCTCGCACGGTGAGCCGTTTCGATGAGGTCGGTGCAGACGTCCGCTCAGTGCCCGGCTCGCCAATCCGGCCGATGAAGACGTGGATTCCGTTGAAGGGGACCCGGTACCCGTACTCGATTGAGCCGACCTCGGGGCCCCAGCCTGTGTCGTTGATGTAGATCTTGCCGCGACGACTCTTGGTCATCCGGCCCACAGCGTATCCCTTGAGCCCTTCAAAGCTGCCCTTCAAGAACTCAAATCCACCGTCCACTGGCCCCATGGTGGGGCCAACTATCGTGGAATTATCACGGCAGATGTCCTAGTGAAAGGACTTAGTCGTGGAGCCATCGCAACTAGGAAGCTTAAAGGGGTTAATCGGGACAAAGGACACGAGAGGTTTATACTGGTTCGGCCCCTTGCGGTGAAGGTAAAGCCTAGTCCAGTTGTTGTGGTATTGCTAGGTTTCGATGACCAAGGAGCGAAATACGCTAGCTTGGCTCTCGATCTGTTGTTTCTTGCCCTAAGCCGCCGCCGGGTCGTCCCCTTATATACACGGGTTGACGCCTGGCGGCCTACAGAGTCCCGGCCGGCTCATACAATGTGTCCGGCTCGGTAACTTCTTTTACATGCCTTACTTTACAAGTCTTACTCATACATGGCGGTTTACAATTATGGGCCTTAAGTTGCCTCTAGGCTTGGGCCTGCTACAAGTCTTATAATGAACCGTCGCCTTGTATACTCCTCGGGCTTCTTTGAGTAACCCGCCATTAAGATTGACCCGGCCCCTCCTGGGCGGGTCATACCTAATAGTTATATCCCCAACACAAAACAAGGGCAAAAGTGTTTGGAAAAGTAGATACGGCGGAGATGCATCAACTCCCCCAAGCTTAAACCTTTGCTTGTCCTCAAGCAATTCAGTTGATAAACTAAAAGTGATAAAAAAACTTTTACAAACTATGTTTGCTCTTGTTGTTGTAAATATGTAAAGCCAGCATTCAAGTTTTCAGCAAAGATTATGAACTAACCATATTCACAATAACATTTACGTCTCATGTTTACTCATACCAATGGCATAATCAACTAGCGAGAAATAATAATAAATCCTGGATGACAACACTTTCTCAAAACAATCATAATATGATATAACAAGATGATATCTCGCAAACCCTTTCTGAGACTGCAAAACATAAATGCAGAGCACCTTTAAAGATCAAGGACTGACTAGACATTGTAATTCATGGTAAAAGAGAACCAGTCAAGTCATACTCAATGTAAACTAACAATAATACATGCAAATGATAGCGGTCCTCTCCAACTGGTGCTTTTTAATAAGAGGATGATGACTCAGCATAAAACTAAATAGATAGGCCCTTCACAGAGGGAAGCAGGGATTTGTAGAGGTGCCAGAGCTTGGTTTTGAAATAGAGATGAATAATATTTTGAGCGGTATACTTTCATTGTCAACATAACAACTGAGAGATCTCAATATCTTCCATGCTACACATATTATAGGCGGTTCCCAAGCAGAATGGTAAAGTTTATACTCCCCCACCACCACCAAGCATCAATCCATGGCTTGCCTGAAACAATGGGTGCCTCCAACTAACAACAATCCTGGGGGAGTTTTGTTTGCAATTATTTTGATTTGATTTGAGCATGGGACTGGGCATCCCGGTGACCAGCCATTTTCTCGTGAGTGAGGAGCAGAGTCCACTCCTCTTGAGAATAACCCGCCTAGCATGGAAGAGAAATACAACCCTAGTTGATACATGAGCTATTCGAGCATATAAAACAGAATGTTTATTTGAAGGTTTAGAGTTTGGCACATACAAATTTACTTGGAATGGCAGGTAGATACCGTATATAGGTAGGTATGGTGGACTCATATGGAATAACTTTTGGGGTTTATGGAGTTGGATGCACAAGCAGTATTCCCGCTTAGTACAAGTGAAGGCTAGAAAGAGACTGGGAAGTGACCAGCTAGAGAGCGACAACAGTCATGAACATGCATTAAAATTAATCAACACTGAATGCAAGCATGAGTAGGATATAATTCACCATGAACATAAATATCGTAGAGGCTATGTTGATTTTGTTTCAACTACATGCATGAACATGTGCCAAGTCAAGCCACTCGAATCATTCAAAGGAGGATACCACCCAATCATACCACATCACAACCATTTTAATAGCATGTTGGCACGCAAGGTAAACCATTATAAACTCCTAGCTAATTAAGCATGGCATAAGCAACTATAATCTCTAATTATCATTGCAAACATGTTTCATTCATAACAGGCTGAATCAGGAACGATGAACTAATCATATTTACAAAAACAAGAGAGGTCAAGTTCATACCAGCTTTTCTCATCTCAATCAGTTCATCATATATCGTCATTATTGCCTTTCACTTGCACAACCGAATAGTGTGGACAATAATAATAGTGCACATGCATTGGACTAAGCTGGAATCTGCAAGCATTCAATTCAAGAGAGAAGACAAGGTAATATGGGCTCTCTGTTAGATCAACAATAATGCATATGAGAGCCACTTAACATATTCATTATGGTCTTCTCCTCTCGACCCCCAAAGGAAAGAAAAGAAACAAAACTATTTACACGGGAAAGCTCCCAACAAGCAAAAGAAGAACGAGAAACTTTTTGGGTTTTCTTTTAATTACTACTACTACAGGCATGGGAAGTAAACTAGCTAAAAGCTACAACTTTTTTTTGTTTTTTCTTAAGGTTTTCCAAACACACAAAAAGAAAATAAACTAGCATGGATGATACAATGAAAAAGTATGAGCACCGACAACTGGCATGAGTGTGTGAACATGAATGTAATGTCGGTGAGAAATACGTACTCCCCCAAGCTTAGGCTTTTGGCCTAAGTTGGTATATGGCCATGGGTCAAAGCTGCTCTCTCCGGTGTACTAAGGAGGATCCTCGTGCTGTCGCTGGTTGGCGATTTCTTCCGGATTCCACTAAGAAACAGACTGACAGTGAGGATCCAGTGGTGGCTCCGGCTCGGGCTCTGGAGCTGACGTCAAGCTCCGGTAGGCATGAATGGCCTCTGGATGAACAAGGTACATGCCTGAAAATATGTTGAACAAAGAGGGCGCATGCAAGGTAATAAATTCACAATATTTTTTGTTAAATATCAATTTATATTTGAGTATCTTATTCTTATCCTTAACAAGAAACTCATGTGCTACCATACTCTTATAATCTAGAACAATACGAGGCAACAACTTTTCCTCTTTCGCATAATGCTTGATAGGTATGTTAAAGTGTGCAGCAAGGCGCGAGGCAAAGATGCCTCCGAGGACGGGGCCCTTAGTACGGTTCAGATTTAACCGTTTAGCAACAATAGCGCCTAAGCTGAAAGTAGTATCATGAAACAAGGCATGGCGCAAAATAACAATATCAGGAGCACTAAGGTTTCCACAGTTCCTGCGACCAATTAAGCATCTACTAGCAAATATTGCAAAGTAACGTAGAACAGGAAAATGTATGTTAGTGATTCTTGCATCGGAAACTTTCCTCGTTTCCCCTACATCAATTGTATCAATAAATCCCTCCAAATCATTACGATGTGGTTCCTCTATGCTGCCCTCAAAGGGTATCAAACAGACCCGGCAAAAATCATAAAGTGACATCTCCTTATGCTCATCATATAAATAAAATTCCACCGAAGGTGGCGATCTTCTAGCATGGAAATGAAAGTTTTGCACAAAAATATTGGTGAGTAAGAGATACTGTTCACGCTGGTCGTGGAGGAAGGCGGTGAGGCCTTCATTCTCAGCTAAATAATAAAAATCTTCATAAATCCCGGCTTCTCTCAAGAACTCATCACAAGGCCATTCACACGACCGAACCTCCGCAGTACGAGGGAGACTATACTTGGGCTTCTTGTTCTCTTCACTTTGCTTATCCTTCGAGCTTCGGCTCGATGAACCCCTCAAAAATCTCTCCATCTTTTTCTGAAATTTTCTAAAAATTTTAGTAACTTAAAATAAAAGTGAACCAAACTCAACAAAGTTCATAGCAACTACTCCTACAAGTGCCGAGGCTATATCATGCATTAAAACTACTTTTGACCACATAAATTTGACATGCAAGCTCAAGAACAGGGTCACCTAAGCAGCAAAAATTTGCAATAAATAAAGCACTAGAACAAAAACTAATTGGACCACTGGAGGAGTCACATACTGAAGAACAATCCCCCAAAGCAGTTTTGTGAATGGATCTTTGAGCAAGGAGATCGAAAATGGCAGCAAGATGAGCTAGAACTCGGGTTTGAGCTGGCTAGTGATTTTTTCTAGGGCAAGACGAAGTGTGTGGGTGCAAGGATAAGTGGAGGAGACCCACGTGGGGTCCATGAGGTAGGGGGCGCGCCCTCCACCCTCGTGGACACGTGGTGGGTCCCCCTGGTGTTCTCAGTGCCAGATATTCTCAAATATTCTAGAAAAAAAATCATATTTCATTTTCGGGGCATTTGGAGAACTTTTATTTTCGGGGTATTTTTTATTGCAAGGATAATTCGGAAAACAGACAGAAAATACTTTGCTTTATTTAATATAAATAACAGAAAATAAAAAGAGGGTACACAAGGTTGTGCTTTCTAAATTCATCCATCTCATACTCATCAAAAGGAATCCACTAACAAGGTTGATCAAGTCTTGTTAACAAACTCTTTTCGAATAACATGAAACCGGAGAATTTTTTAATAACACTAGGTTACCTCAACGGGGATATGCATGTCCCCAACAATAAGAATATCATATTTCTCCTTGATAGTAGGAAGAGGAAATTCAAAACCTCCAATAGTAATAGTTGGAATTTTTCCAATAGAATTGATACTGTGGACTTGAGGTTGTTTCCTCGGAAAGTGTACCGTATGCTCATTACCATTAACATGAAAAGTGACATTGCCTTTGTTGCAATCAATAACAGCCCCTGCAGTATTCAAAAAGGGTCTACCAAGGATAATCGACATACTATCGTCCTCGGGAATATCAAGAATAACAAAGTCCGTTAAAATAGTAACGTTTGCAACCACAGCAGGCACATCCTCACAAATACCGACAGGTATAGCAGTTGACTTACCAGCCATTTGCAAAGATATTTCGGTAGGTGTCAACTTATTCAAATCAAGTCCACGATGTAAAGAGAGAGGCATAACACTAGCACCGGCTCCAAGATCACATAAAGCAGTTTTAACATATCTTCTTTTAATAGAGCATGGTATAGTTGGTACTCCTGGATCTCCAAGTTTCTTTGGTATTCCACCCTTAAAAGTGTAATTAGCAAGCATGGTGGAAATTTCAGCTTCCGGTATTTTTATTTTATTAGTAACAATATCTTTCATTTATTTAGCATAAGGGTTCATTTTAAGCATATCAGTCAAACGCATATGCAAAAAGATAGGTCCAATCATTTTAGCAAAGTGCTCAAAATCCTCATCATCCTTTTTCTTGGATGGCGTAGGAGGAAAAGGCATGGGTTTTTGAACCCATGGTTCTCTTTCTTTACCATGCTTCCTAGCAACAAAGTCTCTCTTATCATAACGTTGGTTCTTTGATTGTGGGTTATCAAGATCAACAGCAGGTTCAATTTCTACATCATTATTATTGCTAGGTTGAGCATCAACATGAACATCATCATTAACATTATCACTAGGTTCATGTTCATCACCAGATTGTGTTTCAGCATGAGAAATAGAAATATCATTGGGATTCTCAGGTGTGTCAATAACAGGTTCACTAGAAGTATGCAAAGTCCTATCATTTTTCTTCTTCTTCTTCTTAGAAGAACTAGGTGCATCAACATTAGTTCTCTGAGAATCTTGCTCAATTCTCTTAGGATGGCCCTCAGGATATAAAGGTTCCTGAGTCATTTTACCACCTCTAGTCATAACTCTAACAGCATTATCATTTTTCTTACTATTTAATTCATTGAGCAAATCATTCTGAGATTTAAGCAGTTGTTCTACTTGAGTGGTAACAATAGAAGCATGTTTACTAATAAGTTTAAGTTCACCTTTAACACTAGCCATATAATCACTTAAGTGTTCAAGCATATCAGCATTGTGTTTCAATTGTCTACCAACATAAGAATTGAAGTTTTCTTGCTTAACCATAAAGTCATCAAACTCATCCAAGCATTGGCTAACAAACTTAGTAAATGGGATTTCACATTTATCGAATCTATAGAGAGAATTTACCTTTACTACCTGTGTCGGGTTATTAAGACCATGTATTTCTTCAATATGAGGTAAATTCTTAACATCTTCAGCTTTAGTACCCTTTTCTTTCATGGATTTCTTTGCCTCTTGCATATCTTCAGGACTGAGAAATAGAACACCTCTCTTCTTCGGAGTTGGTTTAGGAATAGGCTGAGGAAGTGTCCAATTATTTTCATTAGTCAACATATTGTTCAATAGAATTTCATCTTCATTTGGTGTTATTTCCCTGAAAACAGAACCTGCACAACTATCCAGGTAATCTCTGGAAGCATCGGTTAGTCCATTATAAAAGATATCAAGTATTTCATTTTTCTTAAGAGGATGATCAGGCAAAGCATTAAGTAATTGGAGAAGCCTCCCCCAAGCTTGTGGGAGACTCTCTTCTTCAATTTGCACAAAATTATATATATGTCCCTTAAAGCAACTTGTTTCTTATGAGCAGGGAAATATTTAGCAGAGAAGTAATAAATCATATCCTGGGGACTACGCACACAACCAGGATCAAGAGAATTAAACCATGTTTTAGCATCACCCTTTAATGATAACAAAAACAACTTAAGGATAAAGTAATAGCGAGTTTTCTCATCATGAGTAAACAGGGTGGCTATATCATTTAATTTAGTAAGATGTGCCACAATAGTTTCAGATTCATAGCCATAAAAAGGATCAGATTCAACCAAAATAATTAACTCAGGATCGACAGAGAAATCATAATCCTTATCGGTAATAAAGATAGGTGAAGTAGCAAAAGAAGGGTCATATTTCATTCTAGCATTCAAAGACTTCTCTTTAAGCTTAGCTAATAATTTCTTAAGATCAGATCTATCATTGCAAGCTAAGAAGTCTCTAGCAGTTTTTTCATCCATAACATATCCTTCAGGCACAACAGGAAATTCATATCTAGGGGGAGAATCTTCATCATCACTTACATCAATATTATCAGTTTCAATAATTTTGTTCTCTCTAGCCCTAGCAAGTTGTTCATCAAGAAATTCACCTAGTGGCACAGTAGTATCAAGCATATAAGTAGTTTCATCATAAGTATCATGCAAAGCAGAAGTAGCATCATCAATAACATGCGACATATCAGAACGAATAGCAGGTGTAGGTGTCGCAAGTTTATTCAAACAGAAGGTGAATCAAGTGTAGAGCTAGATGGCAGTTCCTTACCTCCCCTCGTAGTTGAGGGAAAAATCTTGATTCTTTGATCTTTCAAGTTCTTCATAGTGATAAGCAGATATAAATCACAAGTGACTCAAAGAATAGAGCTATGCTCCCCAACAACGGCGCCAAAAAATAGTCTTGATAACCACAAGAATAGGGGATCGCAACAGTTTTCGAGGGTAGAGTATTCAACCCAAATTTATTGATTCGACACAAGGGGAGCCAAAGTATATTCTCAAGTATTAGCAGCTGAGTTGTCAATTCAACCACACTTGGAAACTTAATATCTGCAGCAAGGTATTTAGTAGCAAATTAATATGATAGTAGTGGTAAAGTAACGGTAGCAGTTTTGGTTTTATAGTGATTGTAACAGTAACAATGGAAAAGTAAATAAGAGAACAACAATATATGAAAAGCTCGTAGGCATTGGATTAGTGATGGAGAATTATGTTGGATGCGATCAATCATGCAACAGTTATAACATAGGGTGACACAGAACTAGCTCCAGTTCATCAATATAATGTAGGCATGTATTCCGAATATAGTCATACGTGCTTATGGAAAAGAACTTGCATGACATCTTTTGTCCTACCCTCCCGTGACAGCGGGGTCCTATTGGAAACTAAGGGATATTAAGGCCTCCTTTGAATAGAGTACCGGACCAAATCATTAACACATAGTGAATACATGAACTCCTCAAACTACGGTCATCACCGGTAAGTATCCCGATTATTGTCACTTCGGGGTTAACGGATCATAACACAAAATAGGTGACTATAGACTTGCAAGATAGGATCAAGAACTCACATATATTCATGAAAACATAATAGGTTCTGATCTGAAATCATGGCACTCGGGACCTAGTGACAAGCATTAAGCATAGCAAAGTCATAGCAACATCAATCTCAGAATATAGTGGATACTAGGGATCAAACCCTAACAAAACTAACTCGGTTACATGATAAATATCATCCAACCCATCACCATCCAGCAAGCCTACGATGGAATTACTCACGCACAGCAGTGAGCATCATGAAATTGGTGATGGAGAAAGGTTGATGATGACGATGGCGACGGATCCCCCTCTCCGGAGCCCCGAACGGACTCCAGATCAACCCTCCCGAGAGAGTTTAGGGCTTGGCGGTGGTTCCGTATCGTAAAATGCGATGAATCCTTCTCCCTGATTTTTTTCTCCTCGAACACGAATATATTGAGTTGGAGTTGAGGTCGGTGGAGCGTTAGGGGGGCCATGAGGTATGGGCACGCCCAGGGGGTAGGCGTGCCCCCACCCTCGTGGACAGGGTATGGGCCCCCTGATGTGGATCTTTTTGCCAGTATTTTTTATATATTCCAAAAATAATCTCCGTTGACTTTCAGGTCATTCCGAGAACTTTTATTTCTGCACCAAAATAACACCATGGCAATTCTGCTGAAAACAGCGTCAGTCCGGATTAGTTCCATTCAAATCATGCAAGTTAGAGTCCAAAACAAGGACAAAAGTGTTTGGAAAAGTAGATAGGACGGAGACGTATCAGGGACATCATAGATTGCACTATATCCAATAAAGTACGGTTATGATGTTCGGACACACCATTATGCTGTGGTGTTCCAAGTGGCATGAATTTGTGAAACTATTCCGCATTGTTTTAGTTGAAGACCAAACTCTTAACTCAAATATTCGTCTCCGCGATCAGATCGTAGAAACTTTATTTTCTTGTTACAATGATATTCCACTTCACTCTGAAATTCTTTGAACTTTTCAAATGTTTCAGACTTATGTTTCATCAAGTATATATATACCCATATCTACTCAAATCATCTGTGAAGGTCAGAAAATAACGATATCTGCCGCGAGCCTCAACACTCATCGGATTGCATACATCAGTATGTATTATTTCCAATAAGTCAGTTGCTTGCTCCATTGTTCCGGAGAACGGAGTTTTAGTCATCGTGCCCACGAGGCATGGTTCGCAAGCATCAAATGAGTCATAATCAAGTGATTCCAAAAGCCCATCAGCATGGAGTTTCTTCATGTGCTTTACACCAATATGACCTAAACGGCAATACCACATATAAGTTGCACTATCATTATTAACTTTGCATCTTTTGGCTTCAATATTATGAATATGTGTGTCACTACGATCGAGATTCAATAAACCATTCACCCTGGGTGTATGACCTCAGAATGTTTTATTCATGTAAACAGAATAACGATTATTCTTTGACTTAAATGAATAACCGTATTGCAATAAACATGATCCAATCATATTATGCTCAACGAAAACACCAAATAACATTTATTTTAGGTTCAACGCTAATCCCGAAGGTAAAGGGAGTGTGCGATGGTGATCTTATCAACCTTGGAATCACTTCCAACTCACATCATCACCTCGCCCTTAACTAGTCTCTGTTAATTTTGCAACTCCCGTTTCGAGTTACTACTCATAGCAACTGTACCAGTATCAAATACTGAGGGGTTGCTATAAACACTAGTAAAGTACACATCAATAACATGTATATCAAATATACTTTTGTTCACTTTGCCATCCTTCTTATCCGCCAAGTATCTAGGGCAGTTCCACTTCCAGTGACCATTTCCTTTGAAGTAGAAGCACTCAGTTCCAAGCTTGGGTCTAACTTTGGGCTTTTTCATGGGAGCAGCAACTTGCTTGCTATTCTTCTTTGAAGTTCCTCTTTCTTTCCCATTGCCCTTTTCTTGAAACTAGTGGTCTTGTAAACCATCAACACTTGATGCTATTTCTTGATTTCTACCTTCGCCGATTTCAGCATCGCGAAGAGCTTGGGAATTACTTTCGTCATCCCTTGCATATTATAGTTCATCACTAAGTTCTAGTAACTTTGGTGATAGTGACTAGAGAACTTTGTCAATTACTATCTTATCTGAAAGATTAACTCCCACTTGATTCAAGCAATTGTAGTCCCCAGACAATCTGAGCACATGCTCACTGGTTGAGTTATTCTCCTCCATCTTGTAGGAAAAGTGCTGTCAGAGGTCTCCCACCTCTCGACACGGGCATGAGTATGAAATACCAATTTCAACTCTTAGAACATCTTATATGTTCCGTGGCGTTCAAAACATTTTTGAAGTCCCGGTTCTAAGCCGTAAAGCATGGTGCACTAAACTAACCGAGCTTTGCCAAACGTTCATAACGTCTGCATCTACTCCTGCAATAGGTCTGTCACCTAGTGGTGCATCAAGGACGTATTACTTTTGTGCAACAATGAGGATAATCCACATATCACGGAGCTAGTCCGCATCATTGCTACTAACATGTTTCAATGTAGTTTTCTCTAGGAACATATCATAAATAAAACGGGGAAGCTATACGCGAGCAATTGATCTACAACATAGATATGCAAATACTATCAGGACTAAGTTCATGATAAATTTAAGTTCAATTAATCATATTACTTAACAACTCCTACTTAGATAGACATATCTCTAATCATCTAAGTGATCACGTGATCCATATCAACTAAACCATGTCCGATCATCATGTGAGATGGAGTAGTTTTCAATGGTGAACATCACTATGTTGATCATATCTACTATATGATTCACGCTCGACCTTTCGGTCTCAGTGTTCCGAGGCCATATCTGCATATGCTAGGCTCGTCAAGTTTAACCCGAGTATTCTGCATGTGCAAAACTGGCTTGCACCCGTTGTATGTGAACGTAGAGCTTATCACACCCGATCATCACATGGTGTCTCAGCACGAAGAACTGTCGCAATGATGCATACTCAGGGAGAACACTTGTACCTTGAAATTTAGTGAGAGATCATCTTATAATGCTACCGCCGAACTAAGCAAAATAAGATGCATAAAGGATAAACACCACATGCAATCAAATATAAGTGATATGATATGGTCATCATCATCCTGTGCCTTTAATATCCATCTCCAAAACACCGTCATGATCACCATCATCACCGGCTTGACACCTTGATCTCCATCACAGCATCGTTATCGTCTTGCCAACTATTGCTTCTACGACTATCGCTACTGCTTAGTGATAAAGTAAAGCAATTACATGGCGATTGCATTTCATACAATAAAGCGACAACCATATGGCTCCTGCCAGTTGCCGATAACTCTATTACAAAACATGACCATCTCATAAAATAAAATTTAGCATCATGTCTTGACCATATCACATCACAATATGCCCTACAAAAACAAGTTAGACGTCCTCTACTTTGTTGTTGCAAGTTTTACGTGGCTGCTACGGGCTGAGCAAGAACCATTCTTACCTATGCATCAAAAACCATAGCGCGATATAGTGATTGTTTTTTGATCTTCAAAAAGAACCCTGTTCATTGAATCCGATTCAACTAAAGTTGGGGAAACTGACACCCACCAGCCACCTGTGTATGAAGCACGTCGGCAGAAATAGTCTCGCGTAAGCGTACACGTAATGTCGGTCTGAGCCGCTTCATCCAACAATACCACTGAATCAAGAATCAACTAGTGACGGCAAGCAATATGTATATACCCATGCCCACGACTCCTTTGTGTTCTACTCGTGCATATAACATCTACGCATAGACCTGGCTCGGATGCCACTATTGGGGAATGCAGTATTTCAAAATTTTACCTATGATCACGCAAGATCTATCTAGGAGATGCATAGCAACGAGAGGGGGAGAGCATCTTCATACCCTTGAAGATCGCAAAGCGGAAGCGTTTATCAACGCGGTTGATGTAGTCATACACCTTCACGATCCGTCCAGATCAAGTACCGAACGTACGGCACCTCCGCGTTCAGCACACGTTCAGCTCGATGACATCCTCGCCTTCTTGATCCAGCAAGACGGGCGAAGTAGTAGATGAGTTCTGGCAGCACGACGGCGTGGTGACGGTGTTGGTGAAGAACAATCTCCGTAGGGCTTCGCCTAAGCACTATGAAAACTATGACAGAGGATAAACTAGAGCGGACGGGGTTGCCGGCACACGGCTTGGTGTTTCTTGATGTGTCTTTGGTGCTAGCCCTGCCCCTCTATTTATATGTTGAGCCCTGGGGTCGAAACTTGGAGCAAAAGCCTCCTCAAAGTCGGTTTTGCCCAAAAGGAAAGAGTCCCAGTCGGACTCCAGGACCAAACGCCACAATCCTTGGCGTCTAGCCCGGACGCCAGGGTCTCCGGCGTTTGGCTCCCCGGCCTCCGCAAAACTCCTTTTGCACCGACCTAAAGCGTCGTGGGCTTCACCCCTTGGCCCAACCATATCATCCTATATATCAATCTTTACCTCCGGACCATTCCGGAGCTCCTCGTCATGTCTGTGATATCATCCGGGACTCCGAACAACATTCGGTCACCAACATACATAACTCATATAATACTATATCGTCAACGAACGTTAAGCGTGCGGACCCTACGGGTTCGAGAACTATGTAGACATGACCGAGACATTTCTCCGGTCAATAACCAATAGCGGAACCTGGATGCCCATATTGGATCCTACATATTCTACGAAGATCTTTTATCGGTCGAACCGCATAACAACATATGTTGTTCCCTTTGTCAATGTTACTTGCCCGAGATTCGATCGTCGGTATCTCAATACCTAGTTCAATCTCATTACCGGTAAGTCTCTTTACTCATTCCGTAATGCATCATCCCGCAACTAACTCATTAGTCACATTGCTTGCAAGGCTCATAGTGATGTGCATTACCGAGAGGGCCTAGAGATACCTCTCCGATAGACGGAGTGACAAATCCTAATCTCGATCTATGCCAACTCAACAAACACCATCGGAGACATCTGTAGAGCATCTTTATAATCATCCAGTTACGTTGTGATGTTTGATAGCACACAAGGTGTTCCTCCAGTATTCGGGAGTTGCATAATCTCATAGTCAAAGAACATCTATAAGTCATGAAGAAAGCAGTAGCAATAAAACTGAACGATCATTATGCTAAGCTAATGGATGGGTCTTGTCCATCACATCATTCTCTAGTGATGTGATCCCGTTCATCAAATGACAACACATGTCCATGGCTAGGAAACTTAACCATCTTTGATTAACGAGCTAGTCAAGTAGAGGCATACTAGGGACACTCTGTTTGTCTATGCATTCACACATGCACTAAGTTTCCGGTTAATAAAATTCTAGAGTGAATAATAAACATTTATCATGATATAAGGAAATATGAATAACAACTTTATTATTGCCCCTAGGGCATATTTCCTTCAGGTTAATGGCGGGTAGTAGACAAACGGGTGTGTGGCGTTAGAGTAGGTTATTCGACGA
This sequence comes from Triticum dicoccoides, assembly GCF_002162155.2. Taxonomy (NCBI): domain Eukaryota; kingdom Viridiplantae; phylum Streptophyta; class Magnoliopsida; order Poales; family Poaceae; genus Triticum; species Triticum dicoccoides. The sequence goes on along the minus strand of NC_041382.1, from coordinate 590,038,095 downwards.
CCGCACATGTTTAATATAGGAAGGCGGAATAATGACATTGAACATGGTGTTTTCGCGTGCACCGGGAAACAACACGGGCAGCTCTCTTGGCTGGCGCCACTTCAATGCAGTAAGTGCATCTAGTGCCACCCCTAGTTGGTTTTGGAGTATTGACGACAAACCTAGTTGAGGGACTAATGTGTTTGTGAGAATTGCAGGATAACACAGGTAGAAGTCCCTCATTGATTCGGTTTTCCTACCAGAGATGACCCCTAAAAATGTATGAAGACATTGAAGTCAAAGGTGGTATATGAAGATATTCACATTGAAGACTATGACAAGAGAAGACACCACATGAAGCCTATGGAGCTCGAAGACTTAGATCTTTCGTAGTTCTTTTTCTTTTGTGTTGAGTCATAGGAACCACCGTACTGTTAAGTGGGGTCCAAGAGAACCAGTCAGAATGACTGAAGTGATGCCTAACCAAAAACACCTATGTCTTCGAGTGAAGACTATGAGAGTGAATCTTGTCCAGAGTTGGACAAGTCAGCTTTGCTTGTAGCCCAAGTAAAGTTGCCGTGTGAGTTTGAAATCTGACCGTTGGAACACGTGTCAGTTCCTTAGTGATCCAGGGTCATTTCGGACAAATCAGGTCGGGTTACCAAGTGGCTATAAATAGCCCACCCCCACAACCATAAACGGTTGGCTGCTCAGATTGAGAATACGGCTTTTGTCGTTTGAGAGCAACCCACCTCGAAGCCTTTGAGAGAGAATTCCTTGCTAGGATAAAGCCCTAACCACCCAGAGCCAGAGAGAATTGGGCATCACTTAAGTCTTCTTGTCTGTGTGATCTGAAGACTTATTACACTTGAGGACTGTGCATCCTCTAGCCGGTTAGGCGTCGTGTTCTGAGCATCCAAGAGACATTGTGGATTGCCGGTGAACGAAGTCTGTGAAGGTTTGGGAGTCTACCTTGAAGACTTACCAGAGTGATTGGGCGAGATTTGTGTGACCTTAGCTCAAGGGGAATACGGTGAGGACTGGGTGTCCTGAGCTGCGTGTTCAGGACTGGGTGTCCGGGACTGTGTGTCCTAAGGTTTAAATACCTAGGCGCCCCAACCAGACGTACAGTTGTCACAGCAACTGGAACTGGTCCAACAAATCATTGTCTTCAACGAGTCACTGGTTTCATCTTCCCTTCCCTTTACTTACTGTTGCTCCTTGTGAAGTCATTGTATGTTTGCACTATCTTTTGTCTTCATTGAGTGACTGCATGTTCTGTATGGCTTCATAATATCTTCCTACCTGATCCTTACTACATTGCTGCTATTAAGTCATTGTGCTTTCACTTCATTGAATACTTGACTATGGCTTGCCTAGTGTAGTCTCCCTTTCGCTGCATGGTAATAGGTTTATTTCTATCATTTGTCTTCATAACTTCCACGTTTTGAAGACTTTCATAAAAATTGCCTATTCACCCCCCTCTAGTCGATATAACGCACTTTCAATTGGTATCAGAGCAAGGTGCTCCCTTGTTCTGTGTGATTCGGTTTAACCACCTGGAGTTTTAGCTATGTCGACTGCAAGGATAACTAAAGTCTCCGCTGCGTGCCCCGTCTTCGATGGAACTGAATATCCCTACTGGAAGAATAAGATGCGCATGCATCTTGAAGCCATTGATGTCGACCTATGGTATGTCGTCGAAAACGGTGTTCCCAAGGCTGGAGAAGGTGTCACTGCTGCTGATGTCAAGAAATTTGTTCAACTGGACTCTACTGCTAAGAATATCATCTGTGGTCACCTGACCAAAGGACAGTATGGCCGTGTGAGTGCTTTGAAGACATCTAAGCTGGTCTGGGACTGGCTCTCCAAGGTCAATGAAGGAATCTCAACCCAGAGAGATCAGAGAATCAGTGTCCTTCGCAACCTCTTCAACCGCTTCAAGCGAAATGACAATGAGAATGTCCAGCACACTTTTGACCGACTCACTGACATCACAAATGAGCTTCAAGCCCTCGGCGCTACTGAGATCACCAAACATGAAGTCGTCAAGACACTATTGAGATCACTTGATAGTTTGTTTGACATCCTAGCCCTGATGATTCAAGAACGTCCTGATTTCAAGACACTCGATCCATCTGACATACTTGAGAGGCTCAACACACATGAGTTTCAGCTTTCTGAGAAAAGAGATATCTACGGTCCAAACTATGGGCGAACTCGTGCCTTGAAGGCAAAAGCTGTCTCCTCATCTGAAGAAGAATCCGACAGCAGTTCTGATGATCCTGAAGACATTGGAAGAGAACTTGCTATGCTTGTGAAGAAGTTCCAAAAATTCACCAAGAAGAAAGGCCTCAGAAAGTCTTCCCGATCAAGCTCAAGGAATGATGAAGCTTCTGCTCACGACTACAAGAAGAAAACATGTCACAAGTGCAAGAAACCTGGCCACTTCATCTCTGAGTGTCCACAGTGGGACAACGAGAACAAAAAGTAGAAGAAGAGCAAGGAATATGACTCTGACGACAAGAAGAAGAAGAAATACTCAAAGTCTTCGTCCAAGTCTTCCTCAAAGTCTTCATCACACAAGAAGAGCTCATCTGGCAAGGCACGTGCGTTTGTTGGCAAGGAAATGGACTCAGAGGAGGAGTCCGCTTCTGAGGAGGCGGAGGTGGAGTCTGAGGAGGAGTCCGATTCAGGCGTCGCAAGTCTGGCTACAGCATACGTTGCCAAGTCCATCTTCAATACTGAAGACAATGACCTCGTTACCGACACCGATGCAAATGACAAGGACTACTCTAATTCTACCTACTGCTTCATGGCTCGTGGTGCCAAGGTAAACACACGCATTGCTCACTATCAAACATCTAGTGACGATGACTCTGATTGTGATTCAAAACCCAGCTACAAAACACTTGCTAAAATTGCAACTGAACAGCAGAAAGCTATGGAACATATTCAAAAACTGTTAGACAGAAGCGATGATCTGTTAGGTGCTGAAATGACTCAATCTGAATCCTTAATTGAAGACATAAAAAATCTTCACGTTAAGTATCAGAAACTTGAAAGTCGTCATGAAACTCTCTCAACAACTCATGAAAATCTTTCCTATGATTATCTTCAAAGGAAGCAAGATCTTGAGAAATTGAGAGCGGTTCATGAAGATCTTCAAAAGGAAAACGAGTCACTTCACTCCAAACAGATCAGTCCCGCTCAGGAAGGATTTGAACCACCATGTCTTAAATGCATTGAGCATGATAATGCTACTTCTGTTGCTGAATGTTCTACTGCTACTACTGTTGCAATATCTTCAATTGTTGATGTGGTAACTAACCCCTCTGTTGAGAATAGCACTGCTATTGCTGATGAGAATGCTAGGTTGAAGACATTGCTTGAAACAGGGATGTACAAAAGTCTTAAAGGGCATCAGACACTATGTGATGTCCTTAAAAAGCAGATTCTGAACCGAAACCCAAGGAAAGAGGGTGTTGGGTTCGTAAGGAAAATGAATGCTGATGGCTCTTACTGAAACCTGAGCAGTACCCCAAAACCATGTGGGTTGCTGCAAAGGAACCTTCAGCAGACCCATCCAATCTATCTGGCTTCACCTGTGCTAACCCCATTATCATTGATGAATCCTTTGATGCAAACTATATACTGTTTAAGAATCAGAATGGTGAAGTGTTTGCCAGGTACATTGGTACTAACTGCAGGAATGGACCGCCTATGAAGAAGATCTGGGTTCCGAAAAGGTGTCTGGAGAATCTTCCTGTGAATGTCATCATGACACCTCACGTGAAGAAGACAAACCTCAGACCAAAGGCTTCATACGGTCCAAAGGCTTCATACAGACAGAGGACTCACCTGAGTCGCACTAACGCAAATGTTTTGCAGGGAAACCATACTCAGGCGTATGAATACGAGAGCGGTTCATCAAACTGCCATGTTCATAAGACCAAGAACTATTCTGCTTATTCTTATGAGTACTATTGTCCGCCTGCAAGACTGTTTGCTAGGGCTCCAAAGCCAAAATTCTCAGATGCTGCACTTAGACTCATTGCTTCTCAGCCACCCTTGAAGATGTGGGTGGCTAAGAAAGCTTAACTCTCTTTTGCAGGGAAAGGTCTCCAGCAGAAAACCAAAATCGTCTGACGCCATTGCTGGGGACCTTAAACATCTTGTAGGGCGCAAGACACCAGCGTCTTCAGAATGGATTATTGATAGTGGGTGTACAAATCACATGACTGGCAAAAGAAGTCTTCTTATGGACTCAACCTTACGTCCATCCGACAACAGCCACATCACATTTGCTGACACTGGTAAAAGTAAGGTATTGGGTCTAGGTAGAGTTGCAATCTCAAGGGATCAACACATGGACAAAGTCATGCTTGTTGAATCCCTTGGCTTCAACTTAATGTCTGTCTCAATGCTTTGCGATTTGAACATGATCGTAATATTTGAAAAATATCGTTGCCTTGTACTAATGGAATCTGACAAGTCTCTAGTGTTTGAAGGGTATCGAAAAGATGATCTGTACGTAGTAGATTTCTCAGCAGGACCACATCTTGCCGTATGTCTTCTAGCAAAAGCTTCAGAATGCTGGCTCTGGCATCGGAGGCTTGGGCATGCTGGCATGAGGAACCTCCACACCCTTGCGAAGAAGAAGCATGTCATAGGCATCGAGGGCGTCAAGTTCAAGAAAGACCACTTATGCGGTGCCTGTGAAGCAGGGAAGATGACGAGGGCCAAACATCCTTCGAAGACAATCATGACCACTACTCGACCCTTCGAACTACTTCACATGGATCTTTTCGGTCCCACTCACTACTCAGCTCTTACTACTACTGCATGCCTCTATGGCTTCGCTATTGTTGATGATTACTCTAGATACACTTGGGTGCACATAATCCTTTACAAGACTGAAGTGCAGGATGTCTTCAGACGTTTCGCCAATCGAGCTACGAACAATTATGGCACCAAGATAAAGCACATCAGAAGTGACATCTTCACAAGCTTCTGAACAAGACATCTTATGAGCTCCTTACTGGCAAGAAGCCAAATGTCAGTTACTTCAGAGTATTTGGCGCAAGGTGCTGGATCAAGGACCCACATCACACCTTAAAGTTTGCACCAAAAGCACATGAGGGTTTTATGCTTGGATATGGAAAGGATTCGCACTCCTACAGAGTCTTCAATCTTTTTCATTACAAAGTGGTTGAAACAGTGGATGTGCGGTTCGATGAGACCAATGGTTCACAAAGAGAGCAACTGGCAAATGTGCTAGATGAAGTTCCATCCAGTGAATCAATCAAGCTAATGGGAACTGGAGAAATTATACCTTCTAAAGCTCATCCTGAAGAAGAACTTATCATCTCAGCACCTGATCAACATAAAAACAATGCTCAGCCTGAAGACATTCCTTCTAACAACGACAATGATCAGCAAGAGCAAAGTCTTCGCCTTGTACATCCTCACGTTTCCAATGAAGTGCAGATTGAAAGAATAATTGATAGCATCAATGCACCCGGTCCACTCACTCGTTTAAGGGCAACTCAGCAAGCAAATTTCTGTGGGCACTTCGCATTCGTCTCAATAACAGAACCCAAGAAAGTTGAAGAAGCCTTCATGGAACCTGAATGGATTCAAGCTATGCAAGAAGAGCTTCAACAGTTTGAGCTGAATAATGTATGGGAACTAGTTAAGCGTCCTGATCCACGGAAGCACAATATAATAGGCACCAAATGGATATACCGCAACAAGCAAGATGAGCATGGTCAAGTTGTCAGAAATAAATCTCGTCTCGTTGCTCAAGGATATACTCAAGTGAAAGGCATTGACTTCGATGAAACATTTGCTCCTGTGGCTAGACTTGAAGCCATACGCATACTGTTGGCCTATGCAAATCATCACAACATACTTCTATATGAAATGGATATGAAGAGTGCTTTTCTCAATGGCAAGATTGAAGAAGAAGTGTATGTTGCACAACCGCCTGGCTTTGAAGATCCAAAACATCCTGACATGGTATACAAGCTCAACAAGGCACTGTATGGCCTCAAACAAGCCCCTCGGGCCTGGTATGACACACTCAAATACTTCCTGAAGAGCAAAGGCTTCATACCTGGTTCCCTAGACCCCACTCTCTTCACGAAGACATATGATGGTGAACTGTTTGTGTGCCAAATATATGTGGATGACATTATCTTCGGCTGCACCAATCAGAAGTACAGTGAAGAGTTTGGATATATGATGCAAGAGCAATATCAGATGTCCATGATGGGAGAGCTGAAGTTCTTCCTCGGTCTTCAAATACGACAACAACGCAACGGCATCTTCATATCTCAAGAGAAGTATCTCAAAGATTGCCTGAAGAAGTTCGGTATGCAAGACTGCAAAGGCTTCACAACACCAATGCCAGTCAAACATCATCTGGGTCCCGACGACAATGGTAAAGAGTTCGATCAAAAGGTATACCGCTCCATGATTGGTTCTTTACTTTATCTATGTGCATCTAGGCCAGATATTATGCTTAGTGTTTGCATGTGTGCTCGATTTCAAGCGGCGCCAAAGGAGTCGCATCACTTAGCTGTGAAGCGAATTTTTCGATATTTGGCTCACACCCCAACTCTAGGATTATGGTATCCAAAGGGCTCAGAGTTTAATCTGGTTGGATTCTCGGATGCTGATTATGCTGGTGACAAAGTTGATCGCAAGTCTACATCAGGCACATGTCACTTTCTGGGACGATCACTTGTATGTTGGTGTTCAAAGAAGCAGAACTGTGTATCTCTCTCCACTGCTGAATCTGAATACATTGCTGCTGGATCTTGCTGCGCTCAGCTTCTGTGGATGAAGCAAACACTCAAGGACTATGGCATTCATCTGAAGCAAGTGCCACTTTACTGCGACAACGAAAGCGCCATCAAGATCGCCAACCCAGTTCAGCACTCGAAGACAAAGCACATTGAAATTCGTCATCACTTTCTCAGAGATCATGTTGTGAAGGAAGATATTGATATCATACACGTCAACACTGAAGAGCAATTGGCAGATATCTTTACCAAGCCTTTGGATGAGAAGAGATTTTGCAAGTTACGGTATGAGCTAAATATCCTGGAATCCTCAAATGTCCTGTGATCAGGCACACATCCTAACCCTTATGCATATTGATGACTTAGATGTGGAACACACGAAGTTAAGTATATCTTCAATCAATGAAGACATACATTCTAAGTGTGAATACATTAATGTGGAATTTGACTTCGGAGCGCCACGATAATTGTGTGCCGTGTCTGGGTCTAATACTTCCTATACGGTGGGTAACGCCACCACCAAATGTTCTATTTTGAAGTGTTTCACTCATGGCGTTACCTTGCAATGTCTTCACATTTGGTTTGGCTTTGATCTCAACATATCTTCATGATTATCTTCACTATGTTGATTATATATATATATATATATATATATATATATATATATATATATATATATATTAGTGTTCTGTCCTCCACAGCATTCACTTATAGCTATGTCTTCATTGTTGAATCTTTTGAACTAAGTGAATGTGATCGGACCCCTAACCTCTCTATGTTTTCTATCTCAAATTCTATCTCTCCAAATCATATGCATTCTATTGAAACTGTCGAATGTCTTCTCTGTGTCCTTGTCAGCAGAAGATACAGAGACAACCATTAAGTCTGTTTTCAATGCTCATTCCTCCACATGAAGTAGGAACGACCACCCGACAATCAAGGCGTGCGTGGGACGTGGAACAAACCCCAAAATTCCGCATAATGGCCACGTGTTCCTCAGATGCGAATCGCCAGGGGCACCTGTGTAATAGCGCAGTGCCGCCCATGTACCTATAAATACACACTTCACAGCGGTCATTATCTCTTCTTTCACTCTCGCACGAACCCTAGCGCCACCGCTAGCCCTCGACGACGCCGTCGACGAAGCGCTTCGCTGCCGCGACCTCTCCGACGCCGTCTTCACGCCAACCGCGGACATCGTCCTCTCCACCGTCGCCATAGGTGTCCTCCGTCGCCAAGTTAGGGCACGGAAGATCGAACTGCTCGGCCTCATCTTCCACTTTGTCTAGCAGTTCTTAGTGTGGTAAATAAAACTTCCTTTTTACAGCACCGTTGATCCTATGGATTTGTCACTTTCTACCACAAGCAGTTTCTATTCACACAAGTTAGATCTCTCTCATACTGCATCTCATAACATCCCTAGTATATTCACTTATGCTTCACAAAGTAGTTAGATTCCTCACTTGTACTGATCTGTGGATTCGTACAAATCTGGAACCAACTCCTTATCTATGAGTGAATGTCTTCGCAAAATGAGGTCAATGTCTTCTAAACTGATTTATCTTCAAAATCTTTTGAGAATGCATATGACCTCTTCCCCTTCCCTCACACCTTAATGCTGTCACAGGTATATGTCCGTGGGAGAATCCTTTGGTTCTCATAGTCTGCATTCATTTGCAAAATTCTTACAGCATCACATTAATTCTCCCGAAGCCAGTTCCTGTTGGTCCAGCAAGCGAAAACCTTTGAAGCCTTTGAACGTGTTGAAGCCTTTCAAGTTAAAGTTTATGGCTTCAGAGAAAGCAGCAAGGAAGGGTGGCAGAAAGCGTCGTGGAGAAACATCCAGAGATCTGCCAGATGAACTCTCAGAACTGTACAAGACAGATCCTGAAGAGGATTACAATCAGCGCAAGACCCGAATCCAATGGATTCGAAGATATTGGGCAGAACAATGGTTCAAATACCGATTTGTAACCCAAGAATATGCTGAGAAAAATGCCATCAAGAGACCGTGGGGAGACATCCAATACAAGAATCTTCTACCCAGGTCCAGAGATGAAGCCATTGCTCAAGGCTTCTATCCCTGCATGGTCCGTGGGCCACAGCCAGCTGATGCACACCCATCGTCACTACTATGGTGTCGTGACGACAATCTGTTCAAGCGCAACTTCCAGTTTGCCCAGAACTCAGCGAAGCAGAACAAGAAGACTTTGGGGTTAGACTTCAACCCTGGTCCCTCAGCACCAAGGGCAGATGGCACACGAGATGCAGAACCCAATGTCATCGGTCCTTTCCACAACCTTGAAGGCCTCATCACCCGCATCTTAGTTCAAGGGACTGCAGTGAATGAGCCTGCAGCTGACGCTGAATCAGAAGAAGCTCCTGCAGCACCGAAGACAAAGAAGATGAAGAAGCCTAAAGCTTCAAAGCCTGCCCCCTCACCAAAAATCTCAAGGGCGAAGCCACTGGCAACTGCACCTCCTGAAGACAGTGTGCAGTCCGAAGACTTATCTCGCATCTCCAAGCCCCAGAAAGTCAAGATGCCTCTGCCTCACACCGGACAAGAGCTAACTGCTGCTGCCATTCAATGACGACATTGATCTGTCAAGTGATGAAGATCTAGCAGATGACGCTCTTGAGCAACTCATCAAGAGCAAAGAAGAAGCAGAAATCTTCAATGATCTGCCTCTCTTTGATGTGACCATCATCCACAACTTCATTGACGAGTGGTTTGACACGCCAAACATCAGCTAAGATCTGCAGCTACCAATTGGCCTCAGTGTCGCCTTCCAAGGCGCCGTTGCTTCATAACTCGCTATTGCCCAGCGCATTGTTGAACTAAAGCAAAAGATTGACTATGAAAAGGCTCAGTTCAAGAAGCATATGGCCAAGCTCAGCGTGCAGGAAGTGAAGAACTTCAAGAGTATGATGCACGAGCTCAAGAAAGCCTTTGTAAAGAAACGTGCAGAAGCTCAGGGTTCGCGTGAGCGCATGAAGACTCTGACTGACAGATGTGTGCAAGCCTACAATGAGGCTGAGAAGCGCAAGGCCCTTGGGCGTCCTGGCATCGATCCCAGGATGGCCGCAAAAAAGAAGAAGAAGCCTGCTACGGCTGAACCTGACGCACCAAGGCAGGAAGCAGTTCCTATTGTCTTCACAACTAAAATGACTAGCTCGAAGCCAAAAAGCCGGTCAACAGCTTCAGAGCTCAAGAAGACAAGGACTGCTGAGGCTGAAGCCAGGAAGAGGAAACATTCTAAAGCCTCTCCAACTGCCCCCTCCAAGAAGAAGAGGAAGACAAAGAAAGATTGGGCAGCTCCCACAGAGCCCTTGATAGTTGAACCCATTTCTATGGTCTATCCTGAAGCTGAACGCCATGAACGCGAACTGACTATCCATGAGCCTGCTTCCACAGAGGCTCATGAAGCTGAAGACTTTCCAGCAGCTGATCCCATCGCTGCTGAAGACATTGGTCAACATGACAATGTAGAAGATGGTGCAGTCCTTCCTCAGAACAGCGAACTCATCAGCATTGGTCGTCCACTGACGTCAATTGCACAGGATGCTTCATGGGTAGATCGCCCACAAGAGGAAGAAGACTATGAGGCCCAACCCACTCCAACTCCACAGGCGTCGCCCGCGTTGCGCAGGCTTCACAAAGGTCCAAGGCCTCAAGTCTCTGCTGAAGACAATCCAGCTGCATCAGCCGCGGAAGATGAAGTCCCACAAGTTGCCACTCCACTGTCCCACCAAGAAGCAGTTCTCAAGGAGAACGTGCTTGAAAATCTTGCGGCTGCCGCAACCACCAATGAAGCTAATGTGGAGCCCTCCCCAACGGAAAAAGAAGACAACGAAGCCACTGATCCCGCCACTTCTGTTCCTGAGTCTGCTGCCGGTCCACGGTTCAACTATCATGTTGAGCACAGGCCTCAGGTACAGAAGCCAATCCCAAGATTGCCAAGGTTCCCAGGTCCTGCATCAGCACCTGGCTCCTTCAATATCAATGGCTTCAGGGCAGACAACACATTCTTCGATAGCTCTAGGAACCCCTACTCAAGGGAAAGGATATCATCTGATCGGTTCTAGAGCTATCCTCAGCGAAGCTATTACTCATGCATTCTTTACAACCAAGGTCGCATCTTCCCACACAAGCGCCTTGACATTGAAGCCATAGCTGGTCTGCCTTGTCTGGAAGAAGCTTTGGATTGCTTCAAGGAAGTTGGACTGCTGCCGTTCGTTACTGACCAAGAGCATTGGAATGAAGAGCTGCTGCTCCAATTCTATGCCACACTTCATATCCGCGGGTACAGCAGAGATCCGAAGACTTGGGTCCTGGAGTGGATGACCGGAAATGTTCATCACGAAGCCAATGCATTTGACATCATTGAGCTCACTGGTTTGCCCACTCCTGGCGATCTCTACGAGCATGGCTGTCAGCTGCATAGTGAAGCTACTGAGAGCATCTTTAAGAGGCCGGAACCTGATATGAGTCAGATGCTCAGCATGATGAAGCCATTGCCCCAAGATGCTGCTTATCCAACAGAGTTCTTCGTTGAAGACCTTGAGTATCTGCCACGAACCATCTATCACATCATCAGGCGAACTCTCTGGCCCATCAAAGGGCACTCTCCAAATGCCAAGCTTGAGGGTGCAATGAAGACTTTGGTCTTCTATATTCTTCATGGAAAATGCTTCAATGCACAGAACTTATTCATCTACCAACTTGCTGCATCGGGCTCTGATCTGTTTGGCTTGAAGTTCTACGCCCCATGGGTAATGCGGCTAATCAAACTTCACTCCGATATCTCATATCAGCCATCTGCTCACAATCATAGGATTTTTCTGCCTGATGTGGATATCTCTACTGAAGCCATCTATCCTGAGCCTGCAAAGGAACCTCTAAGTCTTCAGAATGCAGAGCATCAGAGTTTCTCACAGAACATTGAAGGAGTTGAAGCAGTCACTCGGGTGTATCCTTTGGCTGGCATTACACGTGCACCACACCCTGCATCTACTGAAGCCACTGATAGTACAACTGCTCCAAGACCCAAGAAGCGCACTCATGTTCTCAACGACCGAGAGCTTCTTGTGGCTCTCATCAGAAACAGGATAGGCATCATGACTGGCTAAAGCGTCAGATGAAAAGCCTCTTGGTAGAAGTTAATCGCATTCGCAATCTTGCCACCAAGAATGCTTTCGTTTCTCATGAAACCTGTCGCCGTACATGGAAAGGGCTAACGATGATGTGTTCTGAAGATGATCTCCAAGAGGATGGCTTCACTGAGCGATTCAAGTTTGACTCCACACCTCCTCGAAGAGCTATGCTGCTAGGAACTCCACCCCTTGAAGACTCTGAGTTCTCTTCATCTGCTGCAACAGTAACTGCCAGAGTTATCGAGGATGAAGATGATGTTACTTCACCACCACCTCCTTCAGCACGCGTCAACTCTGCTCCAAGCTCTTCAGCACCGCCAAACACCACCAATGACCCTGCTACTTCACCTACTCCGCATGGGAACGAGTAGATGCTCTATGTCTTCAAACCTTTTTGGTCTTTACTGACAAAAGGGCCAGAAGCATATGAGGTTGATAGTCTTCAAGCGGGTCCATATGGGCGGGTGCTTTATATTTTGCTTCGTGCTTACAACTCTCGTTTTGCTACATTTGGTTCTTTGAGTTGTAACACTTAAACTCGATGGTCGTCTGCTACTTATCTGCCACTTTGTTTTGCGATGATAAATTCCGCATGTGCGACGATAAATTCCGCACTTAGATCATTCTGCAGACGTCCATTTTCCATTATGCATGTCATTATCTTCATATACTTTCACATGCATAGTGGATTGTCATCATAAGTTGAAGTGGATCTCCACAAGTACAACTTGCCATGTGCATTTGCATTCCAAAAGCAAATTACCTATATGCACATCTTCAGGGGGAGCCCTTGCAACTTATGAAGACAATTCCTTATCCTTTACAATTTCACAGATTATATTCCCCGTTGAAAACTTCAACTAATTTGTCATCAATCACCAAAAATGAGGAGATTGTAAGTGCATCTAGTGCCACCCCTAGTTGGTTTTGGAGTATTGACGACAAACCTAGTTGAGGGACTAATGTGTTTGTGAGAATTGCAGGATAACACAGGTAGAAGTCCCTCATTGATTCGGTTTTCCTATCAGAGATGACCCCTAAAAATGTATGAAGACATTGAAGTCAAAGGTGGTATATGAAGATATTCACATTGAAGACTATGACAAGAGAAGACACCACATGAAGCCTATGGAGCTCGAAGACTTAGATCTTTCGTAGTTCTTTTTCTTTTGTGTTGAGTCATAGGAACCACCGTACTGTTAAGTGGGGTCCAAGAGAACCAGTCAGAATGACTGAAGTGATGCCTAACCAAAAACACCTATGTCTTCGAGTGAAGACTATGAGAGCGAATCTTGTCCAGAGTCGGACAAGTCAGCTTTGCTTGTAGCCCAAGTAAAGTTGTCGTGTGAGTTTGAAATCTGACCGTTGGAACACGTGTCAGTTCCTTAGTGACCCAGGGTCATTTCGGACAAATCAGGTCGGATTGCCAAGTGGCTATAAATAGCCCACCCCCACAACCATAAACGGTTGGCTGCTCAGATTGAGAATACGGCTTTTGTCGTTTGAGAGCAACCCACCTCGAAGCCTTTGAGAGAGAATTCCTTGCGAGGATAAAGCCCTAACCACCCAAAGCCAGAGAGAATTGGGCATCACTTAAGTCTTCTTGTCTGTGTGATCTGAAGACTTATTACACTTGAGGACTGTGCATCCTCCAGCCGGTTAGGCGTCGCGTTCTGAGCATCCAAGAGACATTATGGATTGCCGGTGAACGAAGTCTGTGAAGGTTTGGGAGTCTACCTTGAAGACTTACCAGAGTGATTGGGCGAGGTCTGTGTGACCTTAGCTCAAGGGGAATACGGTGAGGACTGGGTGTCCTGAGCTGCGTGTTCAGGACTGGGTGTCCGGGACTGTGTGTCCTAAGGTTTGAATACCTAGCCGCCCCAACCAGACGTACAGTTGTCACAGCAACTGGAACTGGTCCAACAAATCATTGTCTTCAATGAGTCACTGGTTTCATCTTCCCTTCCCTTTACTTACTGTTGCTCCTTGTGAAGTCATTGTATGTTTGCACTATCTTTTGTCTTCACTGAGTGACTGCATGTTCTGTATAGCTTCATAATATCTTCCTACCTGATCCTTACTACATTGCTGCTATTAAGTCATTGTGCTTTCACTTCATTGAATACTTGACTATGGCTTGTCTAGTGTAGTCTACCTTCCGTTGCATGATAATATGTTTATTTCTATCGTTTGTCTTCATAACTTCCATGTTTTGAAGACTTTCATAAAAATCACCTATTCAACCCCCCCCCCCCCTCTAGTCGATATAACGCACTTTCAAATGCGAGAGTTCCAGTGAGAGGTCGCGTCGCTTCGAGCCGACATAAATGCAACATCTGTGCTCTGGAGCGGCGCTGACCACTTCTGGCGGGAGGGACGTGGGAAAGAGGAGGGTTTGGGTGAGCCATGGCAGATAGAATCGTGGGTGGCAGATGTCCGGACGCCCGCAAAGCCTGTAGTTTATTTTTGGATTGCGGGAGAAAGTAAGTTCGGACCTGTCGGCGGACCAACACGGACCGGCAAAACACGCCCGGACCATGAGGTCTGGATGGTTGCCGGCTTTTTTAGGGTCGGCGTTGGAGATGCCCTTACATACTCTTCGAGAGTTTAATAATTCATTTAAAGTATTTTATCAAATTATCAAAAGATTTGAATTCTAATTATTTTTTAAACAAAATGAATTCTAGTGATTTTGGGAATGTAGTTTTTTTAATGGAAGGTTTGTTATATTTGGAAGATTATATTTCATTCACAATATTTTTTACACTATTAAGTGTTGACCCGAACGCAAGAAATATTAATGGCTGACAAAAACAATATTGGGGCCTAGCAACCGACACGTAACACCCATCACCATTCATCTCCACTGAGATGCATCTGCATCCATCTCCCTTCTCTCGCTCCATCTTTCTCACATCCAAAAAAGCACCGAGAGAGCTATCTCCTTCCTTCGTGGCCCTTATCCACGACGCTGCTCCTCGTCCATCGTCACCCAGCACCCAGCAGCGCTGCTCTCTTATCTTCTCCGCCCCGCCCCCAGTTCCCTCCTATGCCTACGCGCCCGTGCTCAAGCCAAAGACAGCCACCCCAGCCGCCGTGTGTTCCTCTCTTCTCCCCCCTCCACAACCAAACAAGCACGGATCGAGCGTGCGCGCCTCTGAACTTGGCGACCACATACCTCTCCGCGCCGACGCTCCACTCCTAGATGTGCGGCCGCGGGGGTCTCCGGCCTAGGCCAGGAGAGGAGGACGTCGGGGCCGGCGAGGGACGGGGTCAGGCCGGTGTGCACAGTAGCTAGGAGGCAAACTAGGACTGGGTCACGCCGAGATCTAGCCTCGTGGCTCCCCCGCTCCTCTCTCCCGCTCTTCGGCAAATCGCGGGTCCGTCGAGCGAACCGCCGGTGGCAGTGCTGTCCGTCCCCTTTCTTCCTCTGCTCTGACGCCCAGACTTGCCTTGCTTGGGTCCGTCGAGCGAAGCGCCGGTGGCGGCGGTGTCCGTCGTGCACGACGTGCTGCCGGCCGGTGCCCCTTTCTTCCTCTGCTCTGACGCCCGGCCCGGGCTTGCCCTGCTTGGGTCCGTCGAGCGAAGCGCCGGTGGCGGCGGTGTCCGTCGTGCACGACGTGCTACCGGCCGGTGCCCCTTTCTTCCTCTGCTCTGACGCCCGGCCCGGGCTTGCCTTGCTTGGGCCCTTTCATTCTGTTCGCTCCTTTCGGTCACCTCGAGCTCCCACGCATCTCTCTCTCTTTCTAGCTGCACATGCTGCCATGGCCGCGCCTTGGATCCTCCTCTTTGCGACGCGTCGTGGCGCTGTTGCCGCTTCTCTGCTACTGATCCTCAGCCGCTGAGCGCCGCCTCCCGCTCGTCCTCTGCTGCTGTAATAAAAATAAAAAAGACGAAATGTTTTTTTGGACTAACTAAAGTAGGGACGGTGGCTTTAAATCCTAAAAATCACAGGGGCCTTTGTGTAAAAGGACGCGACCGTGAATCCGAGAGACTCAACCCGTGTTTTATTATTATTACTAGTACATATGCCTGTGCATTGCAACGGGAGAAAAATTGGACATGTCCTCAAATTAAGTGAAAATTGTATGTGCAAACACAGTTGTTCTTCACTACAAGGAAAGCTAATTGTTATGTCCATTATTTAAAAGTGTGCTATCAATTACAAAATGGTATTTGGTATATCTTTTTCAATAAGAACGTGTATTAATTGAATATGTAGTATAAGGTTAGATTACCTCGACCCATATTTACTCAGGTTTGTGCAATACTCAGAAAATTTAGTGTACTGTATGACAATCATGAAACCACACCGAACCAGGACCATGGTCCAAAATGTCACTATCATCTATAATCAATTGAACACCGACACTAAAAAGGATAGTGGTTCTAAAATTCTAAAGAAAATTTGGATCCTCTACCAAATCTGTCAAGACTCCCTGAAAATAAACCTCCTCAAAGAAGGAGATGAGAAGGAGAGAAATACACAGTTACAAGCCAAAGCTTGATGACACAGCCAACATTAGATGCTTGCTCAAGGTTTCCAACAGATTTTCCCGAGGAACAGGAGCTCCAAGAACAAACTCAACAAGCTCAAGCAACAACAGCAGGTCCCTATTCCTTGCTGGGTGTTTATCTCTTAATTGGGAGTTTATGATTGAATTCTAATCAGGGATCAGGACTGGCTCTACTATCTGCAGGCAAGAATATGATGTTAGCTTGCTAATGTTCAGGGGAAGAGAGTAGCACCTAACGCTAGAACTATGATCGGTTAGCTCCCAAACTTGAGAATCATGTGTGCACTGGCAGCAGCAAGAGGATGTTTCAAAGGTATGTTTACTGGGCATGCCTATTGACCATAATGCAAATAAAGTTCTGCTTCATCGCAGTTTGGACTACACAATAAGTGCAGAATGCAGCTCTTTAGTGTTTTTACATGTCTTTAATGGCACTGATTATCTTTCTGGTCATTAGTTTACCAAGTAAAATTTATTATTGACTTACTTTGGCTGATATATTTGACACAACTATCTGGAACTTTTCTGTTGGTTCTTGAGCCGGCAACATGACCAGCCTCGGCGACTTTGCTGAAGGCACCATTGATCCAGCTTGTTCCAGCAGACACATATCAACAAGTAAAGGAAATAAGGGCGAAGGATCAGCCATACTGATAAAGGACATCATATGTTACTCCAAAGGTGCAAATATGTTACAAAGGTCTACATTTCATCAAGATACATTAAAACTTGATCACCAGATGATATAAAACACACACATATTGAGTAATTCAACTGTAGCAAAAGCTTGTAAAAGAAGAGACCCGTTGGTTTTCACAGCAGAGCCTGTATCATTTAGCTTGCGCTCTACAGCTAGCAAATCAGCCATTGTTTTGTCAGAAATATGGAACCTTTAGATTCAGATCGGATAAGTAACAACGACAGTCAACCAAATAACACTTGTAACTAAATTACGCAGACTAACCTGAAACTGCTTTTTAGATGAGCTAACCTGAAACTTTTAAGCGGACCTGAAACTAACCTGAAAGGCAAGAGATATGGGGTGGAGCTGGTGGCGTGGAGGTTGGGCCTGATCCTACCTTGGGGACAAGACGACCGGACGAGCTCTCCTCACTCCGCCGCAGTCGGCGTCGTGCTTCTGCGACTCCGCTCCACGAGCGCGGCGTGGTGTGGCCGATGTAGGAGAGGAGACGGGATGGAGGTGGGGGGAGCTGATGCTTCTTCGATCCAGCGCTCGATGGGAGAAGACAAAGGAGGGCAGAGCTCCGCCTGCCGCGCCCATCCTCGAATCCGCCGCCCTGTCCCTCCGCGGGAACGCCGTGATCCAGGGCTTCGCTCGACAAAGGCCTCCCGTGCGGCGCTCTGGCCGCCTTCAACCAGGAAAACGGCGGCGGCGCCCAATCCTATTTCGCGAGAGAGAGACGTGGGTCGGGAGAGGGCACAAATCCTCGCCGGCGTCGACCGGCGGCCGGTGCAGCACCGGATCGAGCGTCGCCGGGGTCGGTCGCCTCGTGGCGGCTGAGATCGGGAGGAGAGGGAGAGCTAGCTCGGGTGGTTGCGCCATTATTTGTTGGGCTGCAAACGGGCATGTGGGCCTGATTTACTGGGCCGAAGCGCACGGGCGGGTATTGTTTGGATCGTTTGATGCACACGAAGTGGTTCCCCGAATTAGTACCACCTCGCTTATATATTTTATAAATTGGTGAAAGCGTAAATTTACAGAAAGAAAGCGTATTGTGATGGTGAATCCACGGAGTCAATCCGTGTTTTATTATTAAAAAAATTAGGAATAGATTAGGGAAGTGCTACGCGTCCGCTGGCTGGTATCTTTAAAAGATCAGCTGGCTCGCGAGCCGTCGGATTTGCCGCATCAAGTGAGTTGAGCGCGTCTCCAGTACTGCAACACATATCTTGTTGCAGAATTATTTCTGCAACATAGGTCTTGTTGCAGAGTTTTTTTGCAACGGTTCGTTTTGTTGCAAAATAATAATAATTTATAACTAGGGTTTTGTTGCAACTTTTTCTGCAACTGAGGTCTTGTTGCAGAAAATTTCCACAATAGAGGTTTTGTTGCGAAACTAGACCTGTTAAGTCATTGCAACACCGCATATGTTTCTGAAACATAGCTTTGTTTCGGAAGCGTGTTCAATAAAGAACAGCATGCAAGCCATTGGACGCGTGTCCTGCATCGGAGGTGACGGACGCGGCCACTATGATCTGCCGGATGACGGTAAAATTTTCCTTTATTATTATTAGGGAAAAATTTACCTGTTGAGACTCTTGAAGATCCTCTCTCATCTAAGAGTGATTGTATGTTTGAATTAAAAAAAAACTACCTGATACACTGAAATGATGATTGTGGGAGGCGTGGCGCTAGAACCGGCTAGATCCGCTGGTCGCAAGGAGGCTAATTAGAGCGCTCCCAGATACGAGGACGCGTCCTCCACATGTAGTTGCAGGAGGGAGGCCGATAGGGCGAGCGTCTTCGACGTCGAATCCAACGTCTGCATCTAGGCTATGAGCCCTTACAGTTGCGACACAATGCCGTCGAACTTGGCGTTGGTCTCAGAGGCGTGCTGATCTATGGTCTCCATCGCCACCACAATTCTCGCCACTACCACTGTAGGCCCCTTCCTCTTGGGCGCCAGATGGACTCTGAGATCTGCGGTTCCAGCCGAGAGATAGGAATTACGGCAGTAACACTAGGTCGCCGCCAACCACAAATGGACTAACGGGTCACTCTTCCCCTGAGGTTGATCGGCGAGACTACTCATACCAAGTGTGATGTACTCTTGCTAATTCCAATTTATAGAGGACGCAGATCAATGGAGGGAGAGATACAGAGAGAAAGGTGAAAATGGTCTAGTTCTATCGAAACTCAACGACGCCTCACGCTACCTTCATGGGCATTCCCTATTTGGCGCTTCAGACGCCCGTTTTATTATTTTCGCAAACGGGCACTTGCACGCGCGTCTAGTTGGGCCGTCCATCTTTCTTTTTTGCCTGTTTTTTAACGAGCAAAAAACCTGCGTGTGTGGGCGTGATTCACACCACGACTTCCTGGTTACATGCTCGTTGTGCTAACCAATTCAGCCACCTCGTCTTTGAGTTTGCTTACAACTTTTTATTTGTTTTCTTCTTTCTTTTTTCTTTCTTCTGGAACGGTTTCGTTCGGCCTTTTCTTTTTTCTTGGAATGGCTTTTTTTTCTTTTTTCTAAATACGTGAATTTTTTTTAGAATTAATGAACTTTTTTTCAAACTTGATGATTATTTTTTAAAAAAATTGATGAACTTTTTCAGATTTGATGTACTGTTTTCAGATATGATGAACTTTTTTCAAATTCGATGAACTTTTTCAAAATTGATTAACCTTTTTTCACATTCGATGAACGCTTTCTAAGATCGACAATCTTTTTTCAAATTTGATGAACTATTTTTCAAATTTGATGAACTTTTTCAAGATCGATGATTTTGTTTTTAAATTTGTTGAACTTTTTTTCAAATGGATGAACTTTTAAAAAAAATCGATGAATTTGTTTTTCAAGATTTATGATTTTTTCAGATTTGATTAACCTTTTTTCAAAATCGATGAACGTTTTCCAAAACCATTGATTTTTTCTCAAATTTGTGAACTTTTTGAAGTTTGTACTTTTTTACATCCGTGAACATTTTTGAATTCCCATTTTTTTCCTTTTTATATTTTTCCTTTTCTTTTTCCAAAGTCAACAGACACTAGTCCAAACCGATCGAGCGGCCAGGGGGAACTCACAAGGATGCGATTGAGCAATCTGGGTCGGTCCACAATCGTGCATGTGTGAGCGCCGGGATCGGCAACCAGCGCCAACAGCGCCGATTAGGAGCTGCCATCTTTGTGCCTATTTTTTTGTTCGCTCGCTTGCTTTGTGCCAGCTTTTGGGACTCCGGCTCCCGGGCCAAACGTTTGTTTCTTCTGGTAGTCTTGGGCCGATGACCAAATGTGGGCCAGGTCATGACAACACCACCCTTGGTGGGTCCATGGTGAAGTTGTGCAGCTTCATTCAGTTTGTCAACCTAGTCGGCTTCGGCTTCGCCATCGGCATTACTATCGCCGCCTCCGTCAGTATGCTGTAAGGAACTAAACTAAATCACACTCCACCACGACTTGCTACCTTTTGTATCTTGTCAATCTTCATGCCCTCTTCGCTGGATTTAGTATGTGTTGTTGACGAACAGAGCGATCAAAGAGGCGGGATGCTTCCACAAGGAAGGGTACATGGGCCATTGCAGAAGTTCTTCCACGAGATTGTACATTGCCATCTACGGCATCATTTAGATCTTCTCGCAGATCCCAAGTCTGGATGGTATGTGATGGTTGTTAACCCTCGCCACCGTCATGTCCTTCACCTATACCCAGTGGCGGAGCTTCATGAGGGGCAGGGGGCCATGCCCCCCTCCCCCCATACTCTAGGAATTTTTTAAGTGTATCCCTAATTATTGTGTTAAATATCCATGATTTCTCAGAGTTTATGCATATTTTGTCTTCTTCGCTCCCCCAACTCTAATTAGCCATATCAACAATCTTCATCAAGCTCCGCCACTGCCTATACCACTATCAGAATCTCCCTCGGCGTTGCGCAGACCAAAGGTATGTGGTCTGGGTAAATTATTGTGATAATTAGACTCGTCGAATGTTGAATGAAGGGAATTTATTAACGACATTGCAACAAAATTTCAGTGAAGGGGGGACTACAGGGCAGCCTCACCGGCAGCGTCATCGGCAATATCGCGGTGATGCAATCTTTAGGCGTTTGGAAACATGGCATACGCCTACGCCTTCTCCATCGTCCAGCACGAGATCCAAGCAATTCCAGATATCTCGATTTGCTTAATTAATGACTTGTCATGTCTTTGTTAATTTGCTTATTGTTGTACCCGGATGGCGATGTGTTTGTTGATTTGTTCCTTACATACATAATTACTACTGCAGGACACCTTGAAGGCGGTGGCGCCGTCAGAGGCGAAGGTGATGAAGAAGGCGACGACGGTGAGCGTGGCGGTGACTACGGTGATCTACCTGTTGTGTGGATGCATGGGGTACATGGCGTTCGTCAACACGACGTCGGACAACATCCTCACGACTTTGGCTTCTATGAGCTCTTCTAGCTGGTGGACATGGCCAACGCTATGGCCTTCCACCTGGTCGGCACCTACGAGGTGATTTCCTAGCCTATCTTCGCTTACATCGAGCTTCGGGGCCATGTTCCATGCTTGCGTGTGGGTCTGTGGTAACTGAAGAGCTGAACATAACCAAAACAGTGCACTAATCAGGATTCGACTTTGGCTCATGGTGAAGTTGTGCGGCTCCATTCAGTTTGCCAACCTAGTCGGCTTCAGCTTCGCCATCGGCATTATCATCGCCGCCTCCGTCAGTATGTTGTAAGGAACTAAACTAAATCACACTCCACCACGACTTGCTACCTTTTGTATCTTGTCAATCTTCATGCCCTCTTCGCTGGATTTAGTATGTGTTGTTGACGAACAGAGCGATCAAAGAGGCGGGATGCTTCCACAAGGAAGGGTACATGGGCCATTGCAGAAGTTCTTACACGAGACTGTACATTGCCATCTACGGCATCGTTTAGATCTTCTCGCAGATCCCAGACCTGGATGGTATGTGATGGTTGTTAACCCTCGCCGCCGTCATGTCCTTCACCTATACCCAGTGGCGGAGCTTCATGAGGGGCAGGGGGCCATGCCCCCCCCCCCCATACTCTAGGAATTTTTTTAAGTGTATCTTCATCAAGCTCCGCCACTGCCTATACCACCATCAGAATCTCCCTCGGTGTTGCGCAAACCAAAGGTATGTGGTCTAGGTAAATTATTGTGATAATTAGACTCGTCAAATTTTGAATGAAGGAAATTTATTGACGACATTGCAACAAAATTTTAGTGAAGGGGGGACTGCAGGGCAGCCTCATCGGCGGCATCATCGGCAATATCGTGGTGATGCAGTCTTTAGGCGTTTGGAAACATGGCATACGCCTACACCTTCTCCATCGTCCAGCACGAGATCCAAGCAAGTCCAGATATCTCGATTTGCTTAATTAATGACTTGTCATGTCTTTGTTAATTTGCGTATTGTTGTACTCGGATGGGGATGTGTTTGCTAATTTGTTCCTTACATACATAACTACTACTGCAGGACACCTTGAAGGCGGCGCCGTCGAAGGCGACGACGGTTTGCGTGGCGGTGACTACGGTGATCTACCTGTTGTGCGGATGCATGGCGTACATGGCATTCGGCGACACGACGCCGGACAACATCCTCACGGCTTTGGGACATGGCCAACGATGTGGTTCGATACATTACCTCTCCTCTCAGTGAATGCGCATCACCAAAAATCCTGAAATAAATCCAAGAATATATGCGAGCACCAGGACTTGAACTCTGGTGGGCTGAGGATACCACAGTCCTTCTAACCATCCAACCACAGGTTGGTTCGCATCATTATACTAGTACTTACTATTTGTTGTACAAGTTATAGATAGATACTTTACTATATTGTCTATCCGAACAATTGATTAAGTGAAAATACACGCTGCATGGGGTTTGAACAATTCTTTTTCTCAATTTTGGTTTTTTCATGAGGGATCAGAAAAATGGGTTTAAATCTTGGATTTTTCCGTGTTTTTCTTCAAAAGTGTCAAACAAATTTCAAATGAATTTGCGATAATGCCCGGTGAGACCTAAAAATCCATGCAGTTCCTTGAGATTAGCAGGCACTGACCAAGCTTGCACCGCCTGAATTTTCTTGGGATCTGTCGATACCCCTTGTGCATTGAACATGAGCCAAATACTCCAATCTGGGCTGAGCAAAGGCACACTTGGATAATTTGATGACCAATTTGTTTTCCCTCAATATGGAGAAAACAACTCTAAGTTGTTGGACATGTTCCTCCAGAGACATGTTGTACACTAGTATGTTGTCCATAAACACCAACACTCCTTTGCACATAGTCGAAGACAAAGTTCATCACTCCCTGGAAGGTAGCAGGGGTTTCCGACAATCTAAAAGGCATAACCATGAATTCATATAGTCCCTGGTGCATGCAAAAGGTTGTTTTATACTCCTCCCCTTCAGTGAGTCGAATCTGATGGTACCCTGGCAGTAAATATAGTTTGGTGAACCATTGAGCACCTGACAGCTCATCCACAATGGGCTTGACAACTGATAGTCCACACAAAAGCTCCATGAGCCATCATTCTTACGCACCAACAACACCGGAGAGGCAAAAGGACTCGAACTTAGACGGATTGTACAATTGCGCAGCATCTCTTGAATCTGTCATTTGATTCCATCCTTTTTATGTGGAGTGCAATGGTAGGGGTGTGCACTAATAGGTTGAGCACCTGGAACCAAATTGATCTTATAATCTTGCGGCCAACGAGGAGGTAAGGCAGTGGGAGCCTGAAACAAATCCCTGTACTCCTCTAGTAACTATGAAATGCAAGCCATAGTATCCAGAGATGCAGAATCATTATTGTCCATGGTCATAAGATCCTCACCTTGATCCTGCTGCAGTTCTTGGATCCGAATCCCATGTTGTACAGCTCCTTGGCGAATCAGCCCGCGAAGTTTCTTTGCGGTCACGATTTACAAGGTATCTTTTTGTCCCGTATACCTTGCAAAGCAAGACGTCGCCCTTCATGTGTGAAACGCATCGAACGTTGGCGCCAATGAACCCACATAGGGCTATGATCTTCCAAGCAGTCACCCCCAAGGATCAGGTCATACCACCCTAAGGACAATACCTTAGCATCCTGACTAAAAGTATAACCTTGAGTCCACCAAGAAAATTGAGGAATAATCCGGGAACCTGTCAAAGTGTCACCTCCTATACAATAACATACCGGGCTGGCGGCATCTCTTGGGACTGAAATTGTAGAGTATTAACCAATTTGGAGTCAATGAAAGAATAATTTGCCCTTGAGTCCACTAATATGAGCACATAATGCTTGCATACTGCGCAGGCGCATAGTACGTCTATTGACCGGTGTAGCAGCCGTGGAAGAGCATGACAACAACATCACTTCTTCGTCAGAACTTGAATCTGTGAGGTGTTGTGGATCAGGCAGATCATTGAAATATAGTATTTCTAGCAATTCCTCCATGACATGAATTGGGCCTTTATCGAGGCATTTGTGGTCCTGTGACTACATATCTCCACACTTGAAACATATATTCTTGGCTTTGTGACAGGCTCTCAATGCTTCAAGTTTCTCGACATCTTGTGGTTCTCATCAGTAACCGCAACTTTGCTTGTTCTTTTCTAAAGCCGTAGCAGTAGAGTGTTTGTAGGATGAATGCCCAGAGATCTTCAGAGACCCCATGAGCTTCTTGTTCTGCAATTCCACTTCCTGAAACAAAGCCAGGTAGCTTGTAGTATCGATATCCTCAGGACGATGAAAATTAACAGCAAAATGAATGTCGGGACACAGCCTAGCAAAATAACGCTCAACAAATAACACTTCATGAGTACTGGGATCAACTAAGAGAATGTGATGACGCATGATGCTAAATTTTGTGGTGTACTCCTTAACTAATCCCCCTTTTCGAAAAAACTCCTTAACTAATCCTACTTGTGTGAGCACCAATAGTTGGCGCATATGAAATTGATGCCTATCTTTGCCTCACCTACAGCGAACTACAGTGCACGACTCCTCCCACAAGTGAAATTTCATACCATTGTGGACTAATTTGAGGTGGAGCGTAGCATTGCCTACTTAATTTAGAGTGACGAATTTCACCTTCATTTGCTCCGAAACCCCATAAATCTCAAAATAGAGCTCACAATTATCTAGCTGCACTTGATAATCGTCCCCATCAAACTTACGAAAATCAATTTTACATATACTTCCAACGTGAGGATGATGTGTGTAGTGACTATGGCGCTCGCTAGAGGGAGGCTCGGTATCGAACAGATGATGGTCATGAGTAGGTGATGTCTACTATACAGCTTATTCTTGTAGGCTTTATTGGGCCTCCAAACGCAGAGTTTTGGACAACAACAAATTTCCCTCGAGTGGATGGCCTAAAGTAACAATCCATGAAGGTGTAGGATGAAGATAGTCTCTCTCAAGCAATCATGCAATTAATTACTCCCTCCGTTCACTTTTATAAGACCGTTTAGACATTTAAGATAACACCCAAAACAATTCAATTTGAGCTGTCTAAAACGTCTTATAAAAGTGAATAGAGGAAGTACAAGAAATCTCTTATGTTCACAACACACACAGTACAATGGTAAATTGTATAGATGCACTAGTTTGGTGAAGAGATGGTGATACAAGTATAATATGGATAGTAAATATAGATTTTTGTAATCTAAAATGATAAAAAACAGCAAGGTAGCAAGTGATAAAAATGAGCACAGCGGTATTACAATGCTTGGAAACAAGGCCTAGGGTTCATACTTACACTACTGCGATTTCTCAATAGTACTAACATAATTGAATCGCATAATAATCCCTCAACATGCGATAAAGAGTCACTTCAAAGTTCTTATCAACAATAAGATGAAATTATTGTAGCTAGCAAAACCACCCAAAGTTATCTTTCCAATCAATCTATTGAGCCATCCCTAAGTGACACAAATAGCCCTAGAGATCATACTACAATAGAACCATATGATACACATCAATCAACTCTAATGTCATCTTTGATACCCCAATGTTACCACGAGTATCCGCGAGTTAATTATTTGATATGAATCAAACAATTTCAGATTCATAATATTCAATCCAACACAAAGAACTTCAAAGAGTATGACTCAATTATCACGGCAAAAGATAGAAATGAAAGAACACTGTATGATCTAACTATATTAACAAAGCTCATGGTACATCAAGATCTTGCCAAATCAAGAACACGAGAGCGAGAGATCAAATACATAGCTACTGCTACATAGCATCAGCCCCAAGGGTGAACTACTCCTTCACCATCATGGAGGCCGCGGGGATGCTGAAGATGGCCTCTAGTGATGGCTTCACCCTCCGACAGAGTACCAGGAAAGGCCTCCATATGAGATCGCTTAGGAACAGAGGTTTGCGGCGACGGATGAGAAGTTCTAGGTTAACTTTCGGTTTTTTCCAATATATAAGAATTTTCAGCGCTGGAATCACGCCAGGAGGGGTCACGGGGGGCCCACAAGGCACTAGGGTGCGCCCCTACCTTGTGGGCCCCTATGAGTCTTCTGGTGCTCCCCCAAAACTTCTTGAGTCTCTTGCCTTTCAGAAAAAAATCATCAAAAATTTTCATCGTGTTTGGACTTCGTTTGGTATGGATTTTCTAGAAACCAAAAACAAGCAGAAAACAACAACTAACACTGGCCACTAGATTAATATGTTAGTCCATGAAAATAGTATAAAAATGCACCAAAACCATATAGAACTCATGTAAATATAGCATGAATATTTTATAAATTATAGATACGTTGGAGACATATGCGTAGGCATACCGTTAGCCAGAGGCAGATCGGGGAATCGAGGATTCCCCAGAATTGCCTCCTTGGAAGATGTAGCCTGTCGTGCCTGTTGGGACGGTCAGCTCTATCAGCATGCATGACGACGGTGGGAGGCATGGCGCTGGATCGGCTGGTCGCTGGGAGGCTAACTCGAGTGCCCCCAGATGCAACGACACGTCCTCCGCGTGTAGTTGTAGGAGGGGCCCGATGCGGCCAGTGTCTTCGACTTTGAATCCATCGTCTACATCCAGTCTGTGAGGGCATCTCCAGCCGTTGGCCCCCCAGGGGGCGTCTAAAAGCGCCGCCTGGGGGTGAGCCGGCGCAAAAAATGGCCCTGGGGGCAAGTCGGTCCCCAGCCGTCGGCCCCCAGGGCCGCCCCCAGGCGCGTATTTAAAAGAAAAGGACCGTTCGGCGAAGTTATGATAAAAACTAGTTAAATTTCGGCCAAACATGGCAAATTTCGGTGAAATTCGCGCATTTTTATTACATTAACCTAATCTAAAAAAGAAAAGGGCTGAAGTCGTCGCCGCCGTCGCCGCCATCGTCGTCGTCGGCCTTCTCCTCCTTGACGCGGGCGCCCCTGCTGGACCTCTGCCCGGCGTCACCATGGCGGACTGGCGGCGGCGCGTCGTCGTCGCTGTCGCATAAGACGACGACCCCGTCTTCAACGCGGCCGCGTCGGCGCTCCTCGAAGCGGCGCAGGGCGGCGCGCTGACATTCCTTCTCCTTCTCCCGGCGCGCCTTCTCCATCGCAATGGAGTCCTGGCGCGCCCATTCTAGGGTGACGTCGTCGTCGTCAAACTTCGCCTCCACCCGCGCCAGCCCCGGCTCCGTCTTCACCGGCGCCAGCCCCGGGCTCCATCTTCGGCTTGACGAAGCGCGAAGGAGCCGACGAGGAGGGGGTGCGCCGGCCGCCCTCGTTGATGACGATGCCGACGCTGCGAGTACGCCGACCGATTGGCGTCTCCGCCGCGGGCTCGGCCTTGACGCCGAGAAGCGCCGGAGAATCGGAGGAGTGGGAAGATGAGCGAGAGGAGGAAGACAAGGAGGAGGCGAACCTCCTTGGCGCCCATGCGCGTCGGTGTTGCGACGGGGCGGCCCCCGTCGCAGGATAGGTCAACGGCGGGTTGTTGCCGCCGTCGAGGTGCGTCAGCACGCCCTCCAGCGTGCGGCCCGGGACGCCCCACCACAGGTGGCGCCCCACGCTGTTCTTCACGCCGCCGACCACCGGCGCGTCGTTGGTGGAGGCCAGGCGCTGCTGCTGGCGGCGCTGGAAGTACGCCGCCCAAGCCGCGTGATTGCCGGCGGCGTACTGGGGGAGGGAGCGCTCGTCGTCGGTCAGGGAGGCGCGCACGACCTCGACCTCCTCGGCGAAGTACGTGGGCTTCGCCACGGCGTCGGGTAACGGGGGAACGGGCACTCCCCCGTCGCTGAGCCGCCACCCCGTCGGCCCGGCGCGCATGTCCGGCGGTGCCGGCATGTTCGCCTGGAACAGGAGCCAGGACTCCTGTTCGCGGAGCGAACAGCAGCCGAAGCCGTTCGCCGCCGCCTCGTCTCCGGGGAAGCACTCTGCCATGGCGACGGGCTCGGCGGTGGTAGAGAGGGAGAGAGAGGGGCTGCCGGTGGCGCTCGGGAGAGGAAGACGGAGACGGAGAGAGAGGGGTTGGGCGGCGGCGAGGGGCGAGTCTGGTGTGGGCACCGGCGAGAACCGCCGGCTTTTATAACCGCTCCGCGCCCGTGTGTACGCGTGCGAGGGAGGGGAGGCGTCGGCGCGCCGTACCGAGACACGCCGCCCGTGAGGAATCAATGGCAAGGCTGCCGGCGGCAGCCTTGCCATTGATTCCCCGCGGGAACCGAGGCAGTTGGGGGGAGACGAGCCGCCGTGTCCCTGACGCGGCTGGCCCGTGGCTTTTTCGCGCCAAAACAGTTCGCCCCGGCGCCCCCGGGCGCCCCCAGCGCGCCGGGTTCGGCCTGGATCCGCCGGCGCTGTTTTCGGCCCAGGCCGGTGAAAATCGGGTTCCTGAAGGCGCGACTGGACCGTTTTTTCGGCATCGGCACAGAAAAAATGTTTGGGGAGGCCTTCTTGAGGGCGTGGCTGGAGATGCCCTGAGCCCCTGCAGTTGCAGCACGATGTCATCGAGCTTGGCGTTGGTCTCCGAGGCGTGTTGTTCTATGGTTTCCATCGTTGCCATAATTCTCGCGTCCACCACCGTAGGCCCCTTCCTCTTGGGCGCCAGATTGACTCCGAGATCTGGAGTTCCTACCGAGAGATAGGAATTACGGCAGAAATGCTAGGTCGCCGCCAACCACAAATGGACTAACTGGTCAACTCATACCAAGTGTGATGCACTCGCTTGTCAATTCCAATTTATATAGGAGGAATATCAGGGGAGGGAGATACAGAGAGAAAGAGATAAATGGTCTAGTAAGAAACTCGACGATGCCTCACGCTGTCTTCGTGGGCATTCCCTATATAACGCTTCAAGCACCCGTTTCTACTGTTTTCGCAAACAGGCGCTCGTGCCCGCGTCTAGTTGGGTTGCCAATCTTTCCTTTTTCCCTATTTTTTAACGAGCAAAACACCTGCGTGCGTGGGCGTGATTCAAACTGCGACTTCCTTGTTACTAGTAATCTTGCATGTGCAACGCACGTCTCTACTAATGCTTGTTTTGAAGATCGAAAATAGTTTCATGCCAGCGAGATACATCTATTCCTAACTAAAAACACAACAGTTTTAATTACATAAGTTTGGACGTGCAACACACAATAAAAGCTCAGCAAGAAATTTTCTCCGCCTCATCTAAATATACGTGAACAAAATAAGCCACTAATCTTTTTTTAAATTAGACCAATGCTCCCTTGATCAATTGAAATTTCATAAATTTGGTACCTTGAATAACTACTGAGGGAACATAAAAGGACTTACATATCTTTTCTAAATATAAAATGTATATCTTCATCAAAGTCTTCTATGTTGTAATTCAGCTTCATGTGCATATAATTCCTAATGTTAGCAATGATGGACATTAAGATATGGCCAATCCAAACATCAAGAAATGACAAAGTGGAGTAGAGCTAACACAACCAAAAGTGCTCATGGCATCTTAATTCGAAATATGAAATTAAAATGTCATGTAAATTTAAATTAGAATAGCTCACACGCAGCAAAATT
The DNA here is from genome assembly GCF_002162155.2 of Triticum dicoccoides. NCBI lineage: Eukaryota > Viridiplantae > Streptophyta > Magnoliopsida > Poales > Poaceae > Triticum > Triticum dicoccoides. The sequence goes on along the minus strand of NC_041382.1, from coordinate 590,007,961 downwards.
TAAGGTGTTTGTGCAAAATATTTGGATGGCAACAAATGTAACACAAAAGGGTAGATTCCGCAAAATCTGCTCCCTGTAGCTTCGTTGAGGATGGGGATGGCGAGGATTCACGTGCTAGATGTTGGATCCGTGCTCGGGTGGTCGGACCATTGTTGGGGAGGACATGCATCAGCCGGAGGGGCGAGCGGGATAGGGGAACCTGTACATATTTCTATACATTCAGTTCAGTCTGTTTGTAGCAAGTGCGGTTCATTCTGTCCAGAGTTAAACATGGAAGGCATGTGCATTTGGAACAAGACCTTCCTCAGTAACAGTGTTTATCAATTAAAGCATGCGTTTGAAACAAAAACTAAATAAGAAACATCTATCAAATTTAGATCAGTGTATCCACTAAGTCCTAAAATCATGCAAAGCACTATCACCAACAGACGGTAACATTTCATGCCATTCTTCAATCTGTATGTGTGGGCTTATAATCAATACGCCTCGAGTGCAACTCAGCAAGCAAGTGCATGCATCTCGTACATATGCAGACATCACATAAACAGAGTGCAAGGCCATAATTTGCAAACTATAGTCGCTAGCTAGCAGGTAGCAGCATGCACGAAGAAGCTAGCTAGTTTGTGCTCCAGTCTTCGGTTTCTATTTTCATAATGGTAACAAAATGCATCAATTTCAGGGTTCAAATCAACAGAAACAGCAAAAAATTCAATGGAGACAAACACTCCAATCCATCCTGATATCCCCTAGATATGAACCAACGATCCATCAAACGTAGGTTAATTTAACAGGTATGACGTTATTGTAGATCTATTACCTGCTCGGCCTTGGATTCAGCTTGTAAGATCTCCAGCACCTCCCTATCAAGGTTGACCCTGTACTGCGCTTACACATTCATCTCCATGAACTCCAACAAAGGGATCAGAGCTTCACTTGCAGGTAAAACCACATACAACAGTGTCAGTTGCAATCTTTGCGAAACAGAAAAGAGAAGAATTCGATGTCTTGATATATACGTGTACCGGTGCTGTTCCAGAGGCCCTTGTGATGGCGTCTGCTCCCGCCTTGGGGAGGACGCCATGCGCGCCCCGTGGAGACCGGAAGGACCTCCGTCGCCGCACCGGCAAGCGGCGCCTGAGCTCTCTTGGCCGACATCAAGGAGGCGATGCGGCGAATGGCGCCCTCCGGCGTGGCTGCCAGCGGACACGGCCACTCCCGCGGCAGCTGGTCCTCATACACGGCCACAACATCTCCCGGCGGGCGGCGCTACATGCCCCTCCGGCGCCCTCCGGCGTGAAGCGGCAGCCGACCCGGCAGGACGTCCTGGCGGTGGAGGCGTTTTGCCAAGACAGATCGTATCGAGATCGAGGGGACGTGATTTGAGTGGGATTAGTTTTCAGGGGAGAACGTGCGTGATGCGTGCGTGCATTGGATTAGTGGCTAGTTAGCGGGAGGCAACAGTTTTGTTTTACTTTGAAAGAGGCAGTAGAGGATAGCGGCCAGGCTAATGTCATGGTGGGTAATTAAAGCATAAAACATGTTTAGTACGTTGGAGCAATGTAGACTGTCAGATCACACGATTTGATGGATAAGATGAACTGGTTCTCCGCCCTTTCGTGCTTTTATAGGGGTAGTAGATATGCACGCCGCGCTAACCAACTCAGCCACCTCATCTTTGTGTTTCCTTACAGTTTTTTTGTTTTTTCTTGGAACGGTTTCGTTCGGCTTTTTTCTTTTCTTTTCTTTGTTTGTTTTTTCCTTTTTCCTTTTGCTAAATGTGTGAATTTTCTTTTCAAAATTGATGATTTTTTCCAAACTCAAAGATTTTTTTTTCAAAATTGATGAACTTTTCCAAATTTGATGTACGTTTTTCAGATACGATGATTTTTCCCCAAATTAGATGAACTTTTTGCAAAATCAATGATTTTTTTTCAAATTCAATGAATTTTTTCCAATATCAATGAATTTTCAATTTTGATTTTTTTCATATTCGATGAAATTTTTCAAGATCGATGATTTTTTCAAGTTTTTGAACATTTTTTCAAATTCGATGAATTTTTTAAAAATGATAAACTTTTTTCAAGATCTATGAACTTTTCCAAATTTGATTAACCTCTTTCCAATATTTTTTCAATTTCTTTTTCCAAAATTATTGATTTTTTCCTCAAATTCGTGAACTTTTTTGAAGTTTGTGATTTTTGTGCATCCATGAACATTTTTTAATTCCTGATTTCCCCCCTTTTTTTTCCTTTTCCAAAGTCAACGGCGATCGATCGAGGGACCAGGGGGGAACTGGCGAGGATGCAACCGGCGCCAACAACGCCGATTAGGAGCTGACGTCTTCGTGCCTATTTGTTCCTTAGTTCCCTTGGTTTGTGCCAGCTTTTGGGACTCCAGCTCCCGGGCCAAACGTCTGTTTCCTCCGGTAGCCTTGGGCCGACGACCAGATGTGGGCCAGGTCATGAAAGCACCGCCCTTGGTGGGTCCATGGTGAAACTCTGCGGCTCCATTCAGTTCGTCAACCTAGTCGGCTTCGCCATCGGCATTACCATCGTCGCCTCCGTCAGTATGTTGTAAGGAACTAAACTAATTCAGACTCCACCACGACTTGCTACCTGTTGTATCTTGCCAATCTTCATGCCCTTTTTGCTGGATTTCATATGTGTTGCCGATGAACAGAGCGATCAAGGAGGCGGGATGCTTCCACAAGGAAGGGCACATGGGTCATTGCAGAAGTTCTTCCACGACACTGTACATTGCCATCTACGACATCGTTGAGTTCTTCTTCTCGCAGATCCCAGGTTTGAATGGTACTCCCTCCATTCCAAAATATAGTGCGTCCGCGCTTCCCGAGGTCCAACTTTGACCATAAATTTAACTAACGAGACCATCTGCGGCGGGAGAAAAAAATATATAATTGAAAACTTCTTTCGAATACGAATTCACTGATATAATTTTTGCTCCCGCCACAATCGGTCTTGGTAGTTAAATCTCCGGTCAAAATTGAAGCATGGGGATAGAGGAAGCACTACATTGCGGAATGGAGGGAGTATGTGATGGTTCTGTTAACACTCGCCATTGTCATGTCCATCACCTATACCCAATGGCGGAGTTTCATGAGGGCAAGGGGGGGCATAGCCCCCTCCCCCCTTCCCTCATACTCTATAAAAAGTCTTAAGTGTATCCTTGATTATTGATTTAAATATCCATGGTTTCTTAGAGTTTATGCATAAGTTGTCTTCTTTGCCCCCTCACCAATCTTCATCAAGCTCCGCCACTACCTATACCACCATTTCGTCGGAGGTAGTGGTGACTGCTGACGTCGCGGACTACTTAGTATTATTATTATGAGCTAATTACATTTTTGATGCATAAACTTGTACTCGAGGTATACATTTGACTACATTTCCGTTATTTACCGTTAACTCTCCACGTCAGCTAACTGAACATAATCAAAAACAGTGAGCTATTCAGGTTTCGAACTCGATAAATTACGTTGCACGAGTGGGATCCTAACCATTATACTACTTACTATTGGTTGCACAAATTATAGATATATACTTTACTATATGTCTATCCGAACAACTAATTAAGTCAAAATACACGTTGCATGGGGTCTGAACATTTTTTTTCTCAATTTCGATTTTTTTTGGGAGGGACCAGAAAAACGGGTTTAAATCTCGGTTTTTTCTGTGTTTTTCTGCAAAAGTGTCAAACAAATTTCGAATTTAATGTTTTCAGTGTAGGAATATATTGTCTTTAACTCCATAGATGGCAAGCTATGGTTAATGACACAACATACTTGAATCAAAAGAATTTCATAGAATTTTTGGAGGATTAGAATCCTTAGGAACTTTGCTATGTTGGTCGTTTAATCATAGGATTAAATCTTATATAGGATTGTTTTTCCTAAGGAATCATTTGTACTATATGTTATAGGAAATCCAGCAACCACTTCAATCTCTTTTTAGAACTTATTTGTTTCTTCTGTGAAATACTCTTTGCTAATCCTATCGAATTCAAATGAACATTTCATTGTGATCGTGTATTTTTCCTTTTTTTTAGGGAAATGTATTTCCCTCTTTTGAGAATCCTGGGAATCAACGAGGCCAGTTACTTCACACGAGTGGGCTGGTCCAACTAAGGGCCTAAGAGGGCAGTGGTCGAAGCCTGTATTTCTCCCCCAAAGCAGTAAAACCCATCGAAAGTACAAAACCCTTCTCGCCTCCGCCGCCGCCGCCGCTTGCTGACGGAGCCCGTAGAACCCCGAGTCCTCTATAGACCCCTTCTTGTCAGAACCCTCATGGCGCTCCTCCTGCGGCGAGGCGCCGCAGTCGCCGCCCGCACCCTGCGCGCCGCCGCCGCCTCCTCTGCTTCCACCTCCGTCCACCGCCTACCGACCGCCGGATCCCTTGCCGCCGCAAGAAACCTGCCCACCACGCACTTTTTCCTCCTTGAGATCCGGAGGGGCTTCGCGAAAGGGAAGAAATCGAGTAAGTTGCCGCACCCGCCCTCCTCGACTCACCTTGCCCCTTAGATGCTGTTTGGTAGAAGGCCACTATGTTTTGTTTGTTCCTTGTTAGGTCTTCTCTATTCGATTCCGTAATTCTTAAATCAGTGCACTGCAATTACCTTGTGGGATGGATCATTATAGGGATGTAATCAGAGACTTGATATTCTTGCTTCTTGGTCATTGCCTAGAGAATGATAGTCGAAGTGATACCGTTGAGGCCGCTCCTGATATCGGGCCGACTGTCAAATCGGCCGCGACTGCACAAATGGACACTGCCGTCGTTGCGCTGTCGCGAGAGCTGAGTAAACTTCGGACAGGGAGAGCTTCTCCTGGTATAATTATGATTTGCATCTTCATTGTGTCATTGTTTCTGCTGGCCAATGCTGTTGATGTAACCGATGTATTCTGCAGGCATGCTTGACCACATCATGGTGGAAACTGGGGATGTTAAAGTTGGACTGAGTCGTATTGCTGTTGTTTCTGTCCTAGATTCGCATACCCTATCAGTGATGCCCTATGATCCTAATGTAAGAGCCTTTCTTCATTATATAGATAGTAAATCTGACAAATTAATACATTTTGATACCACTTTGGTGCATCACGTGCAGGAGCCCGCAATGCCATAATTTCATGTATGCTTTCGTGTTCGGGGAAAAATGTGTGTGCTATGTTTGGTCCTAACCTTAATGAGTTATTTATAAGTCCCTCAACTCCAAAACCACTAAAACTCAGTCCCTCAACTAATTAAACCGGATACTTTTCGTCCCTGGTAACACTTAAGGTGGTTTTAGTCTGACATAGAGCTTGTTCAGCTATATTCGGTTCAGACTATGTTCAGCTATATTCGGTCCAGACTATGTCCAACTAAATTCAGTACAACGCTCTGAAATGTCTAGACTATTTTCAGTTATATTCAGATTTTGTTAAGCTATGTTCTCTACAATTTATTCAATTCAAACTATGGCATACACTTTCTTTGTTCAGACCTTGTCGGACTGTCCAGTTTTGGGACAAAATATATTATCAATGAAATGCTGAACATATGTTGGAGTTGCCCAGGATGAAGAAAGAAACTCATGCGCGTACACATGGTCAAGCTCTATGCAGAGCACTCCTGCCACAGCCACTTCTAATGCGTACCATTACTGTCAACACATAGTCAGATTGCTCAATTGCTGGACATTCAATTGCCATGCAATGTGGCAGCAAACAGAATTTTCCATGACAAATTAGCATAGTCAGATTACATACCACTTCAAGTTCTCACCGACTTATCTACAAATTAGTACTCAATTGCCTACATATACATCATGAAAGCGTACACAACTGCTGTGATGAAACACATCAATACAACAAACTGCATCACATTCCTCTTCTTCTGCACTTGTAAGTCAACAGTCTTCTCCAGCAGCAGCTCATCCTTCTGCATCAACAACTCGTACAGCTGCGGCTTGAACTTGCCGAGGACGCCATCTGCTTGAACTGGCTCCACAATTCGCCGTGCGCCCCTGCCCAAGTCGCCGTCGCCGTCACTTGATCTCATGGGTCAAGAGCGCCGCCTGCCGTGCCCAGGTACGCAGCAGACAGCCACTGCCCTGCCTAGGTCCGTAGGTCGCCACCGGGCCAGACCGCCGCTGCCTAAATCGCCACCGCCGCCCGCTCTGTTTTGTGAGTGAGAAAGGGGATCAAAAAATGAGAGAGAGCGAGCCGGCAGGGTGCCCGCTAGTAGTCAAAACCAGGCTACATGGCCCATTTTAGTCGAAACCAGGGTCCATGTCATACTATAACCACCTTAAGCGTTACCAGGGATGAAAAGTATCCAGTTTAATTAGTTGAGGGACTGAGTTTTGGTGGTTTTGGAGTTGAGGGACGATTTCTGAACTTTTGCTAGAGTTCAGGGATGAAAAATATACTTATCCCTATAAGTTATTAGCATGACAAGATAGTCACTGCGACGCGTGGGGGAAAAATAGACATATGCTCTAGTGATGTAGCGGTCTGGCAAGCGATATACTATGAATTCTGCGTCGAAGAAATGGTGCCCACTAATGCTACTGCAGGCCCTACAAATGTTATTTAGCACAATGATTTTAACTTCTTAAACTTCTTGTGACTGATTCTAACCAATTGTTGTACAGACAATGAAGTCTATTGAGAATGCAATCGCTTCATCTCCATTGGGCATCAATCCAACCCCTGACGGCAGTAGGATTATTGCAGCTGTACCTCCGTAAGTGTAAATTGTAATGTTACTGTTATTGTTTATCGTAGGTCTGTGCTTACCTGTAAGTGATTTAAGAGTTACTCCCTCCATTTACAAATATAATATGTTCTAACTTTTTTGTGAATCGGATGTATATAGACATGTTTTAGTGTATTTGTTTGCTCATTTCAGTCAGTATGTAGTCCATATTGAAATATCCAAACATCTTATATTTGTGAACGGAGGGAGTACTTTCTAGGTCCACTACTGTCCACAAACTTGCGATAAGTTGCACTCATATTTATCATCTTTTTTACTACATGCACTTTCTGGTCTTAAATTTGTTTGCGCCTTCTAATTTAATTTGTCCCTGTGCAGATTGACGAAAGAGACTATGCAGGTAAGATTAACTAAGCTTAAATCTCACTTTTATTCTTGAAACTACTAATGAATTTTCTGGTCTTGAATATAGGCAATGTGTAAGGTTGTTACTAAATCTGCTGAGGATTTCAAGCAAAGTATTAGAAGAGCACGCCAAAAGGTAATTTTACATTACTCTCGTTTCTTCAATTTATGATGATCGATGTTTTGAAGGCTTAGTTGGATATTTGTAGTGTCACTGTATGGTTCATTCAGGCAATTGTCACCGGGTATATGTTTTCTTTTGGGACTTGCATTTAGGAGAGAGCTATGAATTTTATGATGTAGTATTTCTCATATGATATCTGTTGAAAGAGGGTGCGCTTACTCCACTTGTCCTCTGGCCTATTATAAGAGTTAGAATTAGAAAACCATGCGACAGTATTATGACCTCATGAAGGGAACGGTGCTGAAGACTACTAAATTGATCTATATAATTGTATTCTTACTCTACAGTTTTCCTTGTGTATAATGTTCACTGTCATGCTGTAGTATTTTCTGAATATACGGCTTGTCCTAGCATTTGATCCTCACGACTACTCATGTTTCTCTGAAATATTAGGATTCAATTTCGATTCTCTTATGCCCTTTCGTATTATTACATTATATATATGCATTTCCCTTGTGTTTCCAGGCACTTGATACAATAAAGAAATCTTCATCTAGCATGCCAAAGGATGATATAAAGCGACTCGAGAAAGAAGTGAGTACTGAACAATGTTCTCAAAGGGAATATGTTGTGTGGTAGTAAATATCTTACACATTATGTTTCCTCCAGGTCGAAGAATTGACCAAGAAGTTCATCAAGTCGGCAGATGATATGTGCAAGGCCAAGGAGAAGGAAATCTCTGGAAGCTGAGCCTGTCCATCTAGCTGATGTTCCTTCCTTCGTTTACCTTACACAACTTCGATGCCAGTGATGTTGAGCCACTGAGGTGCCGCAGCCATATCAAAGATAATAGTTTTACCTTGTGGCATTGTAGCCATATTGTTAGCAATTCAAAACAATGTGATAGCCAGGACAAGCTGGCAGGTGTTGGTGATGCAACTTTGATTATGGTGTAGGTAGCCACGAATTGATACTTGAGAATGAAAACTGATTTAGTGTGCCCATTATGGTTTCTCCTGTTCAGCCGTTGTACTATGCCTGGCCGTCTGTCGGAGTCTTATCTGTTACTAGCTGTGATTACCCACATAATCTTGATCAATAGGTCGCTTTTGGTATGTTTTCGTGGACTAAAATGCTACTCCCTCCATCCCAAAATCAAAATATAAGATCATTTAAACCCTTTCCTAGCCCTTTCTCGACTTGATGAACTTGGTCAATTCTTCGACCTGGAGCCAACATTGACCTCTTTTCCAACCACAACTACTCCCGTCTCAAAATATATTCCAAAATGTAAGATCATTTTTTACATTATCATAAGTCCTGTCGATTTCCTCCAGGTCACATAATCTTGAGCAATAGATCACTTCTGCTAAGAAACGGCATTCCGTATTATTTTTTTGTGTGTGCAAAAACTGGGGAAGAGAAGAATCAAGAATAGAGCCATAGGCGTGATGAAAGGGCGAACTTCTCGAAGATAGTGAGAGTGAAAGCCAACTACAAGCATAGCCAAAGCAACTTGGCCAAAAACATACACCAAAGCTGTACAAACTACAGGCCCTGAACCAAAAACATCATGGCAACCCGGCAAAGCCTTCGAGCAGAAGGCCAGCACACCCCAAACTCCACGCATCAACTCGCTGCTCTAATGTCCCCTACTCTTTACAGGCACGTCAGGCACGCTTGCTGCAAGCTACCAAAGCCAAAGCCTACACGGAGCGAAGGCCATGCCGCTACCTAGTTCCCCCGCTTGCCGAACACCGCCCTAGTGAGCGCCCTGATGCCCCGCACCCACAGCTCCGCCGCCTCCTCCCCGCCCTGGCACACGAAGTGCACCTCCTTCCCCGTCGCCGTGACCACGCGGAACAGCCCCGGCGCGTACGCGTCGTCCCCTCGGCGGCCCTTCCTCTGCCGGTGCCGCTGGAACGCCGAGCTGCCCCCGACCTCGGCCTCCACGCACATCACGTTGCGCCGGCTCGACCCGCCCCACCGGAGCACGCCGGCGGCGGCGACCATCCGCAGCGACTTGCCGTGCGGCCTCCCGCGCCCGCCCTTGGTGTGCTTGACGACGCGCGCGCCCGCCAGCACCAGCTGCCGGCCCAGCTCGTCCATGATCACGTCCTCGGCCTTGTTGAACGCCGCGGTGGCCAAAGCCGACCGCGCGAGGGAGAGCGCAGTCTCGCCCCGCGGGGTCTGGATGTCGCACCGGGCGCCATGGGAGATCAGGAGCTCGCACACGGTTGCATGGCCTTCTCTCGCGGCCAGCATGAGCGGAGTGTAGCCGTCGCCGTCCGGCATGTTGACGTCGTAGCCCGTGCTCGCCAGGTGATGCACGGCCGCGCTGTCGCCGCGCCGGGACGCGCAGTGCAGGGCGTAGAACCCGCCTGCCGGCATGCCCTTCTCCAGCGCGAACTCCAGCATGACCTGCTCGAAGAGGTCCCTCTTCTTGCTCTGCTGCGCGAGCCCGATAGCCGTCTCGCCACGCTTGTTGCACAGCCTCACGTTGGCGCCGGCGAAGACGAGGGCGCGGAAGGCGTCAACGTTGCCCTCCTTGGCGGCGGCCATTATGGGCGAGCACCCGTCAGCGTCCTGCTCGTCCACGTCCACGCCGGGCTGGGCGAGCAGCACCTCCAGCGCGGCGGCATCGCCGCATCGTGCCGTGAACATCATGGGCGAGAACACGTGCCGATCGCTGGACAGAGGGATGGTTCCGGACCGAATCGCGCCAAGAACGGCGCGTTCGAAGCCCGCCTTCCAGCCGCCCGAAGAGGCGACGGAAGCCGCGGACTCGCCTGCCAAGTTCAACAGCGCGACGTCCGCTCCGGCTGACACGAGAACCCTGAGGCAGTCCTCTTGCTTGTGGCGCGCAGCCAGGATGATGGCGACATCGCCAGCCTCAGCCCTGGCGTTGACGTCGCAGCCCTTGTCCGTGAGCGTCTGCAGGATCTCCGGCTGGCCGAGGCGCGCGGCCAAGTGAACAGGCCTGAACCTGCCGCTGCGGGACGTCCTCACGGGAGCTTCGCATTCCGCGCCAGAAGCCAGCAGCGTCTCGACGGCGCCGACGCTGCCGCAGAGGATGGCGTGGTGGAGCAGCGTCCGGCCAAGGTGCGTGGCGCCCGACGAGTACCCGTTCTGCAGGAGCATGCGGAGGATGGAGCCGGTGGACTCGTAGTACTCCACGGCGCACCAGGCCGCATCGTAGGGCTCCGCGAGACCCGCGCCGACGCGCAGCTCTTCCCCGGTGGCCGCGTCCCAGGACCACGCTCCAAGCCTCACCTTGGTGTCCCTCTTCACACCAGCCTGGAGAAGACGCGCAGAATGGTGTCAAAACTCAAATGCAGCGACAGCGAAAAGAGATTGTGGATGTAGCGGTGCACACCTGAAGTAGCTGACGAACCACGGCGACTTGCCGGCTCACGATCGCGGCAAAGAGCGCTGTGCAGTCGACGTTGAGGTGCAGTGATGGCTTGAGAGAACGCAGAAGCACCCGGGAGGTCGCGTTTGGATCAGCCCCACACTGCAACGAGAGAATCAGATGATATTAGAGAACATTGTAGTAGTAGTTAGTTAAAAAATCATGGGTAGAAAACTTTAAAAAACATCTTATTCAAATTGTTTTCTAAAAAACAAATAAATCGGCAAAAAAAATTTGGGTTAGATCCGCCGAAGCGGGTAGCCTTAACCGCAGTGTGCTAGGTTTCTGTCAGGGGAGATGCCAACCGTCTCTCCTTTTTACGAACACGGTGGTGTGTGCTACCCTTCGCCTTATAAACCGGTCACAGTTTCTCTAAAGTAGCGAGGTGGGACTAAAGACTACGACGCCCCATGCTGCGGCTCGTCGCGCGGCGCCCACGCCGTCCCAGCCCTGAGCCCTACGACAACACTTCGCTAGCAGTTGAAGCCCAAGCCCATATGTTGGTGCTAAACCGTTTTGCCAGAAGCCCATGTAATACTTGGGCCCATGTAGTCGAAGCCGCAGGTAAAAGCCCAGAAGATAGAAGAAAAGAAATGTAACATCTGGGCATACCTTGACGAGCGTGTCGACCACGTCGACGAAGCCGCGAGTAGCAGCAGACACGAGCGCGTGCACGGCGACGCGCGGGCGGACGAGGTCGGAGCGCATGAAGATGGCCGCCAGGGCAGCCTGCCCCTGCAGCGCCGCCTCCACGATGGCCTCCTCGCAGGCCGGCTGCGACGCACCGGCCCGCACCAGCAGCTCCGCCACCTCCGCGCGCCCCTCCCGCGCCGCTGCCGTCGCCGGGTACCCACGGAACACCTTCCCGTTCACGTCCGCCCCCTTTGCCTGCACGCCACACATGAACGAACCATCAGAAACTTGCAAAGTAATTAGAACGAACCTGCAACAACTACTAATAATCACGGGAATAATTAAGTTCATGGATCGAGCTGTGTAAAAAAGTTCCTCGAAGCCAGTTGAATTCCTGAAACAAAATGTGCATAAGGCCTACTTCTAATTTCGCTTTCACTGCACGGAAGGTAAAGATGAAGATGGTCCAACAACGTACGTACTACTACCAGAAGAGGGGCAAGGGCGATGCCCATCGGGACTCGGAGCCATAGCTGGCCGGGTAGCAAATGTCGCTGTTGCTCGTACTATGTCCGGTCAGGTCGGTGATGTGGTGACCAATATGTGGACTGCTGGCCGGCGAGCCTGCGCTGTGCAGGTACTGTTGCATTGGCACTATGCTAGGATTCATTTATGCAGGAGAACAGAAGGGACCTCCTACTGGAAGAGGGAAGCTGGTCAAAATTCTGCAGGTGATGGCGTCGCTCTCCACCTTATCGAGATATCAAATCTTTTATGTTTGTGGCCTCATTACCTCTGTGTCAGCCCAACGTTGCTGCATTTAGCAGTAGTAGCTTTCAAGATGGCCACACCTACCGAGAAAATATCCAGGCTTGCGCATTTGCTCTGGTCAAGCGCTGCTCGATTACAGACAAACAGTGCTTCCCATCGTGTTTTTCATTTCACTTTCTACTACAAAATCGAACATAATGAATGCATGAACAACGGTTCCGTTCAGCAATGAAAGATGCTGTGAGCATCGATGTTAAGCATCAAAAGTCACGTCAGATGTCCAGTTTAACCATCCACTCACTGTGTAACAAGACCTCCCTGTATCAACCTCAAGGAAACCTACACCATATTCCAGCACTGCGCGTCGCTAACATTAATGCATTGCACTGGTGCACTAAGCCGAGGTGATGTTCCTAACAGTGCATGGTCTCCCCATGTCACCATGAATGGCGCACAGGCACAGTGGAGGCCACCACCGGATACACGTACACGAGGAGAGGCAGGCGCGGCAGGACAAGGAAGGACGTGCCCGCGGCTGTGCATGGGCGCCAAGTGCGCGTAGCTGGCTAGCCATGAGTGATGAGAGGGGGGGTACAGCTGGCCGGTGGCAGAGGGGGCAGGCAGACCATGGCTACGAGACAAGGAGCACGACAGGGTACGTGGGTGAGCTCTCCGTACCGTATCGATACCTCCTCCGGCTCCTCTCCCCCGTGCCGGCTCAGGGGAGCCATGCAGAGGCCGAGCGATTGCGATGCGATCGGGCATGTGATCGTGGTGCATTGCACTGGGACGGTTTCTGTCACACACATGCGTGTTGCGTTGGTATCTTTAATGGCGAGGCCCTTGGCGCTGCCACGGAGAAGGATCGCCTACTTCCATAGCCCTTGGCCTACTTGCCGGCCGGCTTGGGGCTCAGCCTCTCAAGGGGCTAGGTTTCATGGCGTGATCAAATACAGCTGGGGCGGTTTGGACGTATTGGATCGGCGGCCTGCCTGCCTGTGCAGATGGCAGATGCGGATCATGTGGTTCCGCTGGGCGAGCCGATGCGGCCCCATCCTCTCCGATCGTGGATGAAACCGGCTACTGTTGTTGCCATTGCCGGCATAAGCCATGCCGGCCCGGTTGAGCTCGATCGGCTGTGCTAGCAACAGGTCTTGGGATCGGCTTCACGCTTAAAAACACACGAGAGGTTCAGCCCTAAATTGTCCGATCCGGAAGACCCAGCAGACCGAGATGGTGCAGCACGCCCGGCCGCATCCCCGTTCCATGCTAGCCAGCCAAACGAAGAGCTCCAAACGCACGAGATGCTGCAGCAAAGCATGCGCTCTGGGACGGACGAGGGCCACACGCCGGCCATGGGACTCCTGTCCCCGGCGATGGCATTTATTGGCCTTGGCAGAGATCAGGGGAGAGTGCCGGTACACATGCGCCGTGCGCTTTGCCTGCGAGGCAAAAACTACTACTCCCTCCGTTCCATAATATAGTGCCTATAAATTTTTGGGGAAGTCAAACTTTGCCAACTTTTACCAAGTGTATCAAAAAAACTGTCCACATCTACAATACCAAACATGTACATTCTGAAAATATAACTCATGATGTATTCAATGATGTGCATTTGGTATTCTAGATGTATCTACTTTTCTTTATAAATATGGTCAAAGTTTGTAATGTTTGACTTTTGCAAAAATCTATAGGCACTACATTATGGAACGGAGGGAGTAGTACATGGCATGGCATGTCATGGCCGGCCGGGGTACGTGCTCGTGCTCGGCCCCGTCAGTCGCAACCTACTCCCCTGCCAGTCCCATTCAATGGCATTGGCATGGCGCATCGGGCCGCCCCATGACGCCGGCGGATCAGCCGGCCGGACACTGCAAGCCACGTAGATGGATCATGGATCTCGAAGGTGGAGGCACACTCGTAGAGTAGAGTAGAACGATGTTGCATGATTACGCGTGAGGGGCACGTGAGGCCGTGATCAGTGATTAGGCCCAGGTGGCAACCGAAGGCCAAGGCAGAGTAGCATGGGATCCAACAAATCTGAGGATTACTGGAGTGTGCGCTACACAAGACAGAGACACGGACGTAGGATGGACTCTGCTGGGACTCTGGGGGTCACGTGATACCAAACCCGACCGCGCTCACGAGGGGGGAATATATTGATTTCTACCAAAGCGTTGAGGTTGAGCTCTTCTCTTGCCTCTAGTAGTACACAACTTGATTAGCAGCACTGCTGGAGCACCATCAAACGCTCCAGCAGTTGATTCATTATATTATCGGCAGCAGTAAACAAAGCGTGGATGGGTCAGGGTTAAAGTCAAACCCATCTACCCCTGTCCCCCAAATCGTCTGTAAAATACTCCATTGCATCTCTTCTACGCAGCAGCATATGCAGAGTAGTCACAAGGCCTGCCTTCTAGACCAACCTTGAGGAGCACAATGGAGGGTGCCAAGACGCCGTATTTTTCTTTGCGAGGAGACGCCACTTTTTTACTACTACTACTACATTTTTGTAGCGCAATGTGCTGTACCAGTAACATGCCAAACCGTAGGTGTGTATGGATGTATTTTTGTACGGTATGTCTAGACCTCGATGGATGCACATATACGGTATATCTAGGACATGCTCCTACTAGACGGGGCTTGTCCAGGAAGCTTCCCTGCGTGAGCTGAGCTCCATGGGCGGCTCCATGCCCCCATCCGCTTCACAATTTCTATCATGGCAAGACAACAAAATGTGTCCGTACACGCATTAAAGAGGAACTGCAAACGCAAAGCAGCATGGTCCCCATCGCGGCCATGCGGGCTGGTACTACTAGTACTCCTTGGTAGCCCCTCTTCCAGAAACTAATTGCAGAGAAATGGGTGTGTTCCTCAAGTGAAGACTGGCGAGGGAACACATGATTGGGTCCGGAAAATATCTCGTAATGACTGTCCTTTATGTCTAATATAACTCCACTTTGGAGGGTAGGATGTGATTACTAGGAGGGGCCAAGCCAAGCGCGTACTAAACCAAAAATGGGATTTGTCCTGGCGCGTGCATTTATACAGTACACTGAACTATGATGAGCACAAAGCTTTTCATTTGGAATGGAATGGAAGTAGATGGCCAACCTTCTATCTATCGGGTACTGCGTATGAGATACAGACAGTGTGTTGTACTTGTAGTAGTACATCCGTGAGTTGCCAGCGCCCGCTGAGACCATTCGAAAAATGTGTTTGAAAATCTTCACCGGCTCGGTAAAGGTAAAGCGATTCTATATGCTGTGGGAGGAATGGAGCTAGCTAGGCTAAGGCCGGCCTACGCCCCTATGGCACTTCAAATTTTGAGCAGCGCACGCTCACCATGTTTCCTTTCCTAGACTATTTATAAGGACAAAAATGTGTCTTCGTGCTTGATAGTACTACAAATTCTCGATAAAACGCTTGCCATGATAAGCCAAATCGGAGCTCGCATTCATGGCTAAACGCATCAAACCGGCCGAAAAGCAGCATGCGCGATTGTTGTCCAAACCGCCCAGCAGACGGGACACAGGACACGCGAAACGGCAGCAGAGCAAGCCCCAAAACGACGAAGCAGGGAGGGGGGGAGCAAAGCACTCACGAGCAGCGCGCGGACGAGCGCGACGTCCCCATTGCCGGCGGCGAGGAAGAGCGGGGAGACGTCGGCGCGGATCTCCTCGCGCGACGCGCGCAGCTCGGCGGCGGCGCCCTCCCGCAGCGCCGCCTCCGCCACCCGCCGCGCGTCGAGCCACACCACCCCGGCGTAGTTCACGTCGGCGCGCCCGGACGCGAGCAGCTCGCCCGCCTCCCTCGAGTCGCCGCGCGCCACCGCCTCCACGAGCCGCTGGGAGGCCGCCGCCGCGGCGTCGGCCTGCTCCTCCGCCACCGGCCACACCTGCCGGCCGCCGGCGATCGCCGCCGGGCGCAGCAGCACCGCCATTCTAGAGAGCTTGCTCCTGTTGGCGGACGGCGTATGGAGCCTCCACTCTGCTTCGATCTCTCCGTGTCTGCCTGTGGGCAGGGGGGAGACTTGAAAGGGGGAGGGCGCGACGGAGGCTCGCCAGAGGCGTCATATATAGTGGGCTCTTGACACGGGCGGTGATGGGGGTAAAGTAACTGCGCGGTGAATTGGGTGCGGGGTCCACGGGTAAGTGTGATGCGCGATTGATGCGAGTGGGGTGGAGCGTGAGCCCTGCTGAGTGGTGAGGGATATCAGACGATCCTCGCGCGGCTTGGCTCCGGCTCAGGCTCAGGCTCAGGAGCCTGATGGGAGAGAGTGTGTGTGTGACAGACAAGAGGGAACGATTGAACGATACTGGCGCGCTTTGGGCTGCCAGGTGGGGTCTCGTATGTAAGATTTTGTGTTTTTTTAGGGAGAACGTCGGCCTTTATTGATGAAGTAACAAACTTATAAAGAATCTCCAGGATGCAATCCGGAGCAGAATGAGAAATATAAAGACTAGTAGAAAACAAGCTTGATCTAGCTAAGACATGAGCTAAAACATGAAGATGGCGACGCACATGCAAGAACGACGCAGAGTGGAGGCCATTTGCCAACACCTTGACCTCAGCCAAGACAGATCCCACCATGGAACGATCCAAGGCTGGAGATTTCATGCGCCGCACCACCGAGAGACAGTCTGACTTGAAAAGCACATCGGCAAATTCTTCCTTCATCGCCAAACGGACAGCTCGCCGGAGCGTCATGGCCTCGGCCACTTCAGGATCCAACACACCTTTCAAAGGTTCAGAGCAAGTCGCCACACAATGACCCAGATGATCCAAAATCACCACACCAATCCCAGATTTGTTCGGTTCCACCGAAATAGCAGCATATGAGAAAGCAACCATCGTGCCCTGCGGCGGCGGAGACCAAAGAGGGCTTGACGTAGAAGTCTCGCGCCTACGTGCGGGCACATGTTTGTACTGGTGTTGGAAGATTAACTCTATGTAAGCTCGGGTCCTAGCCGCCGTGTGCCTCGGATGAGGAGCAGCAGATTCATTCCTTCCAGCACTCCGAGCCTCCCATATGTGCCAAATCGAGACAATCAAGATTGTCGCTTCCTGATCGGGACAGCTATAGAGAAAGTCAAAGAGCCACTGTTTAGGAGATGCAAAAGACGATCGACAGAGCTTAATATCGAAGCACTCCCTAATCATATCCCAGACCGCCCGCGCATGGGGGCAGAACAGAAGCGCGTGCTCCACACTCTTTGGTCTATCGCAGAAACAACATTCCGTTCTAGTCGGGACCTGGCGATGAAGAAGCTGCTCCCATGACGGTAGACAATCATCAGCTAATCTGTTGGGGAACGTTGCATGAAAAACAAAAAAGCATACACAAGATCTATCCATGGAGATGCATAGCTATGAGAGTGAGAGAGCATCCACATACCCTTGTAGATCGCTAAGCGGAAGCATATATAACGCGGTTGATGTAGTCATACGCTTAGCGATCCGATCACGATCCAATCGATCTAGTGCTGAACGGACGGCACCTCCGAGTTTAGCACACATGTGGCTCAATGATGTATCCTCCTTGTTGATCCAACAAGAGGGAGAAGAGAAGTAGATGGGATCACAACCAATACGACGACATGGTGATGATGGTGGTGGTGGAGCACCGACAACGCTTCGCTAAGCGTCTCCAGTACGAGGCAGTGGAACTACGAAGTAACGGGAGAGAGAGGGGCGCCAAGGGCTTGGTGTGTCCTCTTGGGACATCCCCTCCCCTCTATATATAGGTGGAGGGGCGTGGTAAACAGCCCCTCCAAGCCCTAGGTTTTTTTTGAGAGAGATCTCGCCATATTTATTCATCCAAAACCATGGTCACAGGTACAAGGTTTGGGTCATGAGGATTTCCCAACCACACATGCCTACCTACGCCTAAGTTACAAGCAAACTTGACAGGATTATGAGCCTCAAAATTAAAGTTCCTACGTTCGAAAATAAAGGAACTGGAATTGAAACTATTACAACGGCTTATAATTTCATGTACTATAGCCGCATTTGGACCTCATGTCCCCTTTGTAATATCATTCACCGCTTCTTGGCAATCTGATGCAACACAAATATTTTGAACGGCCAAGTCATCTGCTAGCGGTAATGCT
This sequence comes from Triticum dicoccoides, assembly GCF_002162155.2. NCBI lineage: Eukaryota > Viridiplantae > Streptophyta > Magnoliopsida > Poales > Poaceae > Triticum > Triticum dicoccoides. The sequence continues at coordinate 589,989,787 of NC_041382.1, read as the reverse complement.
TCACGACATGCAAACGTCTCCAGGATTAAAGGGTCATTGATCCCTCGGAAGACCACAACCGAAGATACCAAATATTGGCCCGTTTGATCTCTGCACAATGCCGCAACTGCTCCTCCACGTTGTGATCTCACAATAGCAGCATCTACATTAATCTTTACAGAACCATTGGGTGGTGGTAGCCAGCGTTTAGGCTGAGCCGGAGGTGGTGCTCTTTCCTCCCTACGTCCCTGTCCACTTTCAAGTTGACCCAGTTCAGAAAGAAAATTGTCCACAAAGTGAATGGTTTGCTGAGGGCTCTGGAACAATGACTCATACACTGCCTTGCGTCTAGCGTACCAGATTGACCACAAAGTGACAGCCATCCTTGTGAAGCTCGCCTGATCAAGTTCGTCGCTGAGCTCAAAAAGCCAAAGTCTAGCATTAGGTTCTGCATTTGCTGTCATGCGAGAGACAAGACCGTCGTCGGTCAGCGCCCATATGCACCTATACATAGTGCAAGAGACGAGGGCATGCCTCCATGAGTCTTGACACCCACAAAGCGGGCAAACATCCTGTACTGACATATTTCGCTTATTCAGGACATCAGTGGTAGGAAATGAGTGGTGTGCAAGTCGCCATAAAAAGATACGAACTTTAGACGGTACCTTCAACTTCCACAAAGAACTCCAAGATTTTTCATCCCTGTGAGTGTTAGATGATCCACATCGTCCTTCTAACCAATCCTCTCGCTGCAGTTTCGTTTTGAGTAAGAACTTATATGCCGAAGCCACTGAGAATTTCCCTTTCTTGTCCGGGTACCAAGCCCAAAAGTCATCTGTATTATTAGTGCATGTGGGTATCTTTAGTATTGCATTCGCATCTATGGGTAAGAAGACCGAACTCACCAAAGCTTCATCGCACCCTGCTGTTGCCGGAGACAACAGTTCTGAAACCATTCTCGGTGGATTCGCCACCAGGGAAGTGATCGGTATTGGCGTAGTTTCCTTCAGGATCCAGTTGTCGGTCCAGATGTTCGTGCTTTGACCATTGCCAATCCGTCTAATTACCCCTTGCTTGAGAAGATCACATCCTTCGATGATCGCCCTCCAAATTTGGGAAGGCCTAGACCCCAACTCCGCTTCAAGAATATTACTTTCTGGAAAGTAAGCTCCCTTCGAAATCCTTGCACTTAGGGTGTCTGGTTCTTGCATCAATATCCAAGCCTGTCTTGCCAATAGATCTAAATTGAAAACCTCAAGATCTTTGAACCCGAGACCACCCAAGTTCTTTGGTCTGGTCATCAAGTCCCAAGAGACCCATGCTGGTTTCCGTTCACCTTGCTTGCATCCCCACCAAAATTTCCGTATGGTTGACTTAATGTGGTCACACAAACCCCTTGGCAACTTAAAGCAAGACATCGAAAACACAAGTATTGCCTGGGCCACTGATTTAATGAGAACGTCCTTTCGACAAGCCGAGAGACATTTACTCATCCATCCTTTAACCTTGTCCCACACTCTATCACTTAAGTATTTGAAAGTTCCTTTCTTGGAGTGTCCAACATCTGTGGGCAGGCCCAAATATCTGTCACTCAAAGATTCATTAGGGACATGTAGGTATCCCTTAACAACATTGCGAACTATTTCTGGACAGCCCCTACTGAAGAAAATTGAGGACTTATCTCTATTGATGCGCTGCCCCGAAGCCATGCAATATCTATCCAATAGGTTTGAAACCTCTTCCGCTCCATTAGCACTCGCCCTAAAAAACAGCAGGCTGTTGTCCGCGAATAAAAGGTGGTTCACCGCCGGAGCCGACGGTGCCACCTTAATGCCGCTGAGCTGGGATGGCTGAATCTGAGATTTTAAGAGGCACGAAAGGCCCTCCACTGCTAACAGAAAGAGGTATGGAGAGATAGGATCTCCCTGTCAGATACCTCGTGTTGGGTGAAGCACTTCTGACTTGACGCCATTAAACATAACCGAAAAAGACACTGAGCTCACCATATTCATGATTACTTGCACCCACGGTGCAGCGAAGCCCAGCTTCTCCATGATTGATCTAAGGTAACTCCATTCTACACGATCATATGCCTTCATCATATCTAGTTTCAGTGCAGCAAAACTGTTACTTTTGGCTCTGTTTCGCTTCGTAAAATGCAGACATTCATACACTGAAATAATGTTGTCGGTGTAACACCCCGGATGTAATTTACCTTATATGTACTCCAACTCTTGCCGTTTCCGGCGCTAAGTTGTTTTATTTCCTCGGGTTCGGGTTTTTGTCTCCTTGTGTTGTTGTCGTTGTCATGCATCTCATATCATGTCATCATGTGCATTGCATTTGCATACGTGTTCGTCTCATGCATCCAAGCATTTTCCCCGTTGTCCGTTTTGCATTCCCGCGCTCCTATCTCCTCCGGTGGTCCTTTCTACCTTCCTTTCATGTGTGGGGGTTAAACATTTCCGGATTGGACCGAGACTTGCTAAGCGTCCTTGGTTTACTACCGGTAGACCACGTGTCAAGTTTCGTACCATTTGGACTTCGTTTGATGCTCCAACGGTTAACCGAGGGACCGAGAAGGCCTCGTGTGTGTTGCAGCCCAACACCCCTCTAATTTGGCCCAAAACCCACCAAAACCCTCTCCATTATCTAGAGCGTTCGATCACGATCGCGTGGCCAAAAACCGCACATCATTTGGACTCTCCTAGCTTCACCTATGCCTATAAATAGCCCCTCCTCGGAAATCTCGGATCTCCTCTTCCAAACCCTAGAAAAATTCCCCTCCAGCCGCCGGACAATGTCCGTTCCGACCGGACATTTCACCGCCGCCGCCCTCGCCCAATAAGGGCACGCCACGTGTCCCCGCAGTGCCCACTTCGCCGCCTCCGCGCCGCCGGCCTGCCCGGGCCCAGGTGGGGCCCTCCCAGCCCGGTTGCCCCGCGGGTCTTCCCCGCCGCCTCCGCAACACTCTTGCCGCCCGTCGCCTCCAGCTCCGGCGAGGAGCCCGCGCCGGCCACCGTCTCCATCGCCGGTGACCCACCGCACCCCGACGCCCCTCGTCGCCTCCGCCGGCCCCGCTCGCCGCCGTTCCGCACCCGGTGCCGACCGGCCTCGCCCTCGCCTCCCCCTCGCCCGGATCCGGCCGCCCCCGTCAACTCCGGTGGCCCGCGCAGCTTCTCCAGCGAGATCCGCAGCCGCATCGGATCGGGAGCGCATCAGCTACAGTGAAACCCTAGATCCACCCGGTTGACTCTTTCTCCTAACTCCCAGAATTTTTAGCATACTTTGTCATGCTATATCTCCGTATCCGTAGCTCCGTTTTAGGCGTGTAGCATATCAAAATGTTCGTCTCAGAGAGTACATCATTTCATCTCATTGCATCATTTTCATTTGAGTTCATCTTGGTGCCTGAAATGCTGTTGGAAGAGAGCTATTTGAGTTATTTGTCAGATCTACTGCACCAAATAGCTATTTGTCATTTTTGCCATGATTAATGTGTGCATGATATGCTCCTGAGCTCTACATGAGTTTTGTTATATGCTTTGCCATCTTTACAGAGGTGCTATCCATGTATTTTTGTGATATGTGTGGTGACTAGCACAAGCTTGCAAAATTGTGCATTCGTTAATGCTGATTTCAGGGACTTAGAATTTTTCCAAGTCCTTGATCTGTTTTTATCAATATGCCATATGTTCATGTTGTTTCCTAGTGATCCGTGCCTCTTTTGAGGGTGATTTGTTTATATTGTGGTGCTCTATCCATCCATGTATTTGTTTGCAATTATGGAGCACCCTAGCTTGAGTCAATCGAGCTCTACTTTTGCTATTTCGTGAATCCTGGCAGATTGTCTACTTGTTAGCGATTTTGCCGAGGATGTTTTTGTTGATCCGTGCATGCTATGTTGTTGTTCTTGCCATGTATAGCTTATATAATATGTATTCTTGATGGGTGTATGCTTATATTGTCATGCCTTGCTCTGTAGTGAGTGCATCGAGCTCGTGAACATGCCTACTCGTTAAGATATTTGCATGTTCCAGTTTTTCTCTAAGTCTGTAACCTGTTTGTGTTTTTTTCCATGTTCACATGCTTGCAATTGTATTTTCTGATCCCTTTTGGCTCAAGGTCACTAAGAGACTTTTGTTAAGCTCTTTGAGTAGCTCCATGTCATGCCTTGCTTTGCCATGTTAAGTTCATGTAGCACATAGTTTTTGTGCTCCAAAGTGTGCTACCTGATCTGAAATTCCAGGCTTGTGTTAATTTCACTAAGTCTGAAACCTGTTTATCAATTGCACTTTTGCCATGCTTGTTTGAACCTGTTAATGGATGAATTGGCCGTAGTTCAGTGTTCATCTTTTGTCAAGCATCATGAGTGGATCCCTGCCATGTATTTTGTTGTCATGTTTGGGTGCTGTAGCATATTTAACTTGATGCATTTAGATGGCTACTTGCTGTTTATCGCGGACCGGTGCCATATTTGTTTTGCTTGCCATTTCCAAACCGTGCCTCCGATTCCGGTGTTCTTTATATCGATTTCAAACGAAATCACCTCACCTTTCCAGTGGCATACTTGGATTTACAAGTTGAGGCCAGGTTCAATCCTTCCTTGTCAAATCTTGCATATGCATCACATATCGCATCCCGCATAGCATACCATGTTTGCATCATGTTGTTCGAGCATTTGCACGTAGTTGATTGTGTTCCTTTTGCTTGTTTGTCTTGTTTGGGTAGAGCCGGGAGACGAGTTCGCTAACGAGGAGCCCGTTGAGTTTGCTTTCGAGGATCCAGTCAACTCTGATAACTTTGTAGGCAGATGATCATACCCTCGAAATCACTTCTATCTTTGCTTTGCTAGATGCTCGCTCTTTTGCTATGCCTATGCTATGATGCCTACCACTTGCTTATCATGCCTCCCAAATTGCCATGTCAAACCTCTAACCCACCATGTCCTAGCAAACCGTTGATTGGCTATGTTACCGCTTTGCTCAACCCCTCTTATAGCGTTGCTAGTTGCAGGTGAAGATTGGAGATCGTTCCTTGTTGGGACATTATTTTTCTTGTTGGGATATCACTATATTATCTTGTTATCTTAATGCATCTATATACTTGGTAAAGGGTGGAAGGCTCGGCCTTTTGCCTAGTGTTTTGTTCCACTCTTGCCGCCCTAGTTTCCGTCATATCGGTGTTATGTTCCCGGATTTTGCGTTCCTTACGCGGTTGGGTAATAATGGGAACCCCTTGATAGTTCGCCTTGAATAAAACTCCTCCAGCAATGCCCAACCTTGGTTTTACCATTTTCCACCTAGCCTCTTTTTCCCTTGGGTTTCCGGAGCCCAAGGGTCATCTTATTTAAACCCCCTTGGGCCAGTGCTCCTCTGAGTGTTGGTCCGACCGAGCATACTGCGGGGCCACCTTGGGGAAACTTGAGGTTTGGTTTTACTCGTAGGATGTCTCATCTGAGTGTGCCCTGAGAACGAGATATGTGCAGCTCCTATCGGGATTTGTCGGCACATTCGGGCGGTGTTGCTGGATTTGTTTTAGCTTGTCGAAATTGTCTTGTAGAACCGGGATACCGAGTCTGATCGGAATGTCTCGGGAGAAGGTACATCCTTCGTTGACCGTGAGATCTTGTCATGGGCTAAGTTGGGACTCCCCTACAGGGATTTGAACTTTCGAAAGCCGTACCCGCGGTTATGGGCAGATGGGAATTTGTTAATGTCCGGTTGTAGATAACTTGAACCTTAACTTAATTAAAATGAATCAACGGTGTGTGTTACTGTGATGGTCTCTTCTCGGCGGAGTCCGAGAAGTGAACACGGTGTTGGAGTAATGTTTGCCGTAGGCTGTTCTATAGTTATTCGTTCGTGCTTTGCCTTCTCTTCTCGCTCTCTTTTGCGAACAAGTTAGCCACCATATATGCTAGTCGCTTGCTGCAGCTCCACATATTACCTTTGCCTTTCCTATAAGCTTAAATAGTCTTGATCGCGAGGGTGCGAGATTGCTGAGTCCCCATGGCTCACAGATTACTTCCAAACCAGATGCAGGGCCCGATGATTCCGTTTCAGATGATGCGCTTGAGCTCAAGTGGGAGTTCGACAAAGACTCCCGCCGTTACTATGTGTCTTTCCCTGATGATCAGTAGTGGTGCCCAGTTGGGGTGATCGGGACCATGTCGCTTGTTGGGGTTGATCTTTTATTTTGGTACCGTAGTTGGATCATGATTGTATTGGATGATGTAATGCTATTTATGTACTTTGTGTGACGTGGCGAGTGTAAGCCAACTCTATACCTTTCCCCTTATTATCTATTTTACATGGGTTGTTGTGAAGATTACCTTACTTGCGACATTGCTTTCAATGCGGTTATGCCTCTAAGTCGTGCTTCGACACGTAGGAGATATAGCCGCATCGAGGGCGTTACAAGTTGGTAATCAGAGCCTTCCCCGACCTTAGGAGCCCCATTGCTTGATCAAATTAGCTGCCACTGTTGAGTCTAGAAAAATGTTTTGAGTCATTTAGGAATTATATATCGGAGAGTTTAGGAATTCTTTTTACTCCCCAGTCCCCTCATCGCTCTGGTAAGGCATCCTGACGTAGAGTTTTGACTCTTCTCTTCTCAAATTTCACTAATTTTTTTTAGGATCACGCGGGTATCTTGAAATCGTTCTGATCGATTTGTGACGAAAACATTGTTCTTGGTGCCTCCTGTCATTTAGGGGTTGTGGCAGTGTCCCGGAGAGTTGAGCTCCGAGGTGTTGTCATCACAATTTTATCGTTGCAGTTCTGGAATACCTGAGTTTAGTTCGCCGACATCGAAAATCTCTTTTATGCAGTTGTTGGTGAGATAACCTCGACGCCACCCAGTACTGGGGCGGGAGTTCGAGAGTATTGCCATAACTTGTATAACGGATGCTTTTCGAAGGTTGAGGTAGACGATTTCCGAGGTTTTCTCAGTTATGTGTTGAAGGATGGATACAGCTGGATGTAGGATTTGCTAGATTTGGGTGAGATATTATGCTTCCCCTGTATCCCCAACACCTGATTGCATAACCGGAAAGGTTCGGGAGTTTCATAGGTGGGAATTCTTGTAGCTCTAGTTCTTCTTCCACGGATATTTGGTTTGAGATTGGGTGATCTTTACCGAGTACTCGTTCTTGCTCCGTACCTTGTTGATTTTGTTCCTCTACCTAAAATTCTAAGTGGCTTCTCAATTTATGGATATGTGATCATTTCAATTGGAATGCATTCGTTCATTTCGTTCGGATGTGAATACGATATGTTGCAATTTCTACCCGCTTGATTCAGCTTCAATTTTATCTGTCAATGTGCTAATGGATGTCAACCTCTTCAGGATGGCTCCTCCAACGCGCACGACTCCGAATCCTGATCCGCCACCACCACCTCCTCCTCCGGAGGCATGGAAAGCTGTGATGGCCGCTACCAATGCAAACACGCAGTTGATCATGCAAATTCTTCAAGAGCGCAACCAAGCGAACCAAGGCAATAATCAGAATCGCTTTGCTACACTCAACCAGTTCCTTGCTAACCAGCCAAAGACTTTCAGCAATTGTGTTGAGGCAACTGATGCCGACGATTGGCTCGTGGACTTGTGCAAGCATTTCGAGTGCAGTAACGTCAGGCCTGAGGACTTTGTCAAGTTCGCTTCCTTCCAACTCAAAGACCAAGTTGCAGAATGGTTTCAACAGTACAAAGATTCTAGAGGAGGCCGTGAGATTACCTGGGATGAATTCCGTCAAGACTTCAAAGCTCATCATATTCCTCAGAGCATGGTTGAAAGCAAGCGCGAGGAATTCCGCAACCTGAAGCAAGGCTCTATGTCTGTCTATGACTACAACAAGTTATTTCAGAAGCTCGCCCGCTTTGCTAAGCAGGACGTCCCTGGCGAGAAGAGCATGATATACTAGTTCAGGGGTGGTCTCAGAGAGGAAATCCAACTAGCTCTTGTTCTCTTTGAGCCCTTGAGGTACGATGAGTTCTACAACATGGCATTGAAGCAAGAGGCTGCTCAACTAAAGTGTGATGCTTCCAAGAAACGAGTCAGAGATGCTACTCCTTATTCCTCTACTCAAGTGGCCAAGCAGCAGAAGTATTGGCTTCCTCCTCCTCCGTTCCGTCAGCCTTTTCAGCAGAAGAGCAAAGGTGGCAGTGGATCTTCCCACCCACCCAACCCTGGCTTTCAGAACAAGACTTCGTCTCAAGCTCCAAGATCGAGTGCTCCGTATCACCGTCCGCTTTCAGAGGTCACGTGCAACAAGTGCCAATAGAAGGGTCACTATGCCAACAAATGCTTCAATCAGAGGCGTCTCCCTCCTCCTCCTCCTCCTGTGAGATCGGCAAGTACAGCTGTGGTCAAGCATAACCCCAAGCACGCCAAGGTCAACTTGATGAATGCAGCTCAGGCAGAGGACTCGTCGGATGTCATCATGGGTAACCTTCCTGTTAACGATGTTCTTGCGAAAGTACTTTTTGATACTGGTGCATCGCATTCTTTCTTGTCATGCCCATTTGCATCGAAGCACAATGTTGATACTGAGGTCATGCCCAAAGTCATGCAAGTTGTTTATCCCGACAAGCTTTTGACTTCTAGTTTGATTGCTCCCGATGTCTCTATCACGTTGGGCGACTACAAGTTTCTATCCTCTCTAGTGGTCCTTGGTAACTCGGATATTGATCTTATTCTCGGAATGGATTGGCTTTCTAAGCACAAGGCGCATCTTGATTGTGCTGCCAGGCAGATTCAATTGACACATTCGTCTGAGGATGTAATTGTCTTTGCCGCTCGTGATGATACCATCCATCTGTTTTCTCTCAATGAGAAGGGTGAACTCGATGCCATCTCTCAAATTTCAGTCATTGGCGAATATCAAGACGTCTTTCCAGAAGAGCTTCCAGGAATGCCTCCGCACCGGCCAGTTGAATTCGTCATCGATCTTGAGCCTGGCACGGAACCTGTTTGCAAACGTCCTTACAAGCTCGGACCTGAAGAGTTGAAGGAGCTGAAGAAGCAACTCGATATTCAAGAGAGAATGGGTCTCATCCGACCTAGTTCTTCTCCGTGGGGTTGTGGAGTTCTTTTTGTAAAGAAGAAGGATGGAACGGACCGACTTTGTGTTGACTACCATCCATTGAACAAGAAGACTATCAAGAACAAGTACCCACTTCCCAACATCAACGAGCTGTTCGAACAACTCAAAGGTGCCCAAGTATTCTCCAAGCTTGATCTCCGTATGGGCTATCACCAGATTCGAATCTGTGAGCAAGATATTACCAAGACGGCTTTCAGAACAAGCTATGGTTCATATGAATACACTGTCATGTCTTTTGGCCTCGTCAATGCCCCTCCGACTTTCTCTCGCATGATGAACTTCATCTTCAACGCCTACACAAATGACTTTGTTTTGGTATATCTCGATGACATTCTAGTCTTTTCGAAGAACAAGGAAGATTATGCCAAGCACTTGCATTTGGTGCTCGATAAGCTCAGGGAACATTAGTTCTACGCCAAGTTCTCAAAGTGCGAGTTTTGGCTCGATGAGGTTCTCTATCTTGGGCATATCATCTCTGCCAAGGGCATAGCGGTGAATCCTGAGAAGGTGTCTGCAATTGTGAATTGGGAACCACCTCAGAACGTGAAGCAACTCCGCAGCTTCCTTGGTCTCGCAAGCTACTTTCGAAGGTTCGTTGAGAACTTTTCAAAGATCGCGAAGCCTCTTTCAAACCTTCTCCAGAAGCACGTCAAGTACGTTTGGTCTCCAGAATGTGACATCGCTTTCAATACTTTGAAGGAGAAATTGGTCACTGCTCCAGTTCTGACTCCTCCTGATGAATCCAAACCGTTCGAGGTCTTCTGCGATGCCTCTCTTCAAGGTCTTGGTGCAGTGTTGATGCAAGAGAAGAAAGTTGTGGCTTATACCTCTCGCCAGTTGAAGCCCAACGAGAAGAACTACCCCACTCATGACCTTGAGTTGGTGGCAGTTGTGCATGCTCTTTTGACTTGGAGACATCTCTTATTGGGAAGAAAAGTGGACATCTTCACTGACCACAAGAGCCTCAAGTACATCTTCACTCAGCCTAATCTCAACCTCAGGCAGACTCGTTGGGTCGAAATGATTCAAGAGTATAATCCGAGTATCGAGTATACTCCAGGCAAGGCCAATGTGATTGCTGACGCTTTGAGCAAGAAGGCTTATTGCAACAGTCTGATTATCAAGCCTTACCAACCCGAGATTTGTGAAGCTTTCCGCAAACTCAATCTGCAAGTTGTTCCTCAAGGTTTCCTCGCCAACCTTCAAGTCTCTCCTACTTTGGAAGATCAGATTCGCGAGGCTCAACTTCTTGATGCTATGGTGAAGAAGGTGAAGATTGGGATTGCCAAGAGTCAACCCAAGTACAAGTGCTACCGCCTTGATGACAAGGATACTCTCTTCTTCAAGGATCGTATTATTGTGCCCAAAGGTGACCTTCATAAAGTTATCATGAATGAGGCTCACAATTCACTCCTCTCCATCCACCCTGGGAGTACGAAGATGTATCAGGACCTCAAGCAGGCTTATTGGTGGACTCGAATGAAGCATGAGATTGCTCAGTTCGTGAATGAGTGTGATGTCTGTAGAAGAGTGAAGGCAGAACACCAAAGACCAGCTGGTCTCCTCCAACCCCTTGCCATTCTAGAATGGAAGTTTGACCACATTGAGATGGACTTCGTGACTGGGTTTCCAAAGTCCAAGCGTGGTAATGATGCTATATTCGTTGTCATCGACAAACTCACTAAAGTGGCTCACTTTCTGCCTATCAAAGAGTCCATCACTGCAGCTCAATTGGTGGAGATCTATACCTCTCAAATTATCTCTCTGCACGGTATTCCACAGGCGATCTCTTCAGATCATGGCAGCATCTTTACCTCCAAGTTTTGGGAGTCTTTTCAGAAGGCCATGGGCACCAACATCCGCTTCAGCACAACTTTCCATACGCAAACTAGCGGTCAAGTCGAGCGTGTCAATCAGATTCTTGAAGATATGCTCAGGGCTTGCGTTATCTCCTTCGGTATGAAGTGGGAAGATTGTCTTCCATATGCCGAATTATCATACAACAACAGTTTTCAAGCAAGTTCGGGCAAGGCCCCATTCGAAATTCTGTATGGCAGGAAGTGCCGTACTCCACTCAACTGGTCTGAAACCGGTGAACGTCAACTTCTTGGAAATGACTTAATCACAGAGGCAGAGGAGATGTGCAAAGTCATTCGTGATAACCTCAAAGCAGCGCAATCGCGCCAGAAGAGCTACTATGATAGTAAGCACCGCGATTTGGCTTTCGAGATCGGAGATCATGTTTACCTCCGCGTCTCTCCAATGAAAGGTACTCGTCGCTTCGGTATCAAAGGGAAGCTTGCCCCTAGATACGTGGGTCCTTTCAAGATCGTCAGCAAGAGAGGCGATCTCGCCTATCAACTCGAGCTTCCTTCAAATTTTGCAAATGTGCACGACGTGTTCCATGTCTCTCAGCTCCGCAAGTGCTTCAAGACTCCTGATCGCATCATCAACTTTGAAGACATTGATCTCCAAGAAGATCTCTCTTATCGTGAGCACCCCATTGCTATTCTGGAAGAGACTGAACGCAAGACTCGCAGTAAGTCAATCAAATTCCTCAAAGTCAAGTGGTCACACCATTCCGACCGTGAAGCCACCTGGGAACGCGAGGATCACCTCCGTTCTGAGTACCCGGCGTTCTTCCAGCCCTAGATCTTAGGACGAGATCCTTTCGTAGTGCTGGAGTTTTGTAACACTCCGGATGTAATTTACCTTATATGTACTCCAACTCTTGCCGTTTCCGGCGCTAAGTTATTTTATTTCCTCGGGTTCGGGTTTTTGTCTCCTTGTATTGTTGTCATTGTCATGCATCTCATATCATGTCATCATGTGCATTGCATTTGCATACGTGTTCGTCTCATGCATCCGAGCATTTTCCCTGTTGTCCGTTTTGCATTCCGGCAATCCTATCTCCTCCGGTGGTCCTTTCTACCTTCCTTTCGTGTGTGGGGGTTAAACATTTCCGGATTGGACCGAGACTTGCCAAGCAGCCTTGGTTTACTACCAGTAGACTGCCTGTCAAGTTTCGTACCATTTGGACTTCGTTTGATGCCCCAACGGTCAACCGAGGGACCAAGAAGGCCTCGTGTGTGTGTTGCAGCCCAACACCCCTCCAATTTGGCCCAAAACCCACCAAAACCTTCTCCATCATCTAGAGCGTTCGATCACGATCGCGTGGCCGAAAACCGCACCTCATTTGGACTCTCCTAGCTCCTCCTATGCCTATAAATAGCCCCTCCTCCGAAATCCCAGATCTCCTCTTCCAAACCCTAGAAAAATTCCCCTCCAGCCGCCGGACAATGTCCATTCCGGCTGGACATTTCGCCGCCGCCGCCCTCGCCCAATAAGGGCACGCCATGTGTCCCAGCGGTGCCCACTTCGCCGCCTCCGCGCCGCCGGCCCGCCCGGGCCCAGGCGGGGCCCTCCCAGCCCGGTTGCCCCGCGGGTCTTCCCCGCCGCCTCCGCAACACTCTTACCGCCCGTCGCCTCCAGCTCCAGCGAGGAGCCCGCGCCGGCCACCATCGCCATCGCTGGCGACCCGCCGCGCCCCGACGCCCCTCGTCGCCTCCGCCGGCCCTGCTCGCCGCCGTTCCGCACCCGGTGCCAACCGGCCTCGCCCTCGCCTCCCCCTCGCCCGGATCCGGTCGCCTCCATCAATTCCGGCGGCCCGCGCAGCTTCTCCGGCGAGATCCGTCGCCGCATCGGATCGGGAGCGCGTCAGCTAGAGTGAAACCCTAGATCCACCCGGTTGACTTTTTCTCCTAACTCCCAGAATTTTAAGCATACTTTGTCATGCTATATCTCCGCATCCGTAGCTCCGTTTTGGGTGTGTAGCATATAAAAATGTTCGTTTCAGAGAGTACATCATTTCATCTCACTACATCATTTTCATTTGAGTTCATCTTGGTGCCCGAAATGCTGTTGGAAGAGAGCTATTTGAGTTATTTGTCAGATCTGCTGCACCAAATAGCTATGTCATTTTTACCACGATTAATGTGTGCATGATATGCTCCTGAGCTCTACATGAGTTTTGTTATATGCTTTGCCATCTTTACAGAGGTTCTATCCATGTATTTTTGTGATATGTGTGGTGACTAGCACAAGCTTGCAAAGTAGTGCATTCGTTAATGCTGATTTCAGGGACTTAGAATTTCTCAAAGTCCTTGATCTGTTTTTATCAATATGCCATATGTTCCTGTTGTTTCCTAGTGATCCGTGCCTCTTTTGAGGATGATCAGTAAGGATGATTTGTTTATATTGTGGTGCTCTATCCATCCATGTATTTGTTTGCAATTATGGAGCACCCTAGCTTGAGTGAATCGAGCTCTACTTTTGCTATTTCATGAATCCTGGCAGATTGTCTACTTGTTAGCGATTTTGCCGAGGATGTTGTTGTTGATTCGTGTATGCTATGTTGTTGTTCTTGCCATGTCTAGCTTATATAATATGTATTCTTGATGGGTGTATGCTTATATTGTCATGCCTTGCTCTGTAGTGAGTGCATCGAGCTCGTGAACATGCCTACTCGTTAAGATATTTGCATGTTCCAGTTTTTCTCTAAGCCTGTAACATGTTTGTGTTTTTTCCATGTTCACATGCTTGCAATTGTATTTTCTGATCCCTTTTGGCTCAAGGTCACTAAGAGACTTTTGTTAAGCTCTTTGAGTAGCTCCATGTCATGCCTTGCTTTGCCATGTTAAGTTCATGTAGCACATAGTTTTCGTGCTCCAAAGTGTGCTACCTGATCTGAAATTCCAGGCTTGTGTTAATTTCACTAAGTCTGAAACCTGTTTATCAATTGCACTTTTTCCATGCTTGTTTGAACCTGTTAATGGATGAATTGGCCGTAGCTCAGTGTTCATCTTTTGTCAAGCATCATGAGTGGATCCCTGCCATGTATTTTGTTGTCATGTTTGGGTGCTGTAGCATATTTAACTTGATGCATTTAGATGGCTACTTGCTGTTTATCGTAGACCGGTGCCATATTTGTTTTGCTTGCCATTTCCAAACCATGCCTCCGATTCCGGTGTTCTTTATATCGATTTCAAACGAAATCACCTCACCTTTCCAGCGGCATACTTGGATTTCCAAGTTGAGGCCAGGTTCAATCCTTCCTTGTCAAATCTTGCATATGCATCACATATCGCATCCCGCATAGCATACCATGTTTGCATCATGTTGTTTGAGCATTTGCACGTGGTTGATTGTGTTCCTTTTGCTTGTTTGTCTTGTTTGGGTAGAGCCGGGAGACGAGTTCGCTAACGAGGAGCCCGTTGAGTTTGCTTTCGAGGATCCAGTCAACTCTGATAACTTTGTAGGCAAGATGATCATACCCTCGAAATCACTTCTATCTTTGCTTTGCTAGATGCTCGCTCTTTTGCTATGCCTATGCTATGATGCCTACCACTTGCTTATCATGCCTCCCAAATTGCCATGTCAAACCTCTAACCCACCATGTCCTAGCAAACCGTTGATTGGCTATGTTACCGCTTTGCTCAACCCCTCTTATAGCGTTGCTAGTTGCAGGTGAAGATTGGAGATTGTTCCTTGTTGGAACATTATTTTTCTTGTTGGGATATCACTATATTATCTTGTTATCTTAATGCATCTATATACTTGGTAAAGGGTGGAAGGCTCGGCCTTTTTCCTAGTGTTTTGTTCCACTCTTGCCACCCTAGTTTCCGTCATATCGGTGTTATGTTCCTGGATTTTGCGTTCCTTACGCAGTTGGGTAATAATGGGAACCCCTTGACAGTTCGCCTTGAATAAAACTCCTCCAGCAATGCCCAACCTTGGTTTTACCATTTTCCACCTAGCCTCTTTTTCCATTGGGTTTCCGGAGCCCAAGGGTCATCTTATTTAAACCCCCTTGGGCCAGTGCTCCTCTGAGTGTTGGTCCGACCGAGCATACTGCGGGGCCACCTCGGGGCAACTTGAGGTTTGGTTTTACTTGTAGGATGTCTCATCTGAGTGTGCCTTGAGAACGAGATATGTGCAGCTCCTATCGGGATTTGTCGGCACATTCGGGCGGTGTTGCTGGATTTGTTTTAGCTTATCGAAATTGTCTTGTAGAACCGGGATACCAAGTTTGATCGGAATGTCTCGGGAGAAGGTACATCCTTTGTTGACCGTGAGATCTTGTCATGGGCTAAGTTGGGACTCCCCTACAGGGATTTGAACTTTCGAAAGCCGTGCCCGTGGTTATGGGCAGATGGGAATTTGTTAATGTCCGGTTCTAGATAACTTGAACCTTAACTTAATTAAAATGAATCAACGGTGTGTGTTACCGTGATGGTCTCTTCTCGGCGGAGTCTGGGAAGTGAACACGGTGTTGGAGTAATGTTTGCCGTAGGCTGTTCTATAGTTATTCGTTTGTGCTTTGCCTTCTCTTCTCGCTCTCTTTTGCGAACAGGTTAGCCACCATATATGCTAGTCGCTTGCTGCAGCTCCACATATTACCTTTGCTTTCCTATAAGCTTAAATAGTCTTGATCGCGAGGGTGCGAGATTGATGAGTCCCCGTGGCTCACAGATTACTTCCAAACCAGATGCAGGGCCCGATGATTCCATTCCAGATGATGCGCTTGAGCTCAAGTGGGAGTTTGATGAAGACTCCCACCGTTAGTATGTGTCTTTCCCTGATGATCAGTAGTGGTGCCCAGTTGGGGCGATCGGGACCATGTCGCTTGTTGGGGTTGATCTTTTATTTTGGTACCGTAGTCGGACCATGATTGTATTGGATGATGTAATGCTATTTATGTACTTTGTGTGACGTGGCGAGTGTAAGCCAACTATGTACCTTTCCCCTTATTATCTATTTTACATGGGTTGTTGTGTAGATTACCTTACTTGCGACATTGCTTTCAATGCGGTTATGCCTCTAAGTCGTGCTTCGACACGTAGGAGATATAGCTGCATTGAGGGCGTTACAGTCGGTGATTAACCTCCCTGGTACAAACGCTGATTGTTCCTTAGAGATGATGTCCGGAAGAATCTGCTTTAGACGGTTTGAAAGTACCTTCGAGGCAATCTTGTAGAACACATTACATAAGTTGATAGGGCGAAATTGAGAAAGCAAAGTGAGGTTGGATACCTTGGGAATAAGTACCAACAGTGTGTCATTAATGCAACCTGGATTCTCTTCACCCTTCACAATACCTAGTACAGCCGTTGTCACCGCATCTCCGCAAATGTCCCAGTGCCTCTGAAAAAATGTGCAGGGAGCCCGTCTGGGCCCGGAGCTTTTGTTGGGAACATCTGGTAGAGCGCCGTTTTTACCTCCTTGGCATCATAAGGGGCCAAGAGTATGTCATTCATTGCCGGTGTTACCTTGACAGGAACATGTTCTAAAACTTCAGCCACTCATTGGACTCCCTCCGAAGTATACAAGTTCTTATAATATTCCAACGCGAGTTGTTGCATCTCTGACAAGTCTTCCGTTAGCTGCCCATCTGCACGTTGAAGTGCTTTGATCAAGTTTTTACGGCGTCTCATCGAGGCTCTCATATGGAAGAAGTGAGAATTGCGGTCGCCCTCAGCAAGCCACTGTACACGAGAACGTTGCCTCCACATTAGTTCTTCGCGTAGATATAGCTCGATTAGGCGATCATTGATCTTGGTTTCTGCATGGGACGGACCCACTCTCACTGGATCACCTCGCATACGATCTAGTTCCTTCTTCAAGCTCCGTATCTCACCTCTGACGCTCCCAAAGGAAGACTTTGCCCAGTCGCCAAGATTATTGGCTAGAGCATCCAACTTTGCTCGCATGTTGGTAGCTGACAAAGTATGGTCACCGGCTACCCATGAATTCTGCACCGTACCTTTGAGATCTTGATGTGTATCCCACGCTATTATATGTTATTTTATGAATCAAATGTCGTAATTGGAAGATTCTGTGTTGGAATGTCCGTGGATTGAACTCTGAAACAAGGAAACGTGCGGTTAGACAGAAAGTAACTGAAAGTCAGTGTGCAGTTGTATGCTTGCAGGAAACTAAGCTCTCAGATTGCCCTCATAATTTAATTAAGAGCATTTGTCCTATGGGTTTTGATCAGTTCATTGAATCTCCTTCAAGAGGAGCTTCTGGTGGAATTTTGACTGTGTGGTGTTCAGATTTTTTCTTGGGTACTTTAATTGAAGTTAAACCCTTTGGGATTGTGATTAGTTTTAAATCTGTGCATAATGATGATCAATGGTATCTGGTGAATGTTTATGGACCCTGCCAGGGTGTCTTGAGGGATGAGTTTGTTAGTTGGCTCTATAATCTAAAAGTGGAGCCTGAGCAGAATTGGATGCTGTTGGGAGATTTTAATTTCATAAGATCTTTGGATAATCGAAATCTTCCTGGCGGTGATGTCAATGATATCTTTATCTTCGACGAGGTCATAGGTCATTTGGGTTTGTTGGAACTGCCACTAAAGGGGATAAGATTCACATGGTCTAATATGCAGGATTTCCCACTCCTTGAACAGTTGGATTGGTTTTTTACCTCCGCCAGCTGGATTAGTCAGTACCCCAATACACAAGTCACAGCACTGGCCAAAACTGCCTCAGATCATGTTCCTTGTGTGGTTTCAATCTGCACCAACATCCCAAAAGCTCACATCTTCAGATTTGAAAATTATTGGGTACATCAACCTGGCTTTATGGAGTGTGTTCAGGTGGTTTGGCAAAAACATTCTCATAAAACCCATATATCAGCAATTATAATGGACAAATTAAAGTCAATAAGGTTTGCACGTAAGAAATGGCAAAAGGGTTTGTCACATATTAAAGTACTGATTGAGAAGTGCAACTGGGTGATCCTCTGGTTAGATGATTTGGAAGATTTCAGGCCCTTGTTCAGAACTGAATCCAATTTCAGGAAATTTGTGAAGATGCATCATGAACATATTCTACATTTGCAATTTTTATACTGGAAGAAAAGATGCACTATTAGATATATCAAAGTTGGTGAAGAAAACTCAAAATTCTTCCAAGCCATGGCAACTGAAAGATATAGAAAAAATTAAATTGCCACTCTGCAGCTGTCTGATGGAACAGTTTCTTCAGACCATGAAAGAATTGCCAAGGAATTTCTGGAGATTTTTAAGGGCAGAATGGGAACTGTGAAGCCAATTTTGATGGGCAATGACATTCTTTCTCTTATTCCTCGGGTGCAGGGGCTGGAAGTGCTCACAAAGCCCTTTGAGGTTAAAGAAATTGAACATGTTATTAGGGATTTGCCAACTGACAAAGCTCTGGGACATGATGGCTTTAATGGCCTTTTTATGAAGAAGTGTTGGCCCATCATTTCCAGTGATTTCATTACACTGGTGAATGAGTTCCATGCTGGAACTGCTCAGTTGGAAAATCTCAATGAGGCCTTCATTACACTGGTCCCTAAGAAGTTGTCACCTGAGACTGCTGGAGATTTTAGACCAATTTCTTTGACAAGTGTGGGGTTGAAATTCCTCACTAAGCTTGCTGCTAATAGGTTTCAGGATGAAATCATCAAATGCGTTCATAAGAATCAATATGGCTTTATTAAGTCAAGAACCATTCAGGACTGTATTGTCTGGACCTTTGAGTACATCCATCAGTGCAACCAGTCAAAAAAGCCAATCATGCTACTCAAGCTCGATTTTGAAAAAGCATTTGATTCTATTCGGCATGATGCAATTATAAAAATCATGGTGGCAAAGGGTTTTGATAACAAATGGATCTTCTGGATTCAGCAGTTGTTTTCATATGCAACCTCCTCAATCTTACTCAATGGTGTGCCAGGAAAGCATTTCAAGTGCAAGTGTGGGGTAAAGCAAGGTGGTCCTATCTCACCATTGTTATTTGTGATTTCCACTGATCTGTTGCAGACTATGATTAATGATCAATTGAACAATGGCCTCCTCTCTCTGCCTCTAGCAACTCATGACCCTGACTATCCAGTGGTACAGTATGCAGATGACACATTGCTTTTTGTGTCTGCTGATTCAACTCAGTTGGAGGTGCTTAAAACAATTCTGAATTCTTTCTCCTTGGAAACTGGATTGCAGATTAACTTTCACAAATCCTTAATGTACCCAATTAATGTAGAAGCCAATGTTGCCAATGCTCTTGCTGCATAGTTTGGGTGTCAGCTAGGGGTAATGCCTTTCACACATTTAGGATTGCCTGTGGGAACAACTAGGCCCAAAATTGTGGATTTACTACCTCTAGTTGACTGTATGGAAAGAAGATTAACTGCTAGCTCCTGGTTTCTGCCCCAAGGTAGCAGGCTGCAATTGGTAAATTCTGTTATCTCTTCATTGCCCATATTTTTCCTTTACAGTCTATCTATACCACAAGGAATTTTAAAGCATCTGGAAAGAATTCAGAGACAATGCCTGTGGAGAAAATATGGTCAGGAGAAGGGGGATTCTTTGGCTGCATGGCCTCAGGTCTGTAGGCCTAAGCTTAAGGGTGGGCTTGGTATACTCAACCTGGGTCTACAAAATGAGGCTTTGTTACTGAAATTCCTCAACAAATTTTATAACAAAGTAGATGTACCTTGGATTCATTTGATCTGGGACTCTTATTATTTTCAAAGAGGCTTTGTGTGTCTCCTTTTGGTGGAGAGATATCTGCAAATTAATGGATAAATTTAGGGTTGTTACTTCAGTTACAGTTGGAAGAGGAGATTCTTTGCTTTTTTGGTTTGATTCTTGGGAGATTGATAACTCATGCACCCCTCTCCAGGATAGATTTCCCAGGCTATTTTCTTTCTGCCTACAAAAGAATTCCTCTGTTATGGAAGTGTTACAGGCTAGTGACTTGTAGAGCATGTTCTCTTTACCCTTATCTGAATTGGCCTTTGGGTAGTTCAATCAGCTATCTGACATTTTGACTGGGATTTCCCTGGATTCTGCTTATAATAACTCTTGGGATTGGAGACATGGGAAGAAGGCTGAGTATACAGCAAAGAAATACTATCATTTTGTTCATCAGCCAATGATTGCCAACCCTATTCTCAGTTGGGTCTGGAAATCTTGTTGTACAATGACAATTAAAATGTTTTCCTGGCTTGTCATTATGGACAGAGTAAACACCAAGGATATGATTCACAGCAGGCATTGGAGAATTAATGATGGGCCTGAATGTGTTCTTTGCCCCACGGGAGCACTTGAGGACAGGAACCATTTATTCTTCCAATGCAACTTTAGCATGAGAGTGTGGAACTATCTTCAAATATCTTGGTTGAATAGTCAGGACATGGTGCACATTCACTCCATGCTAAGAAGGATTTTAATAAGCCATTCTTCTCAGAGGTGGTCTTCCTTGCTTGGTGGAATATTTAGAAAGTCAGGAATGACAGAGTCTTTAGACATATCAAACCTACTTTCAGGCAGTGGAGGAATGCCTTTATTCATGACATCTCTCTCCTCGCACACAGAATCAAGACTAGACACAGAGAAGCTTTGATCAAATGGATTGATTTCCTGCCTCCTTGAGGTGTTTCATACATGTACTCCTTTCTTTCTTTTTCTTAGCTTTTAGTGCTTAGATTATTCTAGCTTGTATAGTCTTTCTTTTTTGTTTTTTCTGTTCTGTTCCTTTCCTTGAGGAACCTTTTTGTATTTTCTTTTTCAGCTTCAACAAAATGTTGTGGGGTGTAAACCCTGCAGTCTTCCAGGTAAAAAAAATGAAACAACTTCTCCTGTCGCTTGCCAGTTGGTGGCTGGGTTAGATTTAACAATACAGGAGAATGATCCGAGGTTGCCGCTGTGAGGTGCTCAACGATCACGACAGGGAATCTAGCACACCAATCAGGTGTCCCCATACCTCTATCTAGCCGAACTCGGGTGAAAGTACCTCCTGTGACTTTCTTTTCATAGGTCCACCATGTTCCCTTAAAACCAAGGTCAACCAAATCACAAACATCAGGTGCATCTCTAAAGCCTTGAATCTGAGCTTGGCTTCTCGTGCCAAGGCCGTCATGCTCGTCATGCCTCAACACTTTGTTAAAGTCTCCCATGCATAGCCACGGCAAGTTGCTCAACGTGGATAAATTTTTATTTGTATCCCAAGTATTCTGACGAAGGTGAGTTCGAGCCTCACCATAAAAGCAGGAAAAGCGCCACGGATCACCCCCAAGATCACTGATTTTCACATCGATGTGATACTTCGAGTAACCCAAAATCTCGACCTTTATTTCATTATTCCAAAACAAAACTAGACCTCCACTCCTATCGGAGGAATCAACAGCAAATGAGTTATCATATCCTAGAGAACTTTTCAGATTTTCAGCTCTAACACTACTAATTTGTGTTTCAACTACGGCAAGTACTCTAGGGGCAAACTTTCTCACGAGTTCGTGTAGCTCTTGAATTGTCGGGGCGTTGCCAATCCCACGACAATTCCAGCACATCAGATTCATTGCGCCCGGCGGTCCTCCCTTGAGGAGGCCGCCGATTTCACGTCTGAGTTTTTTTCCACCTGCTGGAGTCTTCCTGAGTCCCCCATTGCCATTATTCTTAGTTTGTAGAGCGAGTTTTGACCTCTTCGGATCCTGCTTTGGTGGGGGGCTGAGAGGAACACCACCACCACCTGACTTTGGTACTAGGGCGAGCTCCTACCCCATTATAGATGTATGTTTTGGAGTCTCAAGCACCTCATCCGAAGAGCGCTTTCGGTTGGCGTCAATAGCTTCCATGTCCACATCGTCTTCAGTATGGTTATTAGTAGCCGAGCTGCCAACTCCCTTCTCAGCCGACTGCCACTCTTGCTTCTTCCCCTTCTGATTGCTGCTGCGATGACGGGTGCCCCAAGCAGTAGTCGCCGGTGCACACAGGTTTTTGAAAGTCAGAGCGGAAGGAGGATGCACACCATCTCCGTGCTCCTTGAACTCATGGCCCATCATTCCACAAACGTGGCACCAGTTCGGCAGGTGTTCGTATCTCACAGCGAAGATTTCCCTCTCTCCTCCTCGGATCAATGATGTAGGTTTTTTGAGAGGGTTATGCACATCCAAGCGCACTCTGATCCTGTAGAAATTTCCTTCGAAATCAAAGGAAGAAGGCTCTGAGTCCACAAACTCACCCACTTTTGATGCCAAGGCCTTCACCTTGCCATGGTAAGCTATAGGGAGATCAATTATGCGTAACCCAAATCTCAAACTTGTAGAGCTCTATGGTCGAAGGCTTGGTATATCCATCGTAGGGGGCGATGATCACCGGGTTTCCCCGGAAGTGCCACGGGCCGCCCTGTGTAACCCTCTCCCAATCTCCAAGGCAATTGAATTGCATCATGAACATGTTCTCCTCCATAGTTTTGATCTTAACCTTCCTTGCTAGATCCCATGCTGTCCGCATGTTGCGAAAGAACCAGTAAGTGCCGAAACCCTTTGTCAGTGTCAAAACCGGCGGATCTCGGGTAGGGGGTCCCGAACTGTGTGTCTAAGGCGGATGGTAACAGGAGGCAGGGGACACGATGTTTTACCCAGGTTCGGGCCCTCTTGATGGAGGTAAAACCCTATGTCCTGCTTGATTATTCTTGATAATATGAGTAGTATAAGAGTTGATCTACCACGAGATCGGAGAGGCTAGACCCTAGAAGCTAGCCTATGGTATGATTGTATGTTGTCCTACGGACCGAAACCCTCCAGTTTATATAGACACCTGAGGAGGCTAGGGTTACATAAGGTCGGTTACAAAGGAGGAGATATACATATCCGTATTGCCTAGCTTGCCTTCCACGCCAAGTAGAGTCCCATCCGGACACGGGATGAAGTCTTCAATCTTGTATCTTCATAGTCCAACAGTCCGGCCAAAGGATATAGTCCGGCTGTCCAGAGACCCCCTAATCCAGGACTCCCTCAGTAGCCCCTGAACCAGGCTTCAATGACGTTGAGTCCGGCGCGCAGTGTTGTCTTCGGCATTGCAAGGCGGGTTCCTCCTCCGAATACACCACAGAAGAGTTTGAATACAAGGATAGTGTCCGACCCTGCAAAATAAGTTCCACATACCACCGTAGAGAGAATAATATTTCCACAAATCTAATCTGCTGACACGTTTTGGCAGCATGACATCATGCCATGGCCCGGTAATTATTCGAACCATTTTTCTTTAACCAGCCCCGCACATAACGCGAGGTGGTTTCTTGACACGTCTTGTCAAAGCAGAGATCATGTCCCCCTTATTACGGGATTCTCATCAATACGGGTGTGGGTAACCCAACTGCGCCACCAATTACGGCGCTTGGGGGATAAGCGAGTTTTACCAGGCTGGTGGGGGGGCATAGTTTCATCCGCCCTTATAAAGGGACAATGTATCACCTTTTTCTACCCATGCCTTCTTCCTCCTTGCTCATCCATTCTCGCGCACTCGAGCTCCAACGCCCAAGTCTGCATCCTTCTCCTCAACTCTCTCCAACCATGTCCGGAGCGGGAGGCAAGTGGATGGCCTCCTCCGTCACGGAGGGACACATCAAAAAGCTACATGGAGCCGGATACTTAGCCGCGGATATCACGCACCGGCTACCAGCCGCGGGGCAGATCATCCCTACCCGAGAACCTCACGAAAGGGTGGTTTTTCTCCCCCATTTCGTCCGTGGATTGGGGTTTCCCCTCCATCCATTCATCCGCGGCCTCATGTTCTATTACGGGCTGGACTTTCATGATCTGGCCCCGAATTTCATCCTCAACATCTCGGCGTTCATCGTCATGTGCGAGGCTTTCCTCCGCACCCGGCCCCACTTCGGCCTATGGCTGAAGACCTTCAATATCAAGCCGAAGGTAGTAGGCGGCCAACAAGCGGAATGCGGCGGAGCCATGGTGGGCAAAATGCCCAATGTTACATGGCTCGAGGGCTCCTTTGTGGAGACCGTAAAGGGGTGGCAATCAGGGTGGTTCTACATCACCGAGCCGCGCGACACCAACTGGGTGGCGACCCTCGAGTTTCGATCCGGAGTCCCCATGCGGCTCAGTTCCTGGAAGGAGAAGGGCCTGTCTTGGGGCTCTTAAGTGGAGCTGGACGGACTCCAGAAGTGTATCTGGAACATGACAAGCAAGAAACTTAAGCTTGTCAACATAGTCTAGGTCATGCTCTTCCGCCGGATCCTCCCGTGTCAACAACGGGATTTCAACTTATGGGAGTTCGACCCGGCCCAGCACCAGACTCTAAGCGAGCTCTTTGACACGATGCATAAGGACGTCTGGAGGGTGCTGTTCAAGGGCGCCGAGGTCCCTCCTTCTCTAACCGAGGACCGCAAGCTAAGCGCGAAGTGCCCTACGAATCCGGTAAGTTCTGTACATGTGGTAGGGTGTTTATTTCCCATAGCTTAACCATGTGCGGGGTCTGAGCTCCCATGCCTTTGATAGGACTGGGTGGAGACATCGGAGCAGATTAACTGTCCGACCCCTCTGCCCGAAGACACTGCGGACGCTCTCCTGACGGAGATGCGGACTCCGGCTCCTTATGAGGTGCCGAAGAAGACCAAGAAGAAGGCCAAGGGAACTCGAAAGAGTTCCCGGCACCAGGTGGTATCGGACTCATCGTCCGATAACACCGAGACACACTCCTCCCATGAAAACAAGGAGAAGGAAGATGAAGATTCTCCCCCTCCAGCCGGGGGAGACAAGAAAAGGAAGGCCGCCCCACCCGGGGAGGCCGAAGGGTCCAAGAAGGGAAGGAATCTCCTTCCGGACTGCTCCACCACCGCCGTCGACGGTGAAGACGAGTGGCTGCTCAGGGCCAAGCCCCTGGCGAAGTCGTAAGTATTCGGATACTAGAGTAACTCATAGCATACCTTTGTCGCACTGCTTCTCCTAACGTTGAATATGATTATGCAGTCCGCCCCAAGCCTGTATCGATGTATCATCGTCGGACGGTTCCTTGGACTCGTCGGACATGAATAGTGATACACTAATAAGCGCCTCCTCTCCTTGCCCTATGGACAATGCCGAGGTATTGTCTCAAGGGGCACCGAGCCGGGGGGAGACAGTCCCGGAGGCGCCTCAAGGCGACCTTCCGGACTCCAGGAGTAAAGTGGGCAAGGCTCCCCGGGGCTCCAAGTTCGGCCCTCAGCCGAACACCGCGCCGGAACCTCCAGTGGTTCCGGACTTGGGCAGGCGGCCCCCTTCCAAAATGGGCAAGACGCCCGTGCCGGTGACCTCCGTACATCTAGAGGCACCAGACAACCTGCTGGGAGCGCTTCGCGGCGCTTCCATCGACGAAGAGCACCGCACTATTATGAGTGTGGTGATCAAGAAGGTTCAGTCCGCCAAGAGCGGACTGACTGAGGCCTGTGCCAGCCATCTAATAGGCTTTGAGGTAAGTAAAAAATATAGGAAAATATTACCGCATAGACAGTAGCCCCTGATGCTCTGTTTGGTGTTCACAAAGAAAAGCCGAATAGAGGATCAAATAATACCTGCAGGAGTCTAATATAAGCATGTTTGTATGTGTATGCAGGCTTCACTGCTGAGCTCTACCGCACAGACTGCGGAGGTCGCCGCATTGAAGCACGACCTCGAGGGGTCCGAGAAAGAGCTCAGCCTTGCCAAGAGGCAGCTCGAGGAGAACAAAGGTAAGTAATACCTTGTCTATATATAAAAGAAAATGTGGTTGCGAAATGATAGGATCATCATGAATGTGCCAGGGGCCATGACCGAAGTGGTGACCCTAAAGCAAGCGCTGTCCGAGGCCAAAAACAAAGCGGCCAAGGAGCACACCAAGCAGGAAAAGCAAGAGGCACGGGTGGGCGAGGTACAGCAAGAGCTCCAGGCTCTCGTGAAGAAGCACGAGGCTTTGGAGCTTGACTCGAAGACGCGAGAGTCCGAGCTTGCCGCAGCCCTCGAGAGCACAAAGAATGCCAAGGCTGAAGCCCAAAATGCTCTCCAGGAGATTGAGGCGATGAGGAAGATAGCGGTGGGTAAGGCATTCAATATGCAAAGCAAGCATGTGAAAGTAAATTACTTGTTACTTACCCGAGTCCGGAGCTCTCCAGGAGCATTCGCAGATTTTCTCTGCAGCGTGTCGGATGCCGCGAAATATTACCAGGCCGAGGAGGGAAGCTCGATGGAGAAGTTGTTCTGGTCTTAGTATACTGGGACCGAACACCCGATGCCTATGAGCGACCAGCTGAAGCAACTGGTCGAGCTGCACAAGGCGACCGAACAGGACATGAAGGGCTTTATAGTCCGGATGTGGCCTGGCGACTCCCTTCCCAACAGCTACTTCGGCCTGGTGAGGCGGCTTGTGGATGGCTGCCTACGGCTGGAAGTCATCAAGCGGTCCGTCTGTATCGAAGGTGCCCGCCGGGCTTTTGCCCATGCAAAGGTGCACTGGCCAAGATGGACGCTGAGAAGCTGGTGAAGGAGGGGCCGCCGCAGGGCAAGGTGCATCGCCACCCCGAAATGTATTATGAGGGTGTCCTGAAGGGTGCCCGTCTTGTGGCGGACGAGTGTGCGAAGGATGTAATTTTTGAATGAACTTGCTCGTGTGATCCTGTATTATGAAAACTTGTTCATATGCGCTATGCAACGCTTGTTTGAATTTAAAATATTACCTTCTGTTCGGCTGTTTATCAAATTTGAGAGATGGCTAGTCGTCGGCTTCTGCCCCCATGCCACGAGTGCTGGGGTGGTGGGGATAAACCTGAGCACTCTTTTTCCCATTTTTGGGTCCTTCGAGGGAGGTGCTCAGCACAACGAATAAGGCAATCGGACTATAATGCTTTATCACTCTCACTTAGCCATAGAATTCTACAATTTTAAATTTTGGCGAAGCCCCTAGTATTCAGAAGGCCGAATTCGGGGTGCTATACACGCCTTAAGCCGGACAAAGCCGACTCCTCGCTCTAAGCGGCATAAGTCTTTAGGGACTTGAAACCTCTCGAACAGTGACCAGCTCTCGCCTTATCATGACAGTCAGTTTTAGCTTTCTCTACTGAGGTGCTTAGCCCAGCTGAACCAGGGCACAATCGCAGTAGTTCTCCCAGTGCTACCTTAGCCGATATAGCGGAGCGTAAGGTACCAAAACATGGGAGCCGGGCAAACCCAACTATTGACCCAAGACATGATTCGGAGCTGATGCATATAATGCTATAAGTTCGGGGTGTTACACTGTCGAAAGTGTTTGGACTTCTCACGCCGTATTATGGGGTATGCTTAAGCCCCTAGCGTATTGGCCGTACCAGAGTGTACGGGTGCTGGATGTCATGAATGAACATATATATATAAAGAAGAATAGAGAATGCGATAATAGTCTAGCGCTATGCATTGTTTATTCAAAAAGGTGCGTTAAAGCAGAATGATACAAGTAGTGCGATAAGCAAAAAGTAGGACTATTTGACATGTCCCCTTCAAGGGCAAGCTGAGGAATGGTATTTAAAGCAAGTATTTCACTCGTTATCGGAATCCACCTGGGAGTTCCGTGGTGCGACGTAGCTTTCTGCCTCCTTAGTTGCTGCATCATGTGTCTGTCAATCATACTGCCGGACAGGGTTTCCAGAGATTAAAGTCCTGAAAGAGAGAACAATAATAAAGCGGGAAGCCCCTAGTGCGGTTGAGCCGCGTTTTGGGGCGTGCCGTAGTCATGCCCCCTCCCCACCTGTGCCCATGGTATTTTCAATGCGTAATTGTGTACGCGTGGCACGGATTTTGCCGTTTGGCTGGGACTGGGGCAGGGGCCGCATTGCTATGCGAGCTCGGAACGTGCCAGGTGGTCTTGTTGCCGATTACTCCGGGCATGCTTGAAGGTGTCCGGGTCTTTAATCGCCAAACTGGTGGATTTCCTTAAGAGGCTGCTTTGCGCTTCTGCTGCGAGGGCCGCAGTATGCTCCTTCGTGCAGAGAGAGCGCTCTGTGTTTCCATTGACTGTGATGACCCCCCGAGGTCCTGGCATCTTGAGCTTGAGGTATGCATAATGTGGTACCACATTGAATCTCACAAATGCAGTTCGCCCGAGCAATGCATGATAGCCGCTGCAGAGCGGGACTATATCGAAGATTAACTCCTCGCTTCGGAAGTTATCCGGGGATCCAAAGACCACTTCTAGTGCGACTGAGCCTGTGCAATGGGTCTCTACACCTGGTATGACGCCTTTGAAGGTCGTTTTTGTGGGTTTGATCCTTGAGGGGTCTATACCCATTTTGTGCATTGTGTCCTGATAAAGCAGGTTCAGGCTGCTGCCGCCATCCATAAGGACTCGAGTGAGGTGAAATCCGTCAATGATTGGGTCTAGCACCAATGCGGCGAATCCGCCATGACGGATACTAGTGGGGTGGTCCGTGCGATCGAAGGTGATCGTACAAGAGGACCATGGGTTAAACTTTGGGGTGACTGGCTCCAACGCATATACGTCCCTTAGCGCACGCTTCCGCTCCCTCTTGGGGATGTGGGTTGCGTATATCATGTTCACCGTCTGCACTTGTGGGGGGAACCTCTTCTGTCCTCCGGTGTTCGGCTACCGGGGCTCCTCCTCGTCATCGCTATGTGACCCCTTATCTCTGTTTTCAGCATTTAACTTGCTGGCCTGCTTGAACACCCAACAATCCCTGTTGGTGTGGTTGGCTGGCTTATCGGGGGTGCCATGTATTTGGCACGAGCGATTGAGTATTCGGTCCAAACTGGACGGGCACGGAGTGCTTCTTTTGAATGAATTTTTCTACTGACCGGGTTTAGAGCCTTTGAATCCGGCATTGACTGTCGTATCCTCGGTACTGTCGTTGTTGATGCGGCGCTTGTGTTTGTTGCGACGTGACCTACCAGTGCCATCCTTGGTATCCGAAGTACCATGGTTCTTTGATATGTTATTGCTGCGAGCCAGCCAGTTGTCTTCTCCCGCGCAAAAGTGGGTCATGAGTATCGTGAGGGCTGCCATAGATTACGGCTTTTCCTGGCCAAGGTGCCGGGCGAGCCACTCGTCGCGGATGTTGTGCTTAAAGGCTGCTAGGGCCTCTACATCCAGACAGTCGATGATTTGATTTTTCTTTGTTAGGAACCATGTCCAGAATTGCCTGGCCGATTCCTCTAGCTGCTGAATTATGTGGCTCAAGTCATCGGCATCTGGTGGTCGCACATAAGTGCCCTGGAAGTTGTCGAGGAATGCGGCTTCCAAATCTTCCCAACAACCAATGGATTCTGCTGGCAGGCTGTTGAGCCAATGCCGAGCTGGTCCTTTGAGTTTGAGTGGGAGGTATTTGATGGCGTGTATATTGTCACCGCGGGCCATGTGGACGTGCAGGAGGAAGTCCTCGATCCATACGCAGGATCTGTTGTGCCGTCGTATGATTTGATATTTACGGGTTTGAAACCCTCTGGGATTTGGTGATCCATTACTTCGTCTGTGAAGCATAGGGGGTGTGCAGCGCCTCTGTACTGGGCTATATCGCGACGCAGCTCAAATGAGTCTTGTCCGCTGTGTTCGGCCCGGCCGGACTTACTTTTACTGTATCCGGCGTGACGGTTATCGTCTCGCGTAGTGGCGCGCCCTCGTGATCCGTAGATCGATCTTGCGTGTTTTTCTTTGTCCTCCAATACGTCTCGCAGGTCTGACGTATTTCCCCATGCCTTGACATTTTTATTTAAGTGACGTCGGGGTGCTGGATGAGCTTTTGGCTGAAATGCCTCTTTGTCGGGGCCACGAGGTGGCTGATCAGCCATGTCATACGCTGGAGATGTAGGTTTTGGTGCTTCCTCTCCAGTCGGGGTAGCAACCTGCGCTTTGGGTAACTCTTGGAGGGACATTCGAATTTATATTCCTCGGCCGCAAGGACTTCAGTCCATCTGTCAGCTAGCAAATCCTGATCAGCTTGAAGCTGTTGTTGCTTTTTCTTAAGGCTATTTGCCGTGGCTATAAGCCGGCGCTTGAAGCGCTCTTGTTTGATGGGATCCTCAGGCACGACGAATTCGTCATCGTCGAGGCTTGCCTCGTCTTCGGAGGGAGGCATGTAATTATCATCCTCCGCCTCTCCATCTGCCGCTCTCTCGGGAGGGCTGGCTTCTCCATCCTCCTGCCCTAAATCTTGCTGGAGGGGATTGTTGTCGTCTTCGGCACTGTCCGGAGTGCTATTATCTCCTGTGCTTGTGTCACCGCTTTTGCTTTGGCGAGACTTAGAGCGGCGCCGCTGACGTCGGCGCTTGGGTTGCTTCTTGGAGGGGTCATCCTCCGCTGTCCCATCGCCATTGCCTTCTTTGGGTGTGTCCACCATATATATGTCATATGACGAGGTGGCTGTCCAGTGCCCTGTGGGCAGTGGTTCCTGTTCATCTCCTGCATCATCGTCCATACCGTTGATGTCTTGGGAGTCGAAGTCGAGCATATCGGTCAAATCGTTGACAGTGGCTACTAAGTGGATGGTGGGTGGGCGGTGAATTTCTTCATCATCCGCATCCCAATCCTGCCGAACATAGTTCGACCATGACTCTCCTGACAGGGAGAGAGACCTTAATGAGCTCAGTATGTCGCCGAAGGGCGAGTGCTGAAAGATATCCGTGGAGGTAAACTCCATGATCGGCGCCCAGTTGGATTCAATAGGCACGGGCGCAGGCGGTTCGGAATCCGTGGCCGGGGAAGGATCCAACAATTTGGCATCACGGCTCTCGTGAAGGGTAAGGTTGATATTCGGCTCGATTGCCGCTGAGGATACGGCCTCCGTGGCGGGGTCTATCCACCCGTCCATGGATGGCGCAACTGGTTCCGAATTGAGGATCGGAGCGGTTGCCGATGCGATCTCCTGAACACTGTCTGATGGCAGAGCTAAATCATGCTCATCGTGACCGTGTGGCGCACTAGGCAGGGGCTCGAATCCGTCGAAGATCAAGTCTCCGCGGATATCGGCCATGTAGTTTAAGCTTTCAAACCTGACCTGGTGGCCAGGGGCGTAACTCTCGATCTGCTCTAGATGGCCAAGCGAGTTGGCCCGCAGTGCGAAGCCGCCGAATAGAAAGATCTGTCCGGGGAGAATAGTCTCACCCTGGGCTGCATCGCTATCGATGATTGAAGGAGCCATCAATCCTAATGATGATGACACAGAGGAACTCTCATTAAATCACCAATGTCGGTGTCAAAACCGGCAGATCTCGGGTAGGGGGTCCCGAACTGTGCGTCTAAGGCAGATGGTAACAGGAGGCAGGGGACACAATGTTTTACCCAGGTTCGGGCCCTCTTGATGGAGGTAAAACCCTATGTCCTTCTTGATTATTCTTGATAATATGAGTAGTACAAGAGTTGATCTACCATGAGATCGGAGAGGCTAGACCCTAGAAGCTAGCCTATGGTATGATTGTATGTTGTCCTACGGACTAAAACCCTCCGGTTTATATAGACACCGGAGGAGGCTAGGGTTACATAAGGTCGGTTACAAAGGAGGAGATATACATATCTGTATTGCCTAGCTTGCCTTCCACACCAAGTAGAGTCCCATCCGGACACGGGACGAAGTCTTCAATCTTGTATCTTCATAGTCCAACAGTCCGACCAAAGGATATAGTCCGGCTGTCCGGAGACCCCCTAATCCAGGACTCCCTCACCCTTGTCCATATGAACACGCACCAGAATCATCCAGCAGATGTCCTCCTCCACCGGGGCATCATCTTCCTCGAAGACTACATCATCGAGTTCGTCCTCCTGCAGCGCGAGAGCCTTCATGAGATCCTCCACCTTGCTCTTTCCCTTAGACGCAGACATCGCCGGGTCATCGTGACTCGCCATGACATCGGTCCAGCGAGAGATCGATCTCTCGGCGGCAAAAACAGATGACCGCTCAAAACCCTAGAAACCCCACCCTCCCTAGTCCCCCGCTCCTTACCAAGGTCAGGTGGCTGTCCAGGACGGCCCCTTATTCAACTCGAGCAAGGGTGGCCGGAATCCAGGGAGAGGAGGGGCAAAAGTGATCTCAACATTGCCGGCGGCGACGAGAGGAAACAAACCCTAATGAGAGGGAACTGAACATGGGGCCCCTCCAAGCCCTAGGGTGCAGCTAAGGGGCAGAGGACTTGGACTCCAAGTCCAATCATATTCCTACCAGGACTCCTTTCTTTTTTGCCTTCCCTAGCCACATGGGCTTTTGAGGACTTGGTGCGCCTAGCCCAATAAGGTCAAGGCGCCTCCCCACAGCCCATGCTAGCCTTTGGGTCGTGGTGGACCCACTTGTGGATTTCCAGACCCCTTTGGAATCCTCCGGAACCTTCCCGATACAATACCAAAAAAAGTACAGCTTTTTCTGAAACCCAAATATGACTTCCCATTTATAAATATTCACCTATCGACCATTCTGAGACTCCTCTAGCGTCAACGAACGTTAAGCGTGCGACCCTGCGGGTTCGGGAATAATGTAGTCATGACCAGGACGCCTCTCCAGTCAATAACCAATAGCGGCCAAATTTGAAGGGAGACAACTAGTACATACTATCCTGACAAAAGTAGTCTTCGGCTGCCAAAAGCTCCTGGTCGTGACACCATGGTGGGCTCGACGATGACCTCCGCTCTTCCGTCCTGGCGGTCTTGGTCTTGTTGCACCGAAATGGAAACCTTTGCTTGATTCCTTGGGACTCCGCGCCTGCGCTTGCCTCCTTAGCACCAAAGAGGAAACTGGTACACTGCGCCCGCTGGCGCCCGCCTAGCCTTGGTCATCATGCCTCACGTCATCTGAACCTCACGAGGCGCACCTTGCATAGATATCTACGCTCCTCGGGAGCCAGCCTTGGGAGGCCGCCCCTCGAGGAGGTCTTGGTGTCGTTCGCCTTGCGAGGGTCTTGGGTTGTTGATCTCGAAGCTGGGCCATACCAGGCTGTCGATGGAGCCACGTCATGGGCTGTAAGCAGGCAAGTCTAGGCACCCCCGGTCCAAGGACGCCGACAGTAGCCCCTGGGCCCAAGGCGCGCTCGAACTTGGCTTCCAGGCGAAGCCAAGGGGCAAGTGCGGAGTGCCGCGAGCCCTTACTGCCTATGACCTCGGTTGACGCATGTCGATTGATGAGACGTGGGCGTCTCTGCTTCCCCATGCCGCCTCGACAATTGTTCAACTTGATGAGACTCTGCTATATGCAGAGGAAAACCATCATTGCGTGTGATCATGGAGGCCGGCGGTTGGCCTCCTTGTGGCTATAAATGGGGAGAGGCTGGAGCCCCTTTGCCCATTTCCATCTTCTCACCGCCTGCTCCTTCTTCTTCCTCCCTGCCTTGCCACCTCGTTGTAGTTCCCATGGCGCCGATCAGGAGATTCTCGGCGGCAGGAAAGGGGAAGGCCCCATGGGAGGAGCCTGAACCGCTTCCGCCGAAGAAGTGGTTCAACCGCCCTCGCAATGCCTGGCTGCTTGGTACGAGCGGCCACCGCCTAGCTTCCCGATCCCTCTATACGCCCGTGCACAGGGCTTCAGAGTAGGCGGCATTGCCCCATGCCGCGCGAGCCACGGTCGTGGCGGCTAAGCTGAGGTTGCATGGGCTGGTGGCCCGCAAACCCACGCTGAGGGCTCCTCGCAGAAGTTCGTGATGTGGGCGGTGATGCCTCTGCGCACGTGGATCCAACTTCCGCGATTCTTCGCCGAGGAGATGCCGCCAAGGAGGCCACTTGAATTGTGGCTGCAGCATGCCGGGTGCTGCAGTATAGCCACGGGAGCAAAAGTCGAGGTTGACCCCCCAAGCAAAATCTTCATGACTCGAGGATGGGGCGAGATCGCCCGCGCCTACCGCACGGAGGGGCAATCTCCATCCACTTCGAGTACGACGGCGCCTCCACATTGTTCTTCATGGTCTTCGACGAGGAGGGCCACCACTTGGAGTGTTGCCCTCGAGCAAGCGGCCTGCATGGTGCGATTGCAGGCGTCAAGCCCGCCCCCGGCCTCGCGAACAGCTCCTCCAGCAACAGCGGTGACTCCTGGGAGTCAAGCGACTCTCCCGAGCCTAGTGATACTCCGGAGTCAAGCGACGACAGCTACGTGCCACTAAGCTCTCGTCGTGCCTGGAGCACAACAGCGGCGTTCGCTCGGCGCCATCGGTGATGCCCAGCAGCCAGGGTTCCCTGAAGTTTCCTTTTGTTACCTTGCGAGGGATAGAGACAGGCCCCGTGGGGGCATGTAAAAATTGTAATGCTTTTGCTCTGAAGTTTATTATTCCTAGTATGGGCTTGCGGCCGTGCATCCTTGCTACGACATCGTCCCCCCTTTTCGTCCCCGCGGTAGCTTTTGCGCTCTACGCTGATAGGTCCCAGTCCCCAGGTGGGCTTCAACCATCGCTGGTATGCCAGGTCGTGATGCCATGGTCAAGGCCAGGAGGTGAGCGGCCCATGGTACGGTGAGAGCTCCTAAGGCGCGATGCTCAAGAGGTCCCCTTTGGCGTGCAAGCAACTTCCTAGGGGCCGAAAAGGAAAGCGGTGTTGTCGGAGCGAGATTGCGAGAGACGAGAATCCTGGGCAATGGGTTTATGCTGACACGCATAGGCAACTTATCTTAATGAGCCTAAGGTGATTCCTTCGCGTGGCGCTTGATTGTGCTTTAGAGGTGATGCTGCATGGTGGGGCTCACACCGGCCTCCCCTTTCCTTGCTCTTCTGAGTGCTCTACATCCTCGGGTCCCGACCCTCGAGCGAGGTTTAGCCGCTGCTGGTATGCCAGGTCGCGATGCCATGGTAGGCCAGGGGGTCAGGGCTGCAGAGTCAGTAGGAACTCTTGAGACACGATGCTCAGGAGCCCCCTCTTTAATGTGCAAGTGAATTGCGTGGAAAGAGGGCAGCCGGCGGAGCCGCCTGCAGCCAAACTCTAGGGATCCCTGCGGGTTAGTTCGAGAAGAGAGCATAACTCGTGAGCACTCCTGCTGTCCTGCCGCTGATCTTTCTGCAAGAAGATGAAGGCACTGAGGACCCGGTGAGGTGACGTGCGCGGGGTGGGCCGCGAGTTAGAGCTCGATCTATCAGATTTGTTAGTGTTGCAGGGACGGACCCGAGCACAAGTGCCGTGCCAGCATGTGAGCCTCTGTCGCGGGATGGATAAGAGGCCGTCAGCAACGCAGGAGACCGCGAAGGGCCATACGACAGGCAAGTGGGTGATAACATAAATCATGGCATGGATAGGGCAGAGCTAGTTCTGATAGATGGAAACGATATATGCCACGGGGACGGACCCGTGCGGCCTAGGGATGATGCAGCCCGAGGGGCGCTCCCAACTGAATGGCTAGAAGATGCAAGAAAGATACATGTCACGGGGACAGACCCACGCATCTTGGGGATAAAGCAGCTCGAGGGGCACCCCCAACTGAATAAATTGGAAAACGTCATCTGGCACCATTGCTGAAGAGATGTTGGAGTAACCGAAGACGTGTGTTGAAGAGGTCGCTCCTCACGGGCCACCTTGGCCTTGAACCTCAGGAGGCTCCAGAGGCCCGGCAGGCTCATGAAGGACCGTCGCCATCTCCGTCAGGACTGCCTTGTGCTTGGTCTCCTGAGCCGCCAGGACGCTCCGCATGTGGCGCTGAAGGGTAACAACCGCGTTCGGCAGGCCGAAAGGCATGCGAACGTAGCTGTGAGGGGGCCCTCACACCGACCAACGCGCGATGGCCAGAAGCGCTCCTAAGATGCGGTCCTGGGATGTTGACGCAGGCGCGCAGCTTGCTGTCCTCGCCAGGACTAGGAGCCACGCCGGGTGGTGGGCGGCGGTCGCCGTGCATGGATCTCGCCACTTGAAGCTCCTTGGTCGCCTGGGTGATGAACTCCTGAGCGGCTGGTGCTTCGTGCCTCGTGCTCTCCCGGCGGAAGCGCGCGCTGAAGCACACCTCCACGTGGTGCCCGATCACCTCCCTCAAGATGTTGGCTAGGTCAAAGGACCTCCAGAGGAGAGCCCCCAAGCCCAGCCTGAGAGGGGCACCGGGCGCGCCTTCCTATGCAAGAAAGGGAGGCGCCCCGTCCATGGGCGTAGGTCCTGAGGTGGCGCTGCTATTGACACTGTTCTCCTGAGGCCCTTGGTGGAGCAACTGCTTCTTCTTCTTGGGGGATAGCCTCAGGAGGGTAGACGGTGCCTTTGTCGTCGGGGTTCTCGACTGCCGCAGCCTGGTAGGAGCGCTCAAGAGAGCACACTGCATCCTTTTCCTCGCAGGCGATTATGATGATGTCGCGGTTTCCTGGAATCTTGAGGACGCTGTAACCATGATGAGTCACCGCCATGAACTTGGCCAGGGCTGGATACCCAAGGATGGCGTTGTACGGAAGGCGGATGTGGGCAACGTCAAAGTCGATGAGCTTAGTGCGGTAGTTGTCACGCTTACCGAAGATGACAGGGGGCGGATCTGCCCTATCGGGGTGGTGGAGCCATCGGTTACTCCTGAGAAAGGCTTGGTGGGTTGCAGCTGGTCATAGGGCACTTGGAGGTGGTCGAACGTCTCGATGGAAAGAACGTTGAGGCCCGCACCATCATCGATGAGAGTCTTGGTGACGAGGATGTTGCTGATGACGGGCAAGCAGAGCATCGGGAGGGCACCAGCAGTTGCCGGGCACTTGTGCTGGTCGATCAAGCTGAAGGTGATGGTGCACTTGGACCACCTGAGCGGTCGTGTGGGCTCGAGCCTAGGGAGGGCCGCATTCACTCCGCGGGCAAACTGCTTGAAGATGCGACGAGGGGCTAGGGTTTGGGCTCTGCCCAGGATGCATGCGATGATGCGAGGCTCCTGGAAGTCCCCAACCCCCTCGTCCTGATGGTTGTCGTCATTCCTTCTTGGTGGTGGTGGCAGTGGAGGGAGGCCAGCATTGCCCTGAGGACGATCCTCACGAGGCTGGTCTCTCCAAGCGCCCTCGTGAGGCTGGGCTTGCCAGCGCTCCTCACGAGGGTGATCGCGCCACTCCTGGAGGGGGCCGCGATCGTCCCAGCGTCCTCCTCCTCGGCCTCCTCCGCGGCCGTAGCCGTGGTCGCTGCGCTCGGGGCGACGACCAAGGCGCCCGTCACGGCTGGCCCTGAGCTCCAGACAGTTATTTGTGTCGTGGCTATGCATGTTGTGGAAGACGCAGAACGGGCGACTGCCCTTGGATGACTCTGGGTGGTCGCAGCCGCACTTCATCTCCGGCTCAGCTGCAAGCACGACCGGTCCCTTGCGCTTCACGTCCTTGGCCTTGGCCTTCTTGTCTTCTGGGCCTATCCCCGGGAGCTCTAGGAGGGAGAGGCGACCCTCAGCTCTCGCGCACCTGGTTGCCATGTTGAACATCTCCAGAGCCGTGTACAGGTCCTCGTGTATGGGGAGCTCTTCCTTCATCTTGACGTCGCGGACGCCATCAAAAAACGCTGAGATGATGGCCTCGTCCGAAACCGTGGGGATTGAGGTGACCACTATTGAAGCACTGGATGTACTTCTGTAGGGTCTCCCCTGGCTGCTGCTTGATGTGCCGCAGGTCACCCGCAGCTGGCGGGCGGCCGCGGGTGCCATGGAAGTTGGCGACGAAATGCTCGCGCATCTCTCCCCAGGAAGAGATCGATCCCACGAGCAGGTTCAGGAGCCACGAGTGTGCGCCATCTTTGAGGGCCATGGGAAACCAGTTCGCGATGACGTTCTCGTCGTCGTTGGCCGCCTTGATGCTCAGCTTGTAGAGCTACAGGAACTCAAAAGGGTCGGGGGTGCCGTCATAGCATGGAGGCAGGTTAGGCTTGAACTTCCCCGGCCAGACGACATTGCGAAGCTCCGTAGTGAAGGCACGAGAGCCCGCGGTAGTCACGAGAACCCATCGTGGAGGTGGAGCCTGATCTTGGCGCTCACGCGCCACCACCGCCGGCGGCGCGCGGTCTTGACGTGGTGGTGCTGGGAGTGCAGGAGTATCCCCTTGCAGTCGCTGGACCTCTTGGTAGCTTTCTTCTTCATGTGTGGGCGCCTTGCACGGCGGGTCATGCCATGGGGCCATGCGCCCTGGCCCGAGGGTGACGTCTTGACGGGGAGGTGGAGGAGGTGCTCCATGGGCTACGTCGCCCGTAGCAGGCGGCGGGCGAGGCAGCAAGAGAGAAGGTGCAGGAGAGCCCCCAACGGCACTGACTAGCTCCACGATGTGGTCCAGCCAACCTTCGTAGAAGTCGTTGACGGGGCGGTAGCGCAGGAGCCCGCGCGCCATGAGCAGCACAACCTGCGCATCTGCCAGCGCGCGACGAGCATGAGATGACGAACCAGCCGGAGTGAGCGACAGGGTGGTCGTGCGTCCATCACACCGCACGGAGGGGTGCAGCGACGAAGCTTGCTGCTCGTGCCCCGCCGGGCCAGTGGCGGCAGGCGATGGAGAATGACGAGGAGGCGCGCCGGTAGGCGCTGTCTGGGCGACGCAAGCGGCGAAGGCGGCCCGACGCTCAGCACGGGCTTGACGGGCGTCAGCCATGGAAGCGGTGGAGCGGTGGCGGGTCGACCGTTGGAAGAGAGGCTCCGACGCACCCCTACCAGGCGCCCAAATGTCGGATTCAGGGTTCCGCAGATCCTTGAGAGGTGCGAACTCTGGGGTGCGTGCGAAGAAATCGTCCTCCTCAGTCCGCCTGCTTGCTAATCCATAGCCTGGCTCGACGAACTGGATGAACAAAAGACACAACAATTTACCCAGGTTTGGGCCACCTTACGGTGTAAAACCCTACTCCTGCTTTGTGGTGGATTGGCCTCGAGGGGCTGAGAATGAACTAGTTGTTGGGGAATGTAGTAATTCAAAAAAACTCCTATGATCACGCAAGATTTATCTAGGAGATGCATAGAAACGAGAGGGGGAGAGCATCTTCATACCCTTGAAGATCGCAAAGCGGAAGTGTTTATCAACACAGTTGATGTAGTCGTACGCCTTCACGATCTGTCCCGATCAAGTACTGAACGTATGGCACCTCCGTGTTCAGCACACATTCAACTCGATGACATCCTCGCCTTCTTGATCCAGCAAGATGGGCGAAGTAGTAGATGAGTTCCGGCAGCATGACGACGTGGTAACAGTGTTGGTGAAGAACAATTTCCGCAGGGCTTTGGTAAGCACTACGAAAACTATGACGGAGGATAAACTAGAGGGGACGAGGTTTCCGGCACATGGCTTGGTGATTCTTGATGTGTCTTGGGTGCTAGCCCTGCCCCTCTATTTATATGTTGAGCCCTGGGGTCGAAACTTGGAGTAAAAGCCTCCCCAAAGTCGGATTTGCCCGAAAGGCAAGAGTCCTACCCGGACTCCAGGGCTAGACGCCAGGGTTCCTGGTGTCTAACCCTAGACACCAGGGTTCCTGGCGTCTAGCCTCTGGTCTCCACAAAACTTCCTTTTGCACTTTCCAAAAGCCTCGTGGGCTTTCCCATTTGGCCCAAATAAAGTGTCTTTGTACCCAAACATTTCGGGAAACATCCGGAGCCCCTTCCGGTGAACTCTGGAACCCTTACGGAGACCAAACACCATTATCCCATATATCAATCTTTACCTCCGGACCATTCCGGAGCTCCTCGTCATATCCGTGATCACATCCGGGATTCCGAACAACATTCGGTTACCAACATACATAACTCATATAGTACTATATCGTCAACGGACGTTAAGTGTGCGGACCCTACGGGTTCGAGAACTATGTAGACATGACCGAGACACATCTCCGGTGAATAATCAATAGTGGAACCTGGATGCCCATATTAGCTCCTACATATTCTACGAAGATCTTTATCGGTCGAACCTTATGACAACATACGTAATTCCCTTTGTCATCAGTATGTTACTTGCCCAAGATTCGATCGTCGGTATCATCATACCTAGTTCAATCTCGTTACCGGCAAGTCTCTTTACTCGTTCCGTAATGCATCATCCTGCAACTAACTCATTAGTCACATTACTTGCAAGGCTCATAGTGATGTGCATTACCGAGAGGGTCCAGAGATACCTCTCTGATACACGGAGTGACAAATCCTAATCTCGATCTATGCCAACTCAACAAACACAATCAGGGACACCTATAGAGCATCTTTATAATCACGTAGTTACGTTGTGACTTTGATAGCACACAAGGTATTCTTCCGGTATCCGGGAGTTGCATAATCTCATAGTGAGAGGAACATGTATAAGTCATGAAGAAAGCAATAGCAATAAAACTAAACGATCATTATGCTAAGCTAACGGATGGGTCTTGTCCATCACATCATTCTCTAATGATGTGATCCCATTCATAAAATGACAACACATGTCTATGGTCTGGAAACTTAACCATCTTTGATTAACGAGCTAGTCTCGTAGAGGCATACTAGGGACACTATGTTTGTCTATGTATTCACACATTTACTAAGTTTCCGGTTAATACAGTTCTAGCATGAATAATAAACATTTATCATGATATAAGGAAATATAATTAACAACTTTATTATTGCCTCTAGGGCATATTTCCTTTAGTCTCCCACTTGCACTAGAGTCAGTAATCTAGATTACATAGTAATGATTCTAACACCCATGGAGTCTTGGTGCTGATCATGTTTTGCCCATGAGAGAGGCTTAGTCAACAGGTCTGCAACATTCAGATCCATATGTATCTTGCAAATCTCTATATCTCCCTGTCGGATTTCGGGTTCCGGCGAAACCCTTGAGGTTCAAACACGGGGGTGCACACAAAGATCTCTCCCACTCTCTAGCTTGCACACTCTACGATCTCACGGCCTAGCTCGACGGACCCAAAGAACATGAGACACAAGATTTATACTGGTTCGAGCCACCATTGTGGTGTAATACCCTACTCCAGTGTGGTGTGGTGGATTGCCTCTTGGTCTAAGGATGAAGAGTTACAAGGGAAGAACAGCCTCGCTAGGAGAGGTGTTCTTGTGCTTGGTGAACTTGAGTGGTTGGGGTGATATGGATTCGATCTAGGTCCCAATCCGCCTTTCCTCCTATGCTGGTGGCTAGTCCTATTTATAGAGGCCCTGGTCCTCTTCCAAATATTGAGCGGGAAGGGATCCCACAACGACCAAATTCGAAGGGAGACAACTAGTACAAGCCATCCTGACAAAAGTAGTCTTCGCCTGCCAAAGGCTCTGGTGGTGATGCCGTCTTGGGCTCCACGGTGACCTCCGTCCTTCCGTCCTACTGGTCTTGGTCTTGTTGCACCGATATGAAAACCTTTGCCTGATGCCTCAGGACTCCTTGTATGCGCTTGCCCCTTTAGCACCAAAGAGGAAAAGAGGACACTGCACGCCGGCGCCCGCCTGGCTCCAGGCGTCATGGCTTAAACCTCGTGAGGTGCCCCTTTGTGACATCCTCGATTTGACCATACACTAATCATACACGCAAATGTGTACGATCAAGATCAAGGACTCACGGGAAGATATCACAACACAACTCTAGACACAAATGAAAATAATACAAGCTTTATATTACAAGCCATGGGCCTCGAGGGCTCGAATACATAAGCTCGAATAAACAAGAGTTAGCGGAAGCAATAATATCTGAGTACAGACATAAGTTAAACAAGATTGCCTTAAGAAGGCTAGCACAAACTGGGATACAGATTGAAAGAGGCGCAGGCCTCCTTCTTGGGATCCTCCTAAACTACTCCTGGTCGTCATCAGCGGCCTGCATGTAGTAGTTGGCACCTCCAGTGTAGTAGGAGTCGTCGTCGACAGTGGCGTCTGGCTCCTGGGCTCCAGCATCTAGTTGCGACAACCGAGAAGAATGGAAAGGGGGAAAAGAGGGAGAAAAGCAACCGTGAGTACTCATCCAAAGTACTCGCAAGCAAGGATCTACACTACATATGCATTGATATCAATGAAAAGGGTAGTATCTGTGGACTGAACTGCAGAATGCCAGAATAACAGGGGGATAGCTAGTCCCATTGAAGACTACGCTTCTGGCAACCTCCATCTAGCAGCATGTAGAAGAGAGTAGATGGTAAGTTCACCAAGTATCACCACATAGCATAAACCTACCCGGCGATCCTCTCCTCGTCGCCCTGTTAGAGAGTGATCACCGGGTTGTATCTGGCACTTGGAAGGGTGTGTTTTATTAAGTATCTGGTTCTAGTTGTCATAAGGTCAAGGTACAACTCCGGGTCGTCCTTTTACCGAGGGACATGGCTATTCAAATAGATTAACTTCCCTGCAGGGGTGCACCACATTTCCCAACACGCTCGATCCCCTTTGGCCGGACACACTTTCCTGGGTCATGCCCGACCTCGAAAGATCAACACGTCGCAGCCCCACCTAGGCACAACAGAGAGGTCAACACGCCGGTCTACATCCTATGCACGCAGGGGTCTAGGCCCATCACCCATTGCACACCTGCATGTTGTGTACGCGGTCGGTGAGTAGACCTAGCAACCTCCATTACGAAGGAAGTTGCGTTACGTGGTCCAACCCGGCGCGCGCCAGTCAGTCGCTGACATCGCGAAGGCTTCGGCTGATACCACGACGTCGAGTGCCCATAACTGTTCCCGCGTAGTTGGTTAGTGCGTATAGGCCAGTGGCTAGACTCAGATCAAATACCAAGATCTCGTTAAGCGTGTTATTTTGAAGTAACCGCGGACGCCGACCAGGGCCAGGCCCACCTCTCTCGTAGGTGGTCTCAACCTGCCCTGTCGCTCCACCACAAAGTAACAGTTTGGGGCCGTCGGGAACTCAGGCCCACCACTACGTGGATGGAGCCATCTGCCCCTTCAGCCCCCACATCGGAAATCTCTTGCGGGTACTCTACGAGCCGACCCGACTTTAGTCACCACCTGTATAGTATGTAAGTATGTATGTATATATCCGTGATCACCTCCAGAGTGATCACGGCCCGGTAGTATAGCATGGTAGACGGACAAGAATGTAGGGCCACTGATGAAGTACTAGCAACCTATACTAAGCATTTAGGATTGCACGTAAGGTATTAACAACTGTAGCAACAATGACAGGCTATGCAACAGAATAGGATTAACCGAAAGCGGTAACATGCTACACTTCTCTAATGCAAGCAACAGAGAGAAGAATAGGCGATATCTGGTGATCAAGGGGTGGGGGGGCTTGCCTGGTTGCTCTGGCAAGAAGGGTTCATCGTTGATGTAGTCGATCACAGGGGTACCGACAGCGGTCTCAGGGTCTACTGGAAAGAAGTAACGGAGGGGGAACACTATAAATAACAGAGCAATCAGAGCATCACAAAGCATAACATGACAATACGCGGTGCTAGAGGTGACCTAACGCAGT
Source organism: Triticum dicoccoides (assembly GCF_002162155.2). Lineage (NCBI taxonomy): Eukaryota > Viridiplantae > Streptophyta > Magnoliopsida > Poales > Poaceae > Triticum > Triticum dicoccoides. The sequence continues at coordinate 589,946,623 of NC_041382.1, read as the reverse complement.
ACTAGGTGCTACCGGCGAAGGGGGGAAACATTCGGGAAAGTATCCCCGGTGTTTCGCGTTTTCGAACAGATGAATCGGAGGGGGAAAGTTGCGTGCTCGCTATGCTAGGGATGTGTGGCAGACGAACAGGCTGCGTATTCGGATTTGTCTCGTCATTCTGAGCAACTTTCATGTACAATGTTTTGCCATCCGAGCTACGGTTTATTTTATATTAATTTTAAAAGATTTAAATCATTTTTAGGATTTATTTAATTATTTTAAATCAACATTATCCATAATAGTGTTTGCTGACATCATCATGATGTCAGCATGACATCAGCAGTCAACACAGGCATTGACTGGTCAAACTGACGTGTGGGTCCCATTGTCATACTCTGTTAACTAATTAACCAATTTAATTAGTTTAAATAACAGATTAGCCAGGTTAATTAATTAATTAGGCTAATCTAATCAGTATCAATTAAGTTGATTAATTAATTAATTATTTAATTAAATTAATTTTTTAAAACATTTTTTTCAAAAACATTGTAGGGGCGGGCCCCACGTGCCATAGGCACAGGGGCCATAGTGGGTTCGGGCGGCGGTTAACGGGGCGGGCGCTGGATGCAGGCACTTGTGCCCGAGGCCACCAGGGGCCGGGGAACACCCGGGAGCTGGCCTCGGCCACGGCCAGCGGCGCGGCACCGATGATGCTGGCAAGGTGCCGGTGGGGGTGGCCGCGGCTGCTGGAGCAGCAACAGCAGCAAGGGAGGCGGCGCGAAGGAGAGAGGCCCGACAAGGAGGAGCGGGAAGTGGCAGAGCAGAGGCGAGTGAGTTAAGGTGCGGTTCGGACGCGACGAGCGGCGACAACGCGTGCGCGACGGGAGCAACAACAGCAGGCCAGGCAGGCCGACGCGGCCTGTGGTGTAGGTTGCCATCGAGGGGTACGGGCAGTTGGGGCTCGGCATGGGGCAGTGCTACCTCTTGAGCTTGCGTTGGTTTTCCCCGAAGAGGAAGGGATGATGCAACAGAGTAGCGTAAGTATTTCCCTCAGTTTTTGAGAACCAAGGTATCAATCCTGTAGGAGGCTACGCTCAAGTCCCTCGTACCCGCACAAAACGATAGCTACTCTCAACCAACGTGATTAGGGGTTGTCAATCCCTTCACAGTCACTTACGAGAGTGAGATCTGATAGATATAATATTTTTGGTGTTTTTGGTATAGAGATGCAAAGTGAAAAGTAAAGGCAAAGTAAAAAGCAAAACAAGATTAAAGTGATGGCGATTAATATGATGAGAATGGACCCGGGGGCCATAGGTTTCACTAGTGGCTTCTCTCAAGAGCATAAGTATTCTACGGTGGGTGAACAAATTATTGTTGAGCAATTGACAGAATTGAGCATAGTTATGAGAATATCTAGGCATGATCATGTATATAGGCATCGTGTCCGTGACAAGTAGACCGAAACGATTCTGCATCTACTACTATTACTCCACTCATCGACCGCTATCCAACATGCATCTAGAGTATTAAGTTAAAAACAAAGTAACGCCTTAAGCAAGATGACATGATGTAGAGAGATAAATTCATGCAATATGAAATAAACCCCATCTTGTTATCCTCGATGGCAACGATGCAATACGTGCCTTGCTGCCCCTTCTGTCACTGGGAAAGGACACCGCAAGATCGAACCCAAAGCTAAGCACTTCTCCCATGGCAAGAACTACCAATCTAGTTGGCCAAACCAAACGGATAATTCGAAGAGACTTGCAAAGATAACCAATCATACATCTAAGAATTCAGAGAAGATTCAAATATTATTCATAGATAGACTTGATCATAAACCCACAATTCAGCGGTCTCAACAAACACACCGCAAAAAGAAGATTACATCGAATAGATCTCCACAAGAGAGGGGGAGAACTTTGTATTGAGATCCAAAAAGAGAGAAGAAGCCATCTAGCTACTAACTATGGACCCGAAGGTCTGAGGTGAACTACTCACACTTCATCGGAGAGGCTATGATGATGTAGAAGCCCTCTGTGATGACGGCCCTCTTCGGCGGAGCTCCGGAATAGGCCCCAAGATGGGATGTCGTGGATACAGAAAGTTGCGGCGGTGGAATTAAGTTTTTGGCTCCTGTTCTGATCGTTTGGGGGTACGTAGGTATATATAGGAGGAAGGAGTACGTCGGTGGAGCATCGAGGGGCCACGAGGCAGGGGGGCGCGCCCTAGGGGGGGCGCCCCCCATCCTCGTGACCGCCTCTCTGATGCCTTGGCGTAGGGTCCAAGTCTCCTGGATCATGTTCGGTGAGAAAATCACGGTCCCGAAGGTTTCATTCCGTTTGGACTCCGTTTGATATTCCGTTTCTTCGAAACACTGAAATAGGCAAAAACAACAATTCTGGGCTGGGCCTCCGGTTGATAGGTTAGTCCCAAAAATAATATAAAAGTGGAAAATAAAGCCCAATATATTCCAAAATAGTAGATAATATAGCATGGAGCAATCAAAAATTATAGATATGTTGGAGACGTATCAGGCAGCGGAGCTGAGGGGCGCGCAGCGTGTGGCGACGAGGCAAGCAACCGGGAGGGAAGAAGACAACGCGAGGCGCAGGGCAAGTACGGTGGCTGCGGACGTGCCTGCGGCAAGGCGGGCAACGGCGGGCGTGGTGTACAGGGGGAGGAGTAGTAGGAGGCGCGGGGCGCGGCGGCAGTGGGGTCGGCTATAGCGAACAACAGAGTGGGCGGGCGAGCGCCGGACGCAGTGGTGGCCAGCGGAGCTGCGATGAGGAGGCCGCGGGCGCGCGAGGGAGAGAGGATGAGAGGGGGAGCTCACGGGGGCCATAGGGTTTTGGCAGCGGGGCATGGGGAGGACGATGGGGACGCACGACACAGAGGAGGACAAGGATGATGGCGTCCGATGGGAAGGAGGACGAGGAGACTATCCAGCGACGATGACGGGGCAGCGTTCACCGGGGTTGGCACAGAGGCGGGAGGGCATCGCGGCGAGGGGGCTCCGACGTAGTGGCATCGCGGGGAAGGACGGAGGTGCGGCGGGGCGGCAACCGGTGACGGAGACTAGCAGCGGGGTGCGGTGTCGGGCGCCTCCGATCCTGATTTGGATCGGGGTGGGGGCGCAAAAAGGGG